>NW_020664601.1:2127388-2228792 GCF_002925995.2 Terrapene triunguis | reverse complement strand
GCCAGAGCCGGCCCTGGGGCCATGTAGTCCAACTGCCTAGCCCCTAGGACAAGTGCTGACCCCTCAGACTCTTCTGTAGCTTAAGCACACCCTCCACCAGAACTCCAGCGGTGTGGGCACTCTGGGTTTACAGTTCATCTTTTCAGGGGCATGTGATAGTGAAGCAAATATGCACACACAGACTTTGCACAGAATTCTAAAACACATTGCATTTTACTTAGGTAAAATGAGAGATCACAGATCTAGGCAAAGTAATATACACAACTGTATGCATTTGCTTGCCTCAGTTTCCTCATCACTGCAGAGTTCTTTGGCCTTAGCAGAACTATCGGAAGTGTCCAGGATCCCCCGTTCTGCACCTTTTCTCTTGAGAATCATGGAGTCTCTCCCTCTCTCTACTCCAAGTCAGCTTCCTTCCTTTCACCTTGGCTGGTTCCATAGGAAACAGGGCCCCATACTATGAAAGCACGCCTGCCTCATCCTCTTTTCTACTAAAGCTTCCTGTGTCTGAGTCTTCTTTAAACTTCTGCTTTTCATCCCTATTTCTTTGTTCTGCTGCTAGGAATTGTCCACTCTCCACTTCCCCAGTACCCTACAGAAAAACTTAGTTGCATTGGTTTCCCTGGGCTTTCAGCCAAACCATTGTCCAAAAGTGTTTCCACCTGAACAAGCAACCAATAAAGGTCTAATGACCTACCATTGTCTCTGGTCTGTAGCTGGTTCTACAGCCCTGATAACAGATGGCTGTCTCCACATCCAGTGATGTATGCAAGGATACAATAAGTTCATAACAATTTCATAGCATCAACCAGAATTCATAAATTGTACTGTTACTTGATCTTGCAGTCTCATGCTTGGGTTAGCATAAAAACAGGTAGAATCTCTCTAATGATGACATGGGCATAGCTCAGTAACAGCAGAACGTGTATTATTACTGGAAGAGCAGACAGTAGGAGTTCCCCTCTTGCAGCTAGTGCTGACTCCAAAAAACACATTCACTTTTCTCCAATCCCTAGGCAGAAGCACCCCCCGATCCCACTTACTTGGTCAGGGGACCTTGCCTTTTAGATAGGCAGGAAACACACCCTTTAGGGGATGTCTATGGATGTGCCCTTCCACCCCCAACTCTTAGCCAGCACAGTAACTCAGGTCCAGTATATAAACTGATTCTCCAAATCATCACAGTAAGCTATTTAAGCATGTGCCTAGCCTTCAAACGTTCTGAGATGTAGTTCAGCAATTATCTATTATACCCCTGTTTTTTAAAATGTTAATTTAATATTTTTGTAGTTTCTTAAAATATCAAGTAAACTTTTAGTCCATTGACTTTTGTCCTAATAATATATCATAGTTTAAAAAATAATGATAATACAGAATGGATCCTAAATACAAAACCATCCCATTATGAAAGAATAAGCTATTAAAAATACCTATCATGGTATCATAAAGTAGTACGCTAATCAAATATATTTTTTCACATGTCAATTAAATGTTTCATAGTGCTATATTAGTTGACAAAACAAAATTAAAATTTTTGCCAAAATTGAAAAGCTGAGCTTCTCAGTGACTGCACTCATAAAATACACACTCAGGATGCCAGCTTTCTTTGTACAGTATGGATAACATAGTATGGCCACATCAAGTGTTTACAAATCATGAATCTGGCTCCCCAAAATCATGAGTTTAAAAAAATGCTCTTTTGTGCTCTTTTTATTTGCCTTCTGGTTTTCAAGCCTTAACATTTCATTTTTTTTTCAAGGTTTTCTCTGTAACCATGATGACTAGAACCCTTTTTAAAAAATGAAAACTAAGATTCTCATGTAATCACGTCTCCAGGCGTTGGGGCTTTAAGAAAAACACCAAATATTGTTAAACTTGTGATAAAAATTGTGAGAGCTGGCAACAATGTGCTGCTTATGCCTGCAATTACCTGATTTAGGTATGGAAATCTGGGATCTGCAAGTGCAATTGGTGTGTGTATATTAGAGAGATCCATTTATTTTAACTGGAGTGCACAGTCCTGTTAAAAAATGCAACTAGCCCATGCCCATTTTTGCAGAACCCATTGAACCCAGGGGCTATTTTTTCAATATGATGCAACGGATATGGGAAAATTATTTTCAGTAGCCACCTGAGAGTTTTTTCTTAGGGCAAAATGTGCATGTGCAAATTGTTGTTATTATTGTTATTTTGCAGGACTCAATGGGGCACGTGTATTTGTAGAGTTTCAGCTACTTTTGCTGTGGTTTGTCGAGGCATAGTCAGTTTAACAAAATATATGGGGAAATAATTAAATTAAACATCTGCAATACATGGCTCATGGACTTTTAAACAACTAATTGAAGTCACGTTTTTTCGTGTATTCATAAGCAGGAAAGGAAATTTTTGAAAACCCGATAGTGAAAAACAGACCACCTTCTGGAGAATGCGGGCATCGATCCCGCTACCTCTCGCATGCTAAGCGAGCGCTCTACCATTTGAGCTAATTCCCCAGGCCATCAACCTCTCGCTCAGTCACTCACACATATGCAGTCCGCTCATCGCGTGATCTACTCCTTTCTCCCTGATTCCAGGAGCGGCAAGCTGTTGTCAGGCAGTTTCGCTACCTCCCTTCTTTGCTGAGGGCGTGGTTTCTTCCGTTGGCCAATGGGAAAGGGTGATGGGCGAGGCTAGTTTTGTGTTTGCGGCCCTCGGCTTCCATCCCGCCCTCTGTGTACCTCCATTGGTTGCACATCGGTCTGAGTCTTTTACCAGCTGATTGGTCTAACCCGGTTTATTTTTAAACTTAGTCGCGGCTCTGATTGGGTAAAAAACACGCCTGTCACCGTGACGTTGAGCTGTTGCTAAGGCGTGAAGGTGGGAACCAGAGGGGCCCACCCGAACGCCCTGATTGGCCTTCAGGATCCCGTTCAGCCCGCCCTCAATCCCCATGTAGTCCACTGGTGCTGTCGTTCATATGTTATTGGCGGCCAAAGGAAAACCAATGGGAGACGGAATTTATGCTATTGTCCAATGGAAGTGTGATCGGTGGGGACCTGGGCGTGTCAGGGAAGTGTGATTGGCAGGCGAGGAGGGGGAGCGAAGGAAAGCTCACAGGGTCTGATATGTCCGCCATCTTGAAGTGTCGGTGATGGTGGCGAGCGCTCGCTTTCCCGTCTGAGCCGAGGCAGACCGGGACCCGTGACGGGGAGACGCGCTCGCCGAGGTAGGGAGGTCCGGGGGGCCGCGGCCTGAGTCAACTATCGCCGGGGGTTATTCCCCCTCCCTGACACTCTGCCCCAATGCACGGGCCCGGTGAGCGCTCTTCTCCCCCCGCCCTGCGCAGGGGCTGGGGGGGGGCGCGTCTTCCTGTTCCCCGGAGTCTGCGGGCTGGTCTTTGAGGCCTCCTCCCGCGATTGGGGGCCGTTTCCCGCCCCTCTCCCCGGTTTGCGCCTGGGGGGGGGGGCGGCCTTGTTTGCTCGCTCGCTTCCCGCCCCTAGTAGCGGCCTGGCTGAGTTGTTTTGCTTCCTGTGGAATAGGGCTGTGTCGACCCCCTCTCTCCCCAAGTCCCAGGTCATGCCTTGCCCCCTCCCCGGCACTGAGCGTGGGGTGGGGGCTTCCTAGGGTACCTTTTCCTCTGGGTCCCTCATATGCGCCGTTGGAGGGGCACTGACTTTACCCCCATATGGCTGCATGTGTGACCCCCCCCCGCACTTGCTTTCCAGCGGTACTCAGCGGGAGGTACTGAATCACTAGGGACCCGGTGTTACTTTTACCGCCTGTTGCCTCGGTTAAAGGGATCCAGCTGTTTTCTTTGCTTGTCTTCTCACTACAGCTCTTCTCTCAAATTACTAGTTAGAACTGGGCGTGTTAGTTTGAATTGCGGTCTTTCTGCGAACACCTGAACAACCTTTGAGCTTTGTCTCGAGGAAGGTGCGTGAAGGTCTGTCTCCACAGCGTAGCCAGCTCCCTGAGTCAGTCTGTGTGTCCCAAGCCTGCAGACGCATGTGTTTCCTCGCTGAGTTGCACAGGTCAGGTGTGGATTTCATCTCTGGGTCAGGGATAGCTGCACAAGATAGATGTTGAAGTTGGGTAGGAGAAGGTGTTACTCTGTTCCACTTAATGTAAATTATAACTGTCTTATGTCTTTTGGGGTGTCATAGGATTTTAACATCTATTTTCCTTAGTACAAATGTCAAGACTTTATTATTCAACTAGCAGAATCCCTGAGTGATGCTGTTTTTCAATGGGCCCATAAACATTATTTTAAACCTCTCAAAATAAGAAACTTTGCTTTCTTATTGTCTTGGTTCTTAGTAATTGTTGGGAAACTAGATGAATTATCAGAGGGACACTGTCAGGTTAAAGTGTTCTTTCTAAAAGCATTCAGAATGCTCCTTAATTTGAAACTTGGTTTCCTCTTTGCTGTTATACTCCTTCCTCAGTTTGGACAGTGAAAACAGACTAGTTATTGCTCTTGTTCACACTTAATTTTGCTCTTTGAGTTTTAAATTAGTGCCTCAGTGGTTCATGTGCTCATTCTCAAAATCGTGGCAACATTTTGGCTAGTTCTAACTTAAAAAACAAACAAACAAAAAAAACCCTTGGGTTTTTAGTTCTCTTACAAAAAGTGAATTTTAGGCTGTACTGAACATGACATAGTGTTTAATTCTGACCTTTTCTTTAGTGCCTCAGAGTGCTTTCTGAGTAGAAAAGTGAATTGGAGCTCCAAGACTGTCCCATGATGTGCCTGGAGATCAGTATAGATGGGTATAAAATGTAAGAAATAAACCTTTTCAAAATACCTGATTCTTTGGTATTATGTTGGAACTGTTTGGGATGTGTAACCAGTGAAAGCTGTTATAGAAGGCTTAGCTGTCTTCTGAGTAGATGTTAACTGGGTAAAGGAAACATGCCTCTACTCCTGGAACTTACTAGTTACAGAAAAGTTTCTGGATGCTGTTAGCTTAAAAATCAGAGGTTAAAACCTTTAACAGTGTTACTCGTGTTGAATCTTGAATGGAAGGAATTCTGATTATTCTTTACTATTTATGCTCTTTATTTACTTGTGTTTTTTATCAATGAAAAATTAGTTTTACTTTCAAGTTCACTGTTGTGTTTGAATTGCAAACACTGCATGAGCGCTTGTTTCTACTGGAATGTTAAAGCTAGGGAAAGGTCTCTAGCATTCTTTCTTAAAGGTATCAATTGATATTTTTTTCATAAAACATACTTTATATGTATGTGTATGCATGTTCATTTGGCTGTACATAATTTATTTTCCACCTAATAAGATTTGGATTGGAGTTGCAGCTTTAAAACTGAAGGGAACCTTAAAATTGTTCATTGGTGTCTAATTCTTTACTTGTAAATACTAGATCCTTCAATACATAGTGTCTTTATGGGGGGGGCTCTGCTCAGGCACAGTAGGCCACCTGCATGTTTCGCATTGTAGGATTGGGGTGTAAATCACAAACATGTCTTTAGAAATTCAAGGAAAAAATAAGGAATCTCTTTATACTAGTGATTTCTTTTCTGTATCAGTAAGGCTCCTTGAACTTGTATGTTCATTTTGCAAAAAAACAATAATTTGTATATGAAATAACAGGGTGGATTTGATTTAAATCATATTGATTTAAATCACTAGTCAGGAAGACTCAATTTAATCATGGATTTCTACATAAAAGTGCATTCTTGTTGGTTGTTATAACCTTAATATATATTCTTCACAATTCAGAGATAGATGTAGGTTTCATTTTTAGAAGGTACACACTATACATTTTTAAAGTGATTTATTTTGAAAACTTTTCAGATTAGTTTTACAGCTATATCAGAAAATGAATGATTGTTTGGTTATTTCATTTACCAAAGGTAATTGAAGCAGATAGTTCACCTCCCAATGACTTCATAAATATCTCCAATTCAACAGGTTAATCATTAATATTTGGAGGATTTTCTTGCCATGCTGTATTAGGAAGAGAACATCACCAGACAGACATTTAAATTGTTTTAGTTAAATCCAGAATACATAACGTTGTTGTTTTAGTTTTTTCCTTCAACAGCAAACATATAATAATATAACAAAACAAGCATATGAATTTTTGAATTTAGTTAAACATTCAAGTTTTTTAAAATCAGGTTTGTTTTTTTAATATTGTTTTTAACTAAAATAGTTAAATGAAATATTAAAAAAAACCCCAAAATTAAATAGACTCTGTCAGTCAGGTCAACATGAGAAACTTGGCTCCTGCAGCTAACTCAGTCCTCTTACCTTCATTTTCCTGTTTGTTCCTAATCTGGAAAGGAAATACAAGCTTTCCTGCTTTTTCAGGTCCCAAACGATTTCTCAATTTGGAATGAATTAGTCCAAAGGGAAAAAAATATTCTTCCTACACCGGCAGAAGAAGCGACTGCTGTTAAAAGTGAGATTATCACTTCAACAGTCTCTGAATCCAAGTGCTTAAGTGGCTTCCACCAGTTCACTGGGGTGACTTTCTTTAGAACATCATCAGCAAACATATATTTCTTGAATGGTTCTTATTCCCAAACTGGGTCTGTTTTACAGCCTGCTGCCATTATAGGTTTTCCCTTCTAGTGAGAGAATGGTATGGTAGATCTCAAATCAATGAAGGCTACATTCGACCTCAAGACTTCTGGAATATGCCGCTCAAACAGTTTCACTTTTGTTTCTACTGCCTGTCCCTCCCTTCTCACATTTATCTCCAGAGTTGTTCTCCTTGTCCATATCTATTCCGCCACAACAATCTATTCATTAAACTTTTTGAAACTTTGCACTTTTAGAGAGAGGTAAGGGATTGACTCTGTGTACACAAATTTGCAGAGGGACAATAGGATTTAGGTCTCTTATTTCTCACCTCTCTATTATTTATTTAAAAACATTTTTGTTGTTAACAAGCATGTTATCTCTGGAGAACAAATCCACAGTTTGAGAACTGCAAAACTAAGCATCTCTGATGGTATCTTCTAGACCAGTTGTAGGCAACCTATGGGCACGCAAGCTGATTTTCAGTGGCACTCACACTGCCTGGGTCCTGGCCACTGGTCCGTGGGGCTCTGCATTTTAATTTAATTTTAAATGAAGCTTCTTAAACATTTTAAAAACTTTATTTGCTCTACATACAACAATAGTTTAGTTATATATTATAGACCAGGGATCGGCAAACTTTCAGAAGTGGTGTGCCGCGTCTTCATTTAATCACTCTAATTTAAGGTCTTGCGTGCCAGTAATATATTTTAATGTTTTTAGAAGGTCGCTTTCTATAAGTCTATAATATATAACTAAACTATCGTATGTAAAGTAAATACGTTTTTTTTTAAATGTTTAAGAAGCTTCATTTAAAATTAAATTAAAATGCAGAGCCCCCCACACTGGTGGCCAGGACTCAGGCAGTGTGAGTGCCACTGAAAATCTTCTTGCGTGCCGCTTTCGGCACACGTGCCATAGGTTGCCTACCCCTGTTATAGACTTATAGAAAGAGCTTCTAAAAACATTAAAATGTATTACTGGCAAGCAAAACCTTTAAATTAGAGGTTGCTAACCCCTGTTCTAGACTGAGCACGGAGTCCCATTCGGTAGATAGAAAGATTAACCTAAATAATCTATACGGAAGCCCCTGGAATCCCATAAGATTGGGTCTCTAATCCATGAACTGTTGGAACTCATTTACAAAACTTTTCTTAAACATTACATGAATATATTGTCTCATACTATAGAATTAGAATTTATAATCCCTATTCCATGATGAGACATTATAACTCAGATATATCTTAATTAAAACTATCTTTAGATAGCTTTTTTCCTCAAAAAGCAATTTATCAAAAAAATCTGATTTAAATAAAAAAATTGGATTTTTTTTTAAAGTCATTGATTTTTATCCACCCTGTGAAATATTGACTTGTGCTACCAGGGTGGTTAAAGTCATTTTTGCCTGTAATACTACAGTAAAATTTTATTTCGGCTAAAAATGACAGTCACTGTAGAGTTTAGGTTACAGAGATCCTTAAACTTCAGGAAAACATCCAGTTAAGCTAAAACATGTGAGATCAGGAATTTGGTGAAAGAGCTTTTTAGTCTCAAATGCTAATGTATTTAGGAAGACTAGTTAGAACTGAGCATGCATAATGTCTTGTAGTTTATGTGCAAACAAGTTAGGTTTACGCATAAATTAAGGCTAGCATATGTTATACTGTAATTTAGGCTATCATTCATAAATTTAGTGCAAGACAAATTGAACACTTGGCAGATTATTTTCTGAAGTGTAACTAGACATGTTAATTTTTTTTTTTTTTTTTTTTTGGGAACAGAGAACGTTATCTGAAAAATGTGCAATGCTTAAAATGACCTCCAAAGGGGAGAAACAGCTTGTAGAGACCTGGGCTCATTCAAAACATTTTCTGCTTATGTTTTATACTAAAAATGATGCTTTGTTGGAAGGCCGTGTGGAGACTAGAGAATGACTCAAATAACATCTCAAAACACTGAAACCTGAGCAACTGAAAGGAGATGGGATTGTCCCTTTAGTCTAACCATTTAAAATGCTTTGGTCATTAAAGTCAGAAGCGTTAAACCAGATGAATGCTTTGGCAAGATGATTTCTTTGTTAAAGGTTCAACATCTTTGCCTCTTCAGTTAAGTTGAGAGCTCACAATATACAATGAGTAACTGTCTTGAACTCAACCTGTAAAACATTGAAATGTTAATCATAAGTGGGAAATGCTTTG
The DNA here is from genome assembly GCF_002925995.2 of Terrapene triunguis. Classification (NCBI taxonomy): domain Eukaryota; kingdom Metazoa; phylum Chordata; order Testudines; family Emydidae; genus Terrapene; species Terrapene triunguis. The sequence goes on along the minus strand of NW_020664601.1, from coordinate 2,220,071 downwards.
AAGAACTACCTGGGTCACTCTTTCCCTAATTGATGAAAGAGGGCGGATTCAAAGTGGTGAAAAGCACTGGGGCCCTATTTAACTCAGCAGTTAACCTAAAGTACTGGGTAGCATCAGATCCAAAAAATGTCATCTTCTAACTATCTTTCCAGGAAACTTTACCATTCTTCCTAGACGAGGATTGGGCCATATGCAGATTGAATCCACTCTGTATCTGGAAGGGAAGGTGGAAGCAATTTAAGCAGCAGTATGCAGGAGCCTATCACTTTAATTGGATGGCTTTCCTTAATGCATCCCCTGTGACCCGTTTCCTTCACTTGCTACTAGCCTGCTTCTGATCTTTAAGGCCATCAGTAGGTCAGGATCCAGGTCCATCAGCAGTTCTACCTTCATCTGCGATTCTCTTCTCTCTCTCCTCTTCTCTCTCTCTCTTTCCCCCCTCCCCCCCTCCGATTAGTGTGCTCCTCTGGAACAACGTGATTTGCAAAACCTAGGATAAAGTGTATGAAAGCTGGAGATAAATTGTTCTTGAATGTTAGGCTGTGGAATGAGCTTTCAGCGGAGGCCAGACTTATCTAGTCAGACCACCGTAAGGACATGATGGAAAGCTTTGTCAGAAGGGATGGTTTTTCCACAATCGCAAGATTGGTAGGGGAAAGGAACAAAGGAAACCCCACTTGTAACCCAAACAGAACCTCCTTTAGCAGGGGATGGAGAAAACTGAAAGCTCTTGAAATCACTCAGTAATCTTGTTTGATATTCCTGTTATTTCTAATATGAGAGAACCGTTCAGACCTCTCTACATCAAAAAGAACCTTAAAGTATACAAGCACAATTTTTAAGTGCTCTGCAAATAATTTTTAAAATAGAATTTTTTGTTGCAGATATTAATGTTCTCTGCCCCTGCCAAGAAAGCCATAGGGTACCTAACACTCAAGTAGGTTCAGGCTTTTACTATAATGGTCCAGTTCAGATGTCCTGGAGGAATAAAGTTGCAATGGGCTGGGAAGTTTGCTGTCAGAGAGCAGGGCAATCAAGTAGAATGTATTGGTGAGCATGTTGTTCTACTGTCTTATTTGTTGATGGGGGGATGCTGGTATCCCTCCATGACAGTTTGCCTTTTAACTGTGGTGTATTTCATGTTGGATTGAAGAAATTGTTGGTTCTCATAAATTACCAGATCTTGTTGCCTTGCTTTCTAGTATATTTCTGAAAGCACATTCAAAATGGATTGGCTTCTGCGGTGGCTTGAAAGCAGATTTGAAAATATACGTGTTGGCTGGAAAGATGAGTTCCTAACCAATCAGCCTCCCTGTCTCTCTTTAAATTGCCTTCCCATCTGTTCCTCAATTTCCCCCCGTCTCTTCCTTTTGAATGCAAAAACTAATGCTGTGAGTGCTGTCTGAATTGTACTGTTGCACACTAGCGATGGCCGGGAGAGGTTTACTCAATGGAAGGGAGATTCAGTAAAAGCTGTGTTATCTGGCACTTTACCAACCGGAAAGCTCTTAAACCGGCATTTCTGATCTTCAGTAGGGTTGCCAGATGTCCAGTTTTCGCCTGGAACACTTGGTCAAAAAGGGACCCTGGTGGCTCCGGTCAGCACTGCTGACCGGGCCATTAAAAGTCCAGTTGGCATGGGACTGGCAGGCTCCGTACCTGGCTTCACGTGGCTCCCTGGAAGCGGTGACATGTCCCTGATGCTCCTAGGCAGAGGAACGGCCACAGCGACTCCGTGTGCTGCCACTGCCCCAAGTGCTGGCTCCGCAGCTAACATTGGCCGGAAACCACAGCCAATGGGAGCTGTGCGGGCAGCGCCTGTGGGTGGAGACACCGCACAGAGACGCCTGGCAGCGCTTCCGCCTAGGAGCAGAAGGGACATGTTGCCGTTTGCGGGGAGCCGCCCGAGGTGAGCACCCCCTGGATCTAGCACCCTGAAGCCCCTCCCGTGCCCTGAGCCGCCTCCTGCACCACACCCCATCCTGCATCTCAGCCCCAAGCCCCCTCCCGCACCCAAACTACCTCCCTTTAAGTTAAATGTAATTTTTGACTTACTGGCACCCCGCATTCCCCCAATATGCCGGATAACAAAGCTTTTACTGTACTTGGGGAATATGAGGCTGAAAAAGACCTAGGGATGAAACTGGACAGAATTAAGGAGTTGCTGTGCAATCTGTTGGCAAAATGGCAGTGCTATTTTGAGTACATTCAGAGATACCAAAATGCAGACCAGTCGGCACCAAGGAGACTGAAATTCTTCATCTGAGGGCAGTTCAGTACTAGAAAACTATTGCTAAACAGTTATTAAGGAGAGAGAAACAATCCTCATTGATTTAATTACAATTTCTCTAAACCAGGGACCTCAAACTCAGATCAGCACGAGGGCCACATGAGGACTAGTACATTGGCCCAAAGGCCGCATCATTGAAACCTTTTCATACAACGATACAAAAGTATAGTCAAAAATGAAAAAAAGAGTAATATAGTATGCTATTAAAAGTCAATGTATTACCTTTTTTTAAACTGTAATGCGAAGAGGGGTTTTAATAAAATATAAACACCTGTAACTATTAATTATGTGGTCAGTAACACTGATGATGATAGACTGTTAGTGTAGATCAACATAGCTGTAATGGCAGGAACTTTTTAAAGTAACTATTCATACAAAATACGTTGCCACTTTTAACAAACATTCTTCCCAACTACTCACAGCAAAGAATCATACATGCTGAACTTCATACCTCAGACTGCTCGTCTAGTCCATGAGGCCCCATCCCTGCCCCGCCTCTTCCCACCCCTTCCCTGCCCCTATTCCAATCCCTTCCCCAAATCCCTGCCCCAGCCCTGCCTCTTCTCCGCCTCCTTCCCTGAGCGCACCACTTCCCCGCTCCCTCCTGGAAAGTCCTAAGTGCTGCCAAACACTTGGCGACGGGAAGTGCTGGGAGGTTGGCGGAGGAGCGGGGTGCGGCGCGCTCGGAGGGGTGGGGGGAAGGGGAGCTTGGCTGCTGGTGGAGTTGGCGCCTATGGCAGGCCGCATGCGGCCTGCAGGGTGCGTGTTTAAGACCCCTGCTCTAGACCTTTAGAGTTTAAAAATGTAAATTGGCAAAATGACCGTAATCTACGAAAACTTGAAGTGTGTTAGCTCTAAAGAATGAGAAGACTTATTTAAGATGGTCCAAGGGGAAATATAACAGACTGAGATGTAATTAAGTAATGAAAATATATCCTAATGGTAGGAAGAATTTGCTAATAGTAAGGTTTACTGAAGTGGGGATTAGTCTCCAAAGAAAGTATTGGAAACACTGTTGCTTGAGTCACTTAAATTAGACTTTCCAAAGCACTTGGACATTATCTAAAACAATCATGTATTAGCAGGAAGATGGAATAGATGACCTAATGATCTTTCATTTGTCATGATTCTGATTTTATGGACAGTGGTACTCTGCCTGACCGCAGTGCAGTGGTGGTTATTGTGACTGCTGTAAGTTTCTTTTGTTGTGATCAAAAATATTCTGAAATAGTTAATTGTTTTTTGAAGAACAAGCAGCTATTGAGTTTGGGATAGTAAAAGTGATAATGGTAAGGACCAGTTCGCTGTCTGCTGTGGAAAAACATATTGGGTTGAAGGACTGGACACAGTTTAATTAATAAAGGTAAGTGTCCTGAGGCAGTCTTGTAGAACCTGGCTGTCTTGTTTTGTATCAGAAAAATATAGCAATTTGTGTGCTGTTAGGCTTCAGAACCTTTAACTTTTTCTGCATTTGTTCTATTTGAGTTACTAACTCTCTATATTCAGAGAAGTCTCTAGATCCATCCTTCCTCCTTTTTGTAGGGTACTAATACAGTATCCCATCTCTGATCTTCACATACTGCTTCTTCAGCCATATGTAAAACATCCATGAGGTAACAAAACTCGCAAGGTATGAAGGAGTAAGATCCCTTTGAGTTCAATTGAATTTCCTGCAGAGAATTTGGAGTAAATTTTCATTATTCCTAAAAAGTTGGATACAGATCTATACTTTGCAACTTATGAATTAGTACTTGATCAGCTGTTCCATTTTTGAATGCCTTGGGACCGACCTGAGCTTTTAAAGTTTTGTTAGTCCTTATGAAAAATGTGATTGTGTTAGAATTTAAATATCTTCAAAATGAAGGGCCTGTTTTTTTCTTTAAATATATTAGGTGGGTAAATTTTAAATAAAAAATTGAACACCCCCCTTCCCTCCCCCCCCCCCCCCCCCAGTTGTGGCTTGAATCAGCAACCAGGAAGCATTGATTTAAATTTATTTTAATCTTGTTTTGCAATAGGTCTTTTTAGTTATTTTCCTTGATTGGTAACCATTAAAGCTTGTTGATTTTCATCTAAATACAGCCTTTACTGTTAAATTGGTACTTTATATTAACCAGGAGGATACACTGTATATGCATTTATTTAAGCAATTCTATATAGCTCAACATAAATTTATTCAGATTCTTAATCTTCACATTATGTTAGCACACGGTGAAATATACATTTCTTATTTACTAAATTTTTGACTTGTGTCATGCTGCATTTGGGTGGAAACTGGAATTCAATTGAAAATGCCCAAACAGCATGTTCAAACTTTTAGTTAAATAAAACTACCTTAATTTTACATATTATGTATCCAGCATATTTAACTGACTTATTACATAAAAGTATTATTTGTAGTTAGTGCATTGAACTGATTATTTCTAGTAACTGAATCCTTCAAGATTTTAGAACTAGTAGACCTTGTTCTCTGTCACCATTTTTATTCATAGATTGGAACAGGAAAGCATTCCTGCATTTTCAACTTCTAGTTGGTTTCTTAACTTTGAATGAACTAGTCACTGAACAGAATTAGTTGAATAAACAAATGAAGAATATATTCTCTCTCTACCTGCAGAAGATGTTATTGCTGTGAAAAGTTGGATTAGTGCTTCAAAAAACTCTGATTCCAGGTGCTTAGTCAGTGACTTCCATTGGTTCAGGGCTTGGCTTTCTTTACAACTTAAGCAGTAAGCGTGTACTCAACATGTACTGTTTTAATATTTTTCATTTTAATTTAATTTAAATTATTTTAATAGGTTATAGTAATCTTATGCCTTAATATAGGTTGTAATAATTTCATATTTAGGTTTATTTTTAAGAACATTTAATTTAAATCATTTTTTTTTAAAATACTTATTTCAGGGTGTATAAAAATTATGTTGCATACAATTGGGTTTTTTAAAAAAATCTTACAGGAACACCTCTCTCCCACCTGTAACAAAATGAGTCACATTGCTCCTTATGACTCTACAGAAGGGGGGGAATAAAGTACCTTCCAATCACAAGTAAATAATGTATGTTACACATCTGAAGAGACTGTTCATCTTAAGTCACTGTACTAGTATCAGTTGGCCAAATGTCACTATACCAGTATATGACAATTACGTAAAAATAGCACAACTTCCCCATGCGTGTTGTCCCAGTATAAAAGTTCTTATACCACTATAGTTTTCCCATAAGGGAAGAGGAATAAGCTATACCAGTATGAAAGCACCTTTATAGTGGTATAACCCAGTCCACACTGGGGGCTGTACTGATACAACTATTTTAGTTAGGGGTGTGCTTTTTTTAACCAAAATATTTATACCAGTACCAAAACTGTATGTGACAAGGCCTTAGTTAAATGGCTGCATTGCAGTTTTAAATCTTATGGTCTAAGAAGGATCCCTTTAATATTCTTACGCACTTCTCAGCTTTATTAGGTTTCTCACTGCTGTACTGCTTTTAAAACTTAATTGTCCAGTTAACTTGGAATCTTTAATGTCTTGGACTGTAATTCACTTGTATTAATGTCTTGACAAACTTGTTGGATATCTACACACGTTCAGAAGCAAATGCCTCAGGAAAATAGTAGGTATTTAATGGAAAGAGTATATAACAAATGCCAAGATTCGTCAATGTTCAACTTCTTATCTCTAAAATTATCAGGAAACATGAACATATCTGGGACATGTTAAAATAGAGCCAGACCATCTGCTATGGCAGGCATCCCATTGGGCAGCTGTAAGAATATGTCGAAGCTGACCAAAAGAATCTCTTCATTGACAAAAACTTAAAGGGAAAACTCATGGAGCTTAACATTGAGGATGTGCAAAGAGCAGCCTAGGATAGATCGGGATGGCACAGACTTGTTTTTGCCCTAAGAAACACTAGATAGTGTGGGAAGGATTGAGATTAGATTACATTCCTAACCCAAGAGCAGATACTAGATGCCTGCTGAATTCTGGGGCATCCATTTAGGTGAGAAGACAGCATGCCTCCTCCAGCTGCTAGAAGTGTCTGCAGGTGTGCATGCACATGTGCTGGGCTTTTCACTGTGGTGCTATGTCTGTATTCTACAGAGGAGCTCCTGTCTTTCAGGTTAGCTTTAGTTAGTGCATGTCTGAAATTGGAGTTCTCTCAGTTTCTGCAAAGTGACAAATCGTCTATTGATTCCTTCTGCAGCTGCTTTTTTGTATCATCCTCTCCTGAAGTTTCTTCCTGGCTGCTGGGCGGGGAGCCCCCTTTACTTCCTGTAATCTTTCTCCAACAAATGACTGAGTTATCAGTGTCTATCTTTGCTTCCTATGGGAAGCAACAGCAGAAATCATACTAACTAATTCTAGGTAGTCTCACTCTGCAGTCACCCTCATTCCTGCTGTCAGCCATAGCAAGCAGTAGCATGATTGTCCTTCATCATATGTAGAGTGTGAAGCGTTATGGGGACTTGATCTTGGTTGGTGCCTCAGGGAGCTGCTGCATTAAATAATAACTGTCTAGTAAGCTAATTGCTGGTGGTCAAGATTTGTCTGCTTCTGAGTAAAAGAAGGTGGTCAAGAAACTTGGCATGAGAATAAATGCAAATGCATATGTTTCCTGAACCATGGTATAAAACTACTTTTAAGCTGTACTTTTGCTTGGCTCAGCCCATACCAGTTACTTCACTGTTTCCATTGTAACTAATGTATTTCAAGGTGGGAAACAGGAAGAACGGAAGAAGCAAAACCAAAATTTAGCTGAGGATTATGAGGGGTACTAGAAAGCTATTGCCTTTCTGGGAGAGCTGCATTAACTGGTTTGGCTCTACTATTTTAGTAGGATCATTAAACTCATGGCAATAATAGTAATATTTAGCACTTAGGTTTTCTTCAGGGTCTCTCAAATGTCAACTAATTAAAACTTTACAGCTTCCCCTGCCATCTGGAGCCCTTCCTGTCGCCTTATATATGGTGGTATAAGAATCCTTTGAGTGAGGAAGGCAGTTTATCCCAGACTGTAAAAGCTACATTGTTGCAAGTATAGTGCTCTGACTGTCCTTTCAGGAACAGGACAAAATTCTAGAGTCCTTATTTGTATACCTACATCTTCTTGTCTTGTAACATCAGTGCCATACAATCAGGGATGGAATTTGCCTTTTTACTGTGTCCATATAAACATTTGATAACTTTTATTTCTCAATGACTGTGGCTGTGGGAGGTGCAGTTGTGCTTCCACTTCAGACAGCTTGGTTCTAAGCTGCCTAATACTCTCTCTTAGAGGGCATAAATGTTCTTTTTTTTCTTCTCCATTATACTCCAGACTGTAATAATCTCCTTTTATAGTGACAAGTTTTAGTTCCTTGTTTTGAAGAGGTGATTCCCCTCGCTTCCTATTGGCTGGGAGAGATTTAACGTTTTTCTAATCTACAAAGCAAGTTGTAGTCTTCCCCACCTAAAGTTTTTCTTTATATTGTCTACCATGGATTATGCCAATGATTAGTGAAATGCAGTCATGCTTTGGGATAGAAAATGCCATTGTTTACCACTACCAGGAATACACTGAGAGGTAAAAAATACTTACTACTTTCCTGCCCCGCAGTTTGGGGGTCTGATGGATAATCAACTGAACATGAGCTCCCAGTACTACACTGTAACCAGAAGGAGTAATGTGATCCAGATCCATAAATGGGAATCTCAAGTAGGAGTAGAAGTTATTTTACCTTTGTATTTTGCACTGGGCAACCACTGCTGGAATATTTCATCCAGTTCTAATGTCCACAGTTCCAGAAGGATGTTGATAATTGGAGGGGTTTAGAGAAGAGCCATGAAAATGATTAAAGGATTAGAAAACTTGTCTATAGTGATAGAGGGAAAGAACTCAATTTACTTAGCTTAACAGAGACAAAGTTTAGGGGTGTCTTGATCACTCTGTAAGTACCTGCATGGGGAACAATCATAGGGACTGGACAGGACCTCAGGAGGTCATCTAGTCCAGACCCCTGCACTCATGGCAGGACTAACTATTATCTAGACCAGTGGTCCCCAACCTTTTTGTGGCTAGTACCACATTCATGTTTTCAGAAGAGTGTGGCAGGCGCCAACAATTTTTCAAGGCTTATTTTGCATTTGTATATTTAATATGAAAAACATCATATTTAATATTACGTAATATATGAATCCAGAGAGAAGCTGCGAGGACAGAGAACACTGGCGCCCGCAGCCCCGGAGTACTCTGTCCCCAGCAGGCGCGGGGCCCTGGCTTCTCTCCCCTGCTGGGCACTAGGCGGGCCCCGCGCCTGCCGGGGACAGAGAACACCGGCACCCAAAGCCTGCAGCCCTGGCGTTCTCTGTCCCCGGCAGGCGCAGTGCCGCGGCTTCTCTCCGGCTTAAGTCGCGGCCCCGCGCCTGCCAGGGACCGAGAACACTGGCGCCCACAGCCTGCAGCCCCGGAGTTCTCTGTCCCCGGCAGGCGCAGGGCCGCAGCTTCTCTCCCCTGCTGGGCACTAGGCAGACCCTGCGCCTGCCGGGAACGGAGAACACCGCGTCCGCAGCCTGAGTTCTCTGTCCCCGTCAGGCGCGGGGCCACGCTTCTCTCCCCTGCTGGGCACTAGGCGGGTGCACATAAATGCCACGGCGGGCACCATGGCGCCCCCGGGTACCGCGTTGGGGACCACTGATCTAGACCATCCCTGACAGGTGTTTGTCTAACCTGCTCTTAAAAATCTCCAATGATGAAGATTCCACAACCTCCCTAGGCAATTTATTCCAGGGAGATTGTGGAATGTCCCCTCTCAGTCTTCTTTTCTCCAGACTAAACAAACCCCATTTTTTCAGTCTTCCTTCATGTTTTCTAGGCCTTTAATCATTTTTGTTGCTTTGCTCTGGACTTTTTCCAATTTGTCCACATCTTTCCTGAAATGTGGTGACCCGAACTGGACACCATACTCCAGTTGAGGCCATATCCACGTGGAGTAGAGCAGAAGAATTGCTGCTTGTCTTGCTTACAACACTCCTGCTAATACATCCCAGAACGATGATGTTTGTCTTTTTTGCAACAGTGTTACACTGACTCATATTTAGCTTGTGAGCCACGATGACCCTCCAATCCATTTCTGCAGTACTTCTTCCTAGGCAGTCACTTCCTATTTTGTATGTGTGCAGCTGATTGTTCTTTCCTAAGTAGAGTACTTTGCATTTGTCATTCAATTTCATCCTATTTTCTTCAGATCATTTCTCTAGTTTGTCCATATTTAGAATATTAATCCTATCCTCCAAAGCACTTGCAACCCCTCCCAGAGTGGTATCATCCACAGACTTTATAAGCGTGCCTTCTATGCTATTATCTAAATCATTGATGAAAATGTTGAACAGAACCAAACCCAGAACTGATCCCTGCGGCACCCCACTCAATATGCCCTTCCAATGTGACTGTGAACCACTGATAAGTAGTCTCTGGGAACAGTTTTCCAACCGATTAGGCACCCGGCTTATAGTAGCTCCATCTAGGTTGTATTTCCCTAGTTTGTTTATGAAGTTGAGACCGTATCAGAAGCCTTACTAAAGTCAAGATATACCACATCTACCACTTCCTCCCTATCCACAAAGCTTGTTATCCTGTCAAAGAAAGCTTTTAGATTAGTTTGACCCATCCATGCTGACTGTTACTTATCACCTTATTATATTCTAGTTTTCAAATTGATTGCTTATTTGCTCCATTATTTTTCCAGATACTGAAGTTAAGCTGACTGGTCTGTAGTTCCCCAGGTTGTCCTTATTTCCCTTTTTATAGATTGGCACTATATTTTCCCTTTTCCAGTCATTTGGAATGTCCCTGGTCTTCCATGACTTTTCAAAGATAATTACTAATGGCTCAGATATCTCCTCAGTTGGCTCCTTGAGTATGCTAGGATGCATTTCATCAGGCCCTGGTGACTTGAAGACATCTAACTTGTCTAAGTAATTAACTTGTTCTTTCCCTATTTTAGCCTCTGATCCTAATTCATTTTCACTATGTCCCCCCCCCCCCCCCCCCTTGAGTAACAGCCTCACCTGGCCTTGGTCGTCTTCTTGCTTCTAATGTATTTGTAGAATGTTTGCTTGTTACCCTTTATGTCTCTAGCTAGTTTAATATCGTTTTGTGCCTTGGCCTTTCTCATTTTTACTTGTTTGTTTATATTCATCCTTTGTAATTTGACCTAGTTTCTGCTTTTTGTTTGACTCTCTTGAGGTTCAAATAATTGAAGATTTCCTGGTTATGTCAGGATGGTCTCTTGCCATACTTCCTATCTTTTCTATGAAGTGGGATAGTTTGCTCTTGTGCCCTTAATAATGTCTCTCTGAAAAATTGCCAACTCTTGAACTGTTTTTTCCCCTTACACTTGCTTCCCACGGGATCTTACCTACCAACTTACATATGATGATTGGCTCTTCAATCTAGCAGAGAAGAGTATAACGCAATGCAGTGGCTGGAAGTTTGACAAATTCAGACGGGAAATAAGGGTGTAAACTTTTAACAGTGCGAGTAATTAACCACTGGAACAACTTACCAAGAGCTGAAGTGGATTCTCAGTGACTGGCAATTTTTTTAAACAAGGTTCTCTCTCATTTTTAAATTAAAGATGTGCTCTAATTCCAACAGGAAATTATTCCAGGGAAGTTCTGCACCCTGCTTTATACAGGAGGTCACAGTAGATGATCACAACAGTACCTTCTGGCCTTGGAATCTATGAAATCTTTTCAGCAAGAAACTTGCCACAGCTAGTTATGGGATCTGTACTATCAGTGTCTGCATAATTTGAGCTTAAAAGCAAACAACTCCATAGTTCTCAGGGTTATAAAGATAATGTCCAGATATAAACAATGAGGTCTGAGACTTGGGTCACTTCAGACAGCTCCAGTGTTTTTGACAGCTCATAGTTTCACACCACTGCTTAAAAAAATCTAACAAGACTGATCAATTTTATTGCTGCTATTTAGAGCTGGTGACAAAAAGCAAAAATCAAGACTGTGATCACTTTTGTGCCACTGCTCTGGGAAAACTGAACAGCAGCAAAAGTGAGCATTTTACAGAGGCAAATTGTACTCTACAAAGATTTGCCAGCATAGCTATCTTGGTCAGGATATTTTTTTTTTTTTAAATGGAGATATCCCATCTCCTAGAACTGGAAGGGACCTTGAAAGATCATCGAGTCCAGCCCCTTGCCTTCACTAGCAGGACCAAGTACAGATTTTGCCCCAGATCCCTAAGTGGCCCTCTCAAGGATTGAACTCACAACCCTGCGTTTAGCAGGCCAGTGCTCAAACCACTGAGCTATCCCTCCCCCCTCGTGGAAGATCACATCACTAACTGATATAACTATGCCAATGAAACCCCCTTTGTAGATGCAGCTTACACTGGCAGGAATCCTTTTGAGAGTAGAACTTATGAGATTTGTGGAGGTGGCTAACTATGCCAGCAAAAACTCCTTTTGCTGTAGCTGCATTAGGGGGCATTGCTGGCATAGCTATACAGGCAAAGACTTTGTAGTGTATGCTAGCCCTCGTGGATAACAAAGCAAAATTGCTGGGGAAATAGTAGAAAAGAGATAGAAAGCTTCCCCTTCCTGCAGCTATAGGAAGAGTTTCAAACCTTTAAGCCAAAGTCTGATACAAAAGAGTGAACTCTGAACAAATTCTAAAAACAGACTCTTGATAGAAATCCTAGTAACCTGCCCATTGTTGGCAGCTTGTGACATCTGGGCCCATTCAGTAGGCTATGGCTCTTAGCTCTTGCTGGGGACACTCCCTGTGGTGGTTCTATTTATGGGTTTCTAGGTGTCTGGTAAATTTCGTAAATGATGCATAGGGCTTGTCTACCCTACCATTTAAGTCGATGTAACTTATGTCACTCGGGTGTGAAAATCCACCCCTCCGAGCGACGTAAGTTACATTGACTTAAAAGTGGTGTCCACTCTCCCGCCAACATAGCTTCTGCCTCTTGTTAAGGTATAGTAATTATGCCGACAGGAGAGTGCTGTCCTGTCAGCATAGTGCATCTTCACCAGATGCGCTACAGTGGTGCAGCTGCGCTGAAGTGGCGTGATAGTGTAGACTTTTGCTTTTTGCATTTGCTTTTTAAGACAGTTGACTCACAGGGCCCATGACTTGAAATTGATAAAACAAATCAGAGTTCTAAACGGTCTTCTCAGTATACAACATAGATTTTCCTTTAAAGCTGCAACCCTCTTCCAAATCCTGGACTAGTCAGATGGCTTGGAAGTACCAGTGTGATACCCAGTGACTATTCCTCTTGCTTTTGGGCTGGTAATAATCTCCTGTTGCTTCAGTAATGAACACGTGATCTAGGAGTAACACCTCCTGTTTCTGCAGGCAGTTCAGTCCTGTTTCCAGTGACTGGAGAAAGCTGGCTACAAATAAGGTGGAAAGCAGAGGAAAGACTGTAGGGAGGGGTATAAGATAGGGTTAGAAAGCCCTGTCTTGATGAGGTTTGTGAGGAGTAGTAGGTCACTAGGACTAGTCAAGGTGAATCTTCCTGTGGCTTTTTGGAGGACATGCTGGCCCTAATTTAAGAGACACTCCTAGGTTCTGTCTTGTGAATGGCTTGTATTCACTGAGCCTGTATGAAAATTGTTGCTCCTATGATTCCTTCAGAATGGTTTTCTTCTTCTGGAAACTATCTTTGTGTACAAAGGGATGTAGGTGCATACCATTTATTAGAAAGTGGAATTTTTTGTGAACCAAGGTGTAACTTCAGTATAAAGATATATAGAATGTTTAAGCAATGACAGATCCATTTTGCTGTAACATCCAAACTAAAATACTCCAGGATTTGTGAGCAAAATTCTGCCATCTGTAGCAGGATGTTCAGTACATCTTACCATCTGCCATTGTGCTATAATCTTAAACTGTACCACACAAACACTATTTGATAGAGGAACAGAAGGGAATGAGGATCCTTTTAAATGAAACTCTTGAAAAGGCCTGTTTGTAGACCACTAACTTGTGGAATAGTACTTTAGACTATATTTTTTTGTATATTCATGGAACCTGTTTTCTCTTCTAGAGATGGTAGGCATTATTTAATAACCTGCCTGTTTGGATTGGGTCTCAAGTATAGTTGTAATGTTCATATTGATTCAGACTGCTGTAAGAAGTCTCTCCATATCGTGCAGTCAGCAGATTATCAGATCTCCTGGGGGATGCTGTGCTGTCTTAAATATCCGTTAATTGCGTGCATATATATATATATATATATATATCTATATAATTTGTATCCCAAAAGGGGTGTGTGCTTGACTTCAGAGATGTGATCAGACTGTTTCCACCTAGGGAAATGCTTTCTAATACTCTAACAGTACTGACCCCCAACCATTATTCTGGAGACCCCCACGTACAGGCTTGTGAAACTGTACCTCTGATATCAGAGAACTTGGCAAAAGGTTTAACTACCCTCTCAGCAGGTTATAGAATGGTAGTTGAATGTTCTTTAGGCAGATTGAAATCCTGCTGGAGATGTCTACAGACTTGTTTGTATTCCAGTGCTGTGTGCATTACTGTGGCTTGCTGTGCTCTTCACAATCTTTGTGAAGCCAGATATGAGCCGTTTCCCCCTGAATGGACTTATGACAGTGATGGACTGCTGAACCAGTACACTAAGCTGAAAGGTGCACTTCCCACAGTTAGAGCTGGATGTACCTGGGCAACAAAAGTCAGGGATGCTTTGCGCTCCCACAATATGGACTTACCTAGGCCAATGGAAGAAGGAGAATAGTACCTTGATGAATGTGCTTGTGTTGGGAAGGGGTTGATTGCTTGGGGGTTAGGAGGGTTGATTGCCATGCAGTGTACTTATGGATGACCCGACTTATCAAATGGGGGAGGGAGTTGAATCACAGTATAGATTGCTGTAAGGAATGTATGGATTGATGCAGCTAACTGTGTATTGAGAAAGTGTTTGCATACAAATTTCCACTTGTCCCAGATCGTGTGTTTACCTTTATTTGAAATACACTTTGTATGATGTGATGTGGTGGTAAAGCTTTTTATTTTAAGAAGGTTTATAACCAACAAACACTTATTAGAAAAGCACATTAACCCGTTGCCAGGCAGGCCAGCTGCCATTACCATACCAAAACACCAGTAACAAACAAACTTTTTTTTTAAAAAAGAACAAAGTGCATGAACAAGTACATGGTTTCACTGTTTGAACAAGACCGAAACCACCTACTGTTGCATGTCCCTGGCCATTCTCCCATTCTTCTTTTCCTTTGCTGTGCACTTGGCACCGGGGTGTGTGTGTGTGGGGGGGGGGGTGTAGAGATGTCCACAGGGGAGGGGGTCAGTATGGAGGACTGCAAGGGGCACAGTTGCCTTGCCCAACTGCTGAGGGACCTGATTGCATGGACCATCCATCCACAGAGTTGTCCAAGCTGTTCTTGGGCTGCAGCAGAGGGTACTGCAGTAGACACTTACGCCATGGTGCAGGTGCAGCAGGAACCGGTACTCTTGCAGGCATTAATGATAGCAGCCGCTCAAACAGCTTTCTGCTGAGATTTGTCGTCCTCCTGTAGCTGCTGTTCCTGTTCTAGGAACTGTGAAACAAATGTCTGCTCCCATGCTGCAATCCTATCCTCAAGCTGTGCAATCTTTCTGCTTGCCTCTCGCCTTGCCTGTCCTCTAGCCATAAATCCCTCTGTCTGTGGTATTGGAGCTGCTTGTTGGCCCTTTCCAGTACTTCAGCCATAAGTTAATCACAAATTCTTCTCTAGGAATGGTCTGCGAAGGTACGTTGACCCAGGCTTCTGCTGCACTGTGGGCATGCTGTGGAGTTACTGCAACTTGTAGAGGTCAAGGGGCTGGAATAGGACAAGACAAATAGCTCAGTGCAGGAGCACAGAAAAAATACTCGTGGAATTTCAAGGGCATTAAATCTTACCTTTTAAAACTGGATTTCAGGATATTGAGAGTGATGTTTCAGACCACAGAAGCTCCCTGGACACAGTCAGGTTAATCACAGCAAAAAATGGCAAGTTAAAAATCACAGCTGCTTTTTTTCCTACATGCTACAAAAGGCTTCTCTATCATTTCAGGCATTCCACATTTTGGAGGACGTAAGTTCTTGTGGTTGGCAGAGAAGTTATTCCAAGCTGCTGGTGGGAAAACAGTGCATGCCACAAAGTATTCAAACCTATAGAGAGTGAACAGCACATCTGTAAATGGAGTGGGGTGGCTAGTTACTGAGGCGGCCCTGGAAAATATGCCTCTTCTCAGAAATGTGGCTACCTCTCTGGAGTTCCTGTTACAGGAAAAGCTTGAAGCTATCACTCCACAGGATTGGGTCAGAATTTGAGGCAATCAACTGGGTGCTGTGTTAGATTACATACGCCTTAGCCTGTTGTTACTGCATGCAAACACACAGTTCTGCTGTCATCCTGGTTAGTCCCCCTCCCCAGCATGTATCTGGACGAAATTCAAACCCCGAGTTGTATTTAGGAGAAATTTAATGACCTATGGACAAGATTTGTAAAGGGAACCCATTCCCACACCTCCACCCAGAGTTCACTGTTTTCAGGTGGCTCGTTGCACAGTTGAGTGATTACAAACTGGTATGCTTATGGGAATGGCAATGTAAGGTTGCTGTTTGTTTAAAAAAAGAATGTCCTAGCAAAAATATGCCTTTTTTGTGAAAATTCACCCTTCAAGGAGGTTTTTTTTTTTTTTACTGTTTGCATTTCCCAGTTGCCATTTTGAATTCCACAGGGAGAGAGGGGACAGTGATGGAGGGATGCCACAGTGCTGGCATGTAATCCGCCATTAGTGGAAACACACTGCTATCTGGGGCTTGTAATATCTTTTGCAATGGTTCATAGAAAGGAAAGCCTTCCCATTCCTGTATTAATAAACATTAAAATGGAGCCAGAAACTTACCAGGCTCTGGGCAGCTGCTGCCTCTTTCATTTTTGCTGCCAGTTCTGTGGCCGTTCTTTCCTCAGGGGGTGGGGGGCATCAAAAAGCTCTTCCAAGTACGGCTCCAGAATGTACTGCAGCTCCTACAGCAAAATCTCGTTTGGGACTAGTGTCATAGCAGAGTCGCTCACTGGTCTCAGTTGGCGACTGCTGCTGGTTCCCCTCAGTTCCCATGCTAGATTCCGGGGGCACCAGGTTGCCATCCCAGCTGCCTAGGTCATCAGCACAGCTGTTAGCGCTGTACTCGGTGCAATGCCCAACAAACTCATCATAAAATGGATATAATGTCAGCAAGTTGTCCAAGGTGTGCTTCTGGTCCCTGGTTTTCCAGTACTCTGGCTTGAGCTGTTTAATCTGCTCTCTGCACTGGTATGGTAAATTTCCAGTGCTGCCAGCTTCTTCATTGTTTGCTGGTATGTGTGGTCATTACTGGTACTCTTGCTAAAATCTACTATTTTTGCTTCCCTCGCACCAGAGATTAATCAAAATCAGGCTGTGTTCCCACAAACATGAAGCAGCACGCTTTGCAAAGGATTTTCCTGGTCAGTGTCCATTGCCAATGCAGAAGATTCTCCCAAAATGTGTTTGCAACTTGCCGGGCAGAATAAATGGAAGGTTAAACACTGACTTGCCAAGCTGCTATACTACAACAAGGGGGTTACTTCTGTTTCCCTGGAGTCGACTGGTCTCTCTTGGGGGAGAGAGGTACAAAGGAAGAAGGCCCATGGGATTGTAGGATACTTCTGGTGGACTCCCAGGACCCAAGTTTGGGGAGGTCTGCATCTACCCTGCAGAGTGATAGGGCTCGAACCCTCTAACCTCATGGAGTCCTAGGACCTTGGGTCTGAACCTGAGAGATTCGTGTGTGGTTGGAAGGGGCATTTGTGCTCAAGCCCGAGTCTGAGCCCAGGCTTACATTGCAACATAGATATACTCCTATAGGCTGCAACTTCAGCTGCTAACCTGAGTTAAAAGCAGATTTGCTGTCTCTTCACTATTTTAACTTGTTAGCTAACCTGAATTAAGAACACACTTTTTTCCCCTCCATGTAGCCATACTCTGAGAAGAACCACCACAAAAGGACACATTTACCCATTTTGGGTAAGAGGCCTACCATCTGGGAGGGTAAACTCAGATCAGAAAAGGGACAGGTATTTTCTCATAAACATGACAGCACCCTATATTTAAAATTTGTTTTCAAGCTGACATGCAAAGAATTTTTTTAAAATAGGCTTATCTGTTTAGTCTAAAGGTGACTTGTTAGAGTAATTTTTTGTTTTGTTTCATCTGGATCAGTCACTGAAGCTTAGGTGTTAATATCCCTCCCTTCTCCCCCACTAAATCCTCTCATCTCTCCATTGCTCAGTTTTCACTCAAGTTTTACGGTAGTAGCATTTCACTGGCTCTCTATCATAGTCTTTTGGGCCAGACAACATCTGCATTTTTAATGTAAAATACGTATATGGTTTTCACAAAAAAAAAAATCTTTTCAGGTTCTTACCCATAGGCAAAGTAGACAGCTGTGTAGGGCACCACTAGTGCCCTGTGCAGCTGCGTGCTGCCCCAGCCCCGCCTGTTCCTGCCCCCGCCCTGCCCCCACTCCCCTGAAGATTGCAGCCAGGCCCGACCCTGCACTCACCGGGAAGTGGAGTGACCCGGCCCCAGCCTGCTCTGCTCCCAGGCTTGGAGGGAGGGGGGAACTGCCCCCCAGCACTCGCCGGTGGCGCGGTTGGGAGCCAGGGGAGCGGAGCAGGCTGTGGCCGGGTCACTCCACTTCCTGCAGGAAGTGGCCAGCCCCCCCCTCCCCTCCCCCCCCCCCCGGGGGCCGCGGGCCCCCCCCCCCCCCCCCCCCCCCGGGCGGGGGCCCCCCCCCCCCCCCCCCCCCCCCCCCCCCCCGTGGCAGGGCTGCGTAAGGCACCAAAATAGCTAGGGACGGCCCTGCTTAGACAAAAGGACATAGGCCAACTCCTTTTTCTTTTAAGGGCTATTCCTGAATAATGCCATGTATAGACAACCCTTAATAGATCTCTGTTTACTGAAGGTCAGTAAAGAAAAACTTGTATGAATTCAGGAAGACATAAACTCATTTCCTCCCCCTGCCCTCCCCTCCAAAGCTTTGTGCGCCCACAGCTTCCATTTACTGCAACTGCATTTGAGTGTTCAAGTGTAGGAAAGATGGTTCAGTGGATAGAGCACTGACCTGAGACTCGAAGATCTAGATTTAATTCCTAACTCAGCCACAGAGCTGTTACATGCGTTCAAGAGATTTGCTTAATGTACCCTGTCCCTCAGTGCTCTATTTCACAAATGGGGATAATTGAGCAATTTATGTAGCTAAATGCTTTCTGTACTTCCTTTGCTTTGAACATGCATCTTTAGTGTAGCTCAGCATCATTGGAATGATGTTATCCTGTTTTCACTAGCTTGTTACCATTGTGGAGTAAGTTAAACATTTAAAAAAAACCTAGGAAATTAGTACACAACTCTGTGGAAACAGGTAAGATTGCTACACACAACGTGACTGACATACAACCACAAAAACTAGGATATGAAAAATTAAGCCACCTAATGGTACATGCCCTCCACTCCTTCCACAGGTATGTGCCATGCCATTACTGGAGTCAGTACACTAATTGTCATGGGGATACTAGTCTTCCATATCTTTTATCAAGCTACACACTCCCCTCACAACAAATTACTACACAAAACAGTAACACCTACTAGTATTGGGAAGGGGTACTTTGGTAAAGGTGTATGCAAGAAGGTGGGTTGAGAGGGCAGAGAAAGGTGGTGGCTTATGATAGGGGTGGGGTGGGGTAGTAGGGTGTGTTCTGTTAAGTGTCTGCTTTTTTGGTTTTTGTCATACTGGGTATGTATTTCTACCTTACCTGTTTCACAACAGTTTATTGGGTATTAGTTAAAACAGGACTAAGAACTTATCTGCAGGGGGAGTATAGCTATTCTGTGCTAGCTCCCTAAGCAGATACTCTTATGCTGCACTAAAGCCAGCACACTCCTGTAGTGTAGACAGACTATGCCAACAGAACCGTTTTTTTCCATTTGTGGGAATAGTGCCTCCTTGGACAAAGTTAGCATGTCAATGGAAGCATTCCTTTGTCAACATAGCTAAATCTGTACGTGGGGTTATGTTGTCATAACTATGTTAATCGCATGTAGTGGTTTGGTTTTTTTGCGTCCCTGACTGACGTAACTGCGTTAACGTAATTTAAGCATAGACCAAACCTAAGGGTGCTTCTGTGTGGTTTAGCTTAATCCAGGAGGACTGGTTAAATAACATTTAATTGCTTTAGTTAGGGAAGTGCTAAACAGTTTAAAATTTCAATAACTAACCCAATGTAGACCAGGCGTAATGATAATAAGATGAAAATGACTGAACTGAATAATGGCCACCCTTGCTGGATTCAGAACTAAATAAAAACCCATCTGACTTAGCTTTCCAGAGATAACCCTCTCAGATGTATGTGAACATGTATATTTGTGTGTCCATATAAAAATCCTGACAGTAGAACAGTACCCCCACGATGGCTCTGCCCATGGTTCCAGTACAGGTAATGTTGACATTTACATTTATTTCTCAGACAGAAAGAAAAGAAATGATGGGGGAAGGAGTAATAGTGGTGTGCACAGAGCCCCTGTCAAGGTCAGGGAGGATGGGGTACACTGTTTTGGGGGGAAAGGAACATGAGGGACAACAGAGCCCCTGGGCTGTGGCGGAGGAATTGTGAGGAGTGCATAGCACGGAGAGGATTCTAGAGGGTCTCTAAAATAAAGGGGGAGGGGAGGGTGGGACACAGGACATTTTTGGGAAAGGACAATGGATAGGGCCCTACCAAATTCACAGCTGTGAAAAATGCATCACGGACCGTGAAATCTGGTCTCTTGTGTACTTTTACCCTATAATATACAGATTTCACGGGAGAGACTAACATTTCTCAAACTGGGGTCCCGACCCAAAAAAGGATTTTTTTTGCGGGGGAGGGTCGCACAGTTATTGTAGGAGGTTGCACTATTGCCACCCTTACTTCTGCACTGCCTTCAGAGCTGGGTGGCCAGAGAGCGGTGGCAGCTGACCAGGCTCCCAGCTCTGAAGGCGGTGCCCCACCAATAGCAGTGCAGCAATACCGTACCATGCTGCCCTTACTTCTGCCCTGCTGCCTTCAGAGTTGGGTCAGGACTCCTACAGTTACAACACCGTGAAATTTCATATTTAAATATCTGAAATAATGAAATTTACTACACCTCTACCCCGATATAACACTACCCGATATAACATGAATTCGGATATAATGCGGTAAAGCAGCGCTCCAGGAGGGCGGGGCTGCGCACTCCGGCGGATCAAAGCAAGTTCAATATAACGCGATTTCACCTATAACACGGTAAGATTTTTTGGCTCCTGAGGACAGCGTTATATCGGGGTAGAGGTGTATTTTTAAATTCCTGTGACCCTGAAATTGGCCAAAATGGACCGTGAATTTGGTAGAGCCCTATGAATAAAGCTTCCTGCTAAGTAAGTTGCAAGGAGATGTTGGGTCGTCTTTTTGAGAGGCGCTTCAGCATTGTGACTCTTGTATTTCCAGCAATATAGAGTTGTGTGCTTTATCTTAGATATTAAAGACCATTCTTAGGGCTTATCTACACATGAAAGTTAACTCTGATTAAGGTAGGGTGTGCATGAAGTGAAGTAGCTGTTTCTGATTGTCTCCATGCATAGAAAAGCTCGTAGTGTTCCCACTGAGCGTTTGTCTAAGCTTATAGTGGTGCCGATGGGAGAGCTTCTCCCAGTGGCATAGGTATTCCACCTCCCTGAGAGATGGTAGCTATGTCAATGGGAGAAGCCCTTCCCTCGACATAGCACGGTCTACATGAGGAGTTGGGTTGGTATAACTGCATTTCTGAAGGGTATGAATTTTCCATACCCCTGAGCAGCATAATTATACTGACATAAGTTGGTAGTGTAGACCAAGCCTCACTCTTAAACTGTTGTTGGTTTCTTTAAAGGTGACCTGAAAAGAACATTGGGCGTGTGCCTTCTTTGCTGCTTCAGGGGTTATAAAAACCTGAATGGTGTTTGGATCGTGTTTCCTTATCTCTTGGATTTCTTGGATGAATCATTGACTGGAAGCTTTCATAGCTTTTAGGTGAAGGGGTAGGGGTGTTAGAACCATTCACAAAGAACTTTTCTCCCAACAATTGTCTAAAACTATTTGTTTAAGACTGTCAGAATAAAAATCGCTTCTCTCAATCAGGTCTCACTTCCTTGGTATATTTAAAAAAAAAATAAAAAAAATAACCAAACTCAAAAACGACTAGTTCTCCAGTCACCTATAGTCTTCTAGGATAGAGAAGACTTGAATTTCTGATGTAAAATAAAGTAGAAAAACTTCTTTTGGGGCTTTCTAAAACTTAATTTGTAAGCAATAAAGAGTACAAATCTAGTTCCTTTTTTGTTAGATTACCTTCAAAATAAGCTTTTTAGGTTTTCCACTTTCTCACTGCATTAGTTGGACCACTATCGGTTGGATGAAATTTTTTTTTTGATAAAAGGGTACTTATAAAAGTACCTCCTACTCTGATTGAAGGCATCTGAATTAATACACAACAATATGCACACTGCAACCGTGCCCCAGTGCCAGATTTCTGGCAAGGAGTGTGTGTTTTCAAAAGGGGAACACTTAGTTCAGATGGCACCTTATTATAAATCCTGTTTTAGAGAGTTTTTAGACTTAGATCCATAAGACTGTCTTTAAAAAAAAAAAAAAAAAACCCCAATGCTTCTGGACACCATCTAACAAATATTTCACTGCAGAGCTTGAAGCCCCAAAATTGCAGGCTTGTCCCTGTGCATGTGACATCGAGAGTAGAAGTACTATTACTACTAAAAGTACATCACTAGCCCTATGACCTGCTGAACACCCTAGACTTCCATGACAGTGGAGGGTGCTTATCGCTTTTGCAGGTGGCAGTCAATAGCTTCCAAGGTCAGGTGTGTAAAGTCACATTTTACACATTTTGTGTGTGTGGTTTAAAAAAAAAAAAAAAAGGGGGGGGGGGACTAGCAAATTCTCTGAACTTCATTTGGCAACAAATCCAATGATCACTATTTTTGTTTAGATCGGTGACAAAGTAATTGCAAGTCACACAGTTGCCACCTTAATTTTGATCAGTTTGCTTTTGATTTTTTTTCTATTGCACTTTCCTTACATCACCTTCTGATACTTTCTTGCACTCTTTGTTGTATGTAATCTATCTTCAATATCTCTTTATTCCTTTTCCATCCTTATACTTGCTTTCCCCTTCCTGCTCTGCTGCTTGTGCATCAATTTGAAATGGACTAGTCAGTTTCACTCTTTGCTTCTGCTAGGCCACAAGAAAGTGACCTATTAGGGAATAGAATAGGTTCCAAACACCTCACTCTTCTGATTATAAAATCAGTCATTGTTGTGGGAGTTTTTAAACAATGCAGGATACCTGTAGTACCAGGCTCAACTTAAACATTTGTCTCCAAATAAGTAACAAACGGATATTTCCTCTTCAAACTAAATATCCTTTTAAATATCCGATTTAAAACAAGTGTTTTAAAAATTAACAAAAAACCCTACTGTCTTTCCTCTCCTTCCATTTTCTCTCATTAGAGATACATTATTATGATTCTTTGAGGGGTGTTAACAAACATGTGGACAAGGGTGGACCAGTGGATGTAGTATACTTGGACTTTTAGAAAGCCTTTGACAAGGTCCCTCACCAAAGGCTCTTGAGCAAAGTTAAGCAGTCATGAGATAAGAGGGAGGGTCCTCTCATGGATCAGTAGGTGGTTAAAAGATAGGAAACAAAGGGTAGGAATAAATGGTCAGTTTTCACAATGGAGAGAGGTAAATAGAGATGGCAAAGTTTGCAGATGATACAAAATTACTCAAGATAAGTCCAAAGCTGATTGCGAAGAGTTGCAAATGGATCTCACAAAACTGGGTGGGTGGGCAACAAAATGAAAGATGACATTCAGTGTTGATAAATGCAAAGTAATGCACATTGGAAAACACAATCCCAACTATACATACAAAATGATGGGGTCTAAATGAGCTGTTATCACTCAAGAAAGAGATCTTGGAGACATGGTGGATAGTTCTCTGAAAACATCTGCTCAATTTGCAACGGTAGTCCAAGAAAAAAAGCTAACAATGTTAGGAACCATTAGGAAAGGAATAGATAATAAGACAGAAAATATCATAATGCCACTATATAAAGCCATAGTATGACTGCAACTTGAGAACTGCGTGCAGTTCTGGTCACCCCATCTCAAAAAAAGATATAGTAGAATTGGGAAAAGTACACAGAAGGGCAACAAGCATGATTAGGGGAATGGAACAGCTTTCATATGAGGAGAGACTAGAAAGACAGGGACTACTCAGCTTGGAAAAGAGATGACCAAGGGAGGATATGGTAGAGGTCTATAATATGCATGGCATAGAGAAAGTGAATAGGGAAGTGTTATCCCTTCACGTCACCCAATGAAACTATTAGGCAGCATGTTTAAAAGAAACATAAGGAAGTATTACTTCACACAATATAACCAACCTGTGGAAGACTCAATATTGGGCTTGAGGAACCATTGTTCTGACACAGCATGGCCGTTCTTAACATGCATGGAGATGATTCTGATTGTGCACACCATTATTAACTAAGGCTGCCTTCACCTTTGAACTTGACCTACACAAGATCTGGTTTTAAGCCTTGATAGATGGTTGTGATGTGTCATATACCTGAAAGCTTCTGCTTCTTGCTTCCAGTTTCTCTGCCTCTGTGGTAGCATGTGGACAGCAGTTTTTACAGATCTCGCCTTGACATTTGTCTAAGGGCTTTTTGTCAAAATTTTGGACAGTGATGAGCACTCTTCTCCTTCCTAGCCCTTCCTTCCCCTGGACTAGTTTTTTACCTGGGTGTTGGAAAAACCCTGGAGTCTCAGCTGTCATGCCTCCCTGCTGGCTCCTCTGCACCTTCCAAGTATGGCAGAGCAGCCGAAAAAGCACTGAACGCAATCCAAATGGTGCTCCATCTGGGAGACTGCCTTCCCAGGCACGGCAGACAGTCAGTTTTGCCCAGCCTGCACCCAGCATCCATAACAGCTGCAACTCCCATTTGGGGAAAAAATGGACAAGGAGTCTGGGCAGAGCAGGGAGAGACTCCAAGGACAAGGAGGACTCCAGTCAGCTGACGTAGGAGTTCCTATGAACCTCTGGAGAACACAGGGCAGACTTGCGAAGTCACAAATTCCCCACTGCCCAGTCCTAAAATGGGTCCTGGGAAAAGTGAGCATTCTTATGAATTCTGCTTCTCCTTTCCAATTTGGTCAGGAGAGCTCTGAAAGCATTTTCCCAGTCTCCCTTCCTAGGGGAATGGGACTAGGAGGTGAGGCTCCAAAGCGATCTCATAAGAGGCTTTCAGGCTCTCAGCAAGGCTAGCTGCAAAATACCTCACCCAAGCTGGGAGAGAGCTTGTATGCTCTCTCTAAGTGAGCTAAAAAAAGCTAAAAAATAGAGCAAAAAAAGGGAAGAAAGCATAAAAGATCTAGGAGGTACGAGTCCTCTGACTCCCTTGTATCCTGCACAGAGGATGTTAAATTGTCAGGCTCTGACTCCAATCAGGACCATGGAAAGACTCAGCAAAGGTTCCTCCCCCGCTGAGAAGTTCAAGGCTGTGTTCAACAAGGTTGGATCCACTGTTCAGATTCATCACTAACCTGAACAAAATCCCAAGAGTAAGTCTGAGCAAACGTCTCCCCTCAAAATCCTCCCCTGAGGTAACGATTCCCTTACACTCCTCCATTGAGGAAGTAATTAGGGATGAATGGGATAAGCCAAACAAAGGCAAGCACGTTCACAAAAATGATCCTAGCTTCTATAGGATCCAGGACCCCAAAGTCCCAATTACTGAGATACCCAGGGATAACGCTGCCATAGGTTTCCTGGCTAAATATATGGTTATCTTCTCAAAAAGGGAGTTCTGTCCTAAGAACCCCACAAATAGGAAAAGAGGCCAATTTCAAAAAAGACTTTGAGGTCTTCTCAGCCTCCATCAGGGCATTCCTCACAGCTACTTGCTTTGCCAAGGACATCTCTCTCCTGGCTGGAAATCTGAGTCCTCAAGGATCACACTGACTTTGGCTCTGTTTTAAAGAGAGTTTCCCTGCCAACAACATTTGTTGTGATGCCTCAATGGATGTGATGAGATTCTCAGCCAAAGCCATGACTTCTAGCTCAGTGACCAGGTGCCACCTGTGGCTCTGTCCCTGGAAGGTGAATAGCCACTCTAGCAGGTGCTGTGCTCTGCCAAATTCAAGGGAGCCTTGGTTTTTTGGAGAGAAGCTAGCCAATGCTGCAAAATCTAGACAGTCCCTTCCACACCATGCATTTGAGAGAGAGAGAGTGCAGACCGGCCTTTAGACAAGTGTTCCTTTCAGCCTTCATCCTTGCACAAATACCAGTGAAGGGATAGCATGTTTTCCAGAGAAAAAAGATGGAATTTTGGCTTGGGAGGAAACGCCCAAGGAAACTTTGCTGCTCCCAAGCCTCTTTATGAAAAAGACCACAGTTGTCTCCACCTAGAGCTGAAGCTTGGGGGCAGGATTTCCCATTTCCTGGAGTGATGGGTTGCTTTGACCATGGACCAGTGGGTCAGGGAGGCAGTTAATCCATGATACTCCCTTGAGTTACAGGTGCCAGCCCATCCATTTTTCCTCCAGTCCCATACCTTGAATGACCCTATAAAGCGCAATCTAATACAGAAAGATTTCTCACCTGCTGGATATGGGAATAATAGCCTTCCCTCTGAAGAAAGATCCTTGGGGTTCTACTCAATCTTCTTTATTATTCAGAAGCATACAGGAGGAATTAGAACTATTCTAGATCTCAAAAGATTCAAATGAAGAAAAGAAAGTTCTGGATGGGAACCCTAACCTCTATTGTGTCATCCCTGACCCAGGGGGATTTTGTGACTTTACTGGATCCTGGTGGATGCATACCTCAACATCTCTATCAGACTGTGCCATCACTGGTTCCTAAGGTTTGGATATCCATATCCGATGCTTCCATTCAGCTTGTCCTTGGCCCTGAGGGTCTTTACAAAGATGATGTTGGTAATAATACCAAGACTCAGGCCACAGGGGATTCATCTGTACTGCTTCCTGATGACCTCTTAATCAGAGCCCCATCCCCCAAAAAGGCACACAGAGCTACGTCCCCAACTTTGAATCTCCTGTAGATGCATGGCTTTATTATCCACTCAGATAACTCTTGGGAGTGGACATAGACCCCTCAATTGTATGGATAAATCCATCTCTGAAGAGGTTCCAGAAGGTTAAAGATCTCCTCTTGTCATTTTGGAACTGCAAGAGGCCCACTATTGCACTGATCTTCAACTTCTAGGCTTCCTAGTTTCATGCATACAGATGGTTCCATGGGTGCAACCATACATCAGATACTTTTGAGGCTCCATCTTAAAGGTATGGAACTACTCTTTGGAATGTGTGAAAGATAAGTGAGGGTTCTGGCCCAGGTGATCAATTCCTTAAAATGGTGGTCAGCCATGGCATTTGTCCTCAAGGGTATGCCCATATGTGTTCCAGAATTTTTGATCCTCACAACTGATACCAGTCTGGAAGGCTGGAGAGCACACCTGGGGTCCCACACAGCTCAAGGCATTTGGAACCTGGAGAAAAGGATCCACAGCAGAAACCACCTAGAACCAAGAGCAGTCAGGCTGGTACTGCAAAGGCTCCAGTCCAGCCTGGAGGGGAACCAGATTCTGATTCAGTCAGATAACATGAGCATGGTTGCATATGTAAACAAGGAAGGAACAAGAACCTCAGCACTACACCATGAAGTAATGGAAATCATATGATGAGTGGAGCATTCTCTCCTCACCTTCACATAAAGGGAGACCTGAACAAGAAGGTGGAAGGGCTCAGCAGGCACAAGGTGAGCAACTCTGAGGGGTGCCTGAATCAGGAAGTCTTTGAGTTAATCATCCAATCATTTGGCCTGTCCTCAACTGACCTATTTGCAAACCACATAACTGTTAGAGACCAAAGTACTTCACTAAGGAAGTGGACCCCAGATCCAGGCAAACAGATGCCCTATCATACAGATGGGCACAAGGCGATCTGTCTGTTTTTTTGCATCCTTCCTGTTATTAGGGAAGGTGGTCCAGAAAATAAAACTAGAACAGACTACAGTAACATGGATGACACTGCGTTGCCTGAGGACACCCTGATTTTTGGACTTAATAGAGCTGAAATTGGGACTGCCATTGCAGCTCCCAAAGATTTAGGACATCTCATAAGGTCTTCTGCTTCATCTATACATGAACTGGCTGCATCTAATAGCCTGCCTAACAAAAGGGAAGTGCAGTATTGTTGGGTCTGTCCTCCAAAGTCATTAGAACACTTCTTTCTTCTAGAAGAGTATCTGCCTTGAAAGCGTACTCCTTTATCTGGTTCAAGTTTTGCAAATGGTGACAGGAGCACAAAGCAAATCTTAGAAATCCAGGCATTCCATCTATCTTGGATTTTCTCTAATAAGGCTTCAGCAGAGATCTCCAGCCCAGCACCATTGGATGTCAGGTGTCTGCTTTTTTTGTTCATCCAAACTTGCTTTCTAATAGCCATCACATCCTCCAGGTGAGTGTCAGAGCTGGCAACATGCTCGATGCAGGAACCTTTAGTGTGTGTTGCATAAGAACAAAGTGGTGTTCGGAACTCTAGAATCATTTATCCTGAAGATGAACTCTTCTTTCCACAGTTCCCAAGAGATGGTTCTACCTTCCTTCTGTCCAAGGCCACAGCATTCCACTGAGGAGAGGTGGCACACCTCTGATGCCAGAAGGGCTCTGAAAATTTACCTCAGAGTCCACAAGGAAATTGGGGGCCCCGTTTGTATCCTTCCATTCAAAATGCCAAGGAATCAGAACTTCCAAATCCTCTACTGTGAGATAGATTAGACCATGCACTGTGAAAGAGTACAAGGCATTGGAGATTGTGTCAGGGCACACGCCATGTGATCCCTGGAGACCTCTTGAGCAGAAAGAGCTAATGCATCCACTGTGGAAATTTTGTAAGATGGCCACCTGGTCAAATGCTACCATTTTTTGTCAAAACACTACAAGGTGGACTTCCTGTGCTCTGCAGAGGTATCCTTTTGGCAGGAAGGTACTGCATGTAGTGACCTGGAAATTGTTTTGCCTTTGGAGCAAATATTCTAGATGGGGAGGGATACTGTTTTTCCTTTCCTTTCTGATCTTTTCTATAACCCTCTCTACATCTGCTTGCTACTTCCTAGTGGTCAAGAATTGTGGGAGATGCTGGGCTGCAGAATGGAAAATTTCTTACTGATGATTTCCTTTCTGATAGCAGTCTCTCCCACAATTCTACCCACCCCTGGATGGCTCATGAGTCAAGGGTTGAGTATAAAGTGAAATTGTTACCATGAGATCATCTTCCTTGGTCTAATGAACGTTACTTTATCTCTAGAATATTTGTTAATGATAGGCATGTTTTACAGTTTGAGAATAACTCTCCTGGAAGCAGCCAGGAGTTGAGGGGACATGGCCAGACCATGCAGCTCCAAAATGCTGATCCGCCTGCACGAGCTGCAGAGAGAGGAAAGCAGCCCCGATATCAAGAACTGTGGGCGATGCTGCTAACAAAAGAAATTATTCGTAAGAAATTTTCCATTTGTCACTTTGAGGCACAAGCAGGTGAGCCTTGTTCTGAGACCAACTGCTGTTGCCTCAGTATCTATATTCCTTTGAGTGGCAAACTAAGAACTCTCCCAATTCTAAGGACTGGTCACTTAGGAGACCTGGCTTACAGCAATTTAACAAAACCTGTTTTAAAACATGGTTTTTGTTCAGTGCAAATCTGTGTGGCCACCCTTACTTCATAATAAGTGGCTAAAATTGATTTGTCCAACCTTAGGTAAACTAACTTTAGCCACTTTTATTTTATTCTGAAGTGCCCACGCAGACTTGTGCCAAAATAACTAAATCTCTTTTTAATGTGCATCTCTTTATTTTCATACAAGTTTTGTGTAGATCAGCACTTAGTATAATAGATTTTCAAACATAGTCATGATAGAGCAAGACCATAAAAAAAAGTAGAAAATCTTGCTCTGCTCCCTAAATCTGAGGGACTGCAGGCAGGTGAGTATAAATTCAGTCAGATGAGATCCTCAAAGACACACAATTACAGGTATTGACCAGATTTTTTTTCCTTTTTGAAGGTAAAAAGCAGTGTCTTAAATACATAGTCTTCAATCATGGAGGGTCAAAATTGTTCAAGATAGTTTCATATACCCACAACAATATGAAAAATACCCAAATCTTTATTCAAAACAGGAGATGGCAGAGAAAAGGGGGAATATTGAACAGACTAGGAACAGCGACAACAGCTTTCTTCTAGAATTGTTCAAAAGACTATCTGTGTAAAAAATATGACTTACGGGATCAGGATCAATTTCTTCCAAGCAAGTCTCCTCCCTCCCTCTCTTCCTTCATATTCTCAATCCCTAGTAGCTTGGAACTCAGCACCTTCATGTTATTACTGCTATTTGAGCTGTTTAATGGAAACCTGTTAACATTATGAAATTATAAAATGTTTTGTTTTTTTCTTATAGGAAGAAATCTACTTCATCTTAACCTAATTCAGTCCTGCTAATCTGCTAATATTGTAGATTGAAAGATTTTGCTGTTGCCAGGATATCCTGTAATGGGCAAGGAGCCACAGAGAATACAAATCGTTTAGTTTTCTTAACCTTTTTAAAACTTTTGTTAACAGGTAAGAAACATTCCTATTAAATTTCATCTATGGGGACAACTTCTCTCCCTCCTCCCCTTCTCTCCCCTCCTGCCACCATAAGGCATCGGTTTAAACATTTGGTGGTTCCTAAGTGCTTTAGTCTGTCATCTTTTCTTTCTCCCTGATACCTCTCCCCGTCAGAAAGGCTTACTTACATTATTTTTGTAGGACTCAACTGTTTTCCTTTAGCTGTTTTCCCCTTTTTGCAGTTTATCTCTTCTGTAGCCAAGCCCTTCCTTCTTTCCTTTGCAGCTTTCTTCGAGTCATTTTTCTCTTTTTCTTCCTAGCTGGCTGTTTTCCTTTGTATCCTGTACCGCTGTCACCACTATCACGTCTGGATGACCCCTATCCACGTTGTCGCAAATGTAGCATTGTGATGACCTTATTATTGGTTTTACAATGGATATTTTAAACTATTGGGGTTTGTGCTAGGAAGTTTCACAGTTGCCACTGGTATCTGGCATGGGGTACCAAGACTGTTAATGCAGATTCAGTTTGTTTACTCTGTTTTGTTGTGGTTCCCTCCCCACCCCCCCAATTGTGAGGTATTTGTTTTAAACTAAGCCAGGCATAGTGCTCAAGTTTTGGGGAAATTTGGGGACTTCAGGAAGGTCATTTGAATCTCTTTCAAAGCAGTGACTGGGGGAGAGGGAAGGAATTTTACCATCTTTTGGTCCAGTAGTGTAGGGAGCGCCAGTAAATCTATATTTTTAAACAGCCCATTTTAAAAAGTCAGTTGTTCTTTGACTTCATTTGAGAACACAAGGCCCACATTTCAGTACTGTGTAATCAAATCCTTTACTAGTTCTTTTGCTATTGGTTCTATCACAGAAGAAATGGTAGCTATCCAGCATTCACAGCATCCATTCTCTGTGTGCTGGAAGAAATTGTTTCTGAACAAATGTGTTCATGGATTGATGCACACTTTTGTGGACAACACTCTTCCATCAGAGGGTCTTGCTATCAACATTTGAAATAATAGTGATATTCCAGTCTACTTCTGCATCTGAATTCACTTTTTGCAGCAACCTGTGCACACACTATACTGAGACTACTGACAAATTGTAAAATTACTAAGACTGCATAGCTAAGCACCTTGCACACTTCTAAAACATAAACGAACAGTCTGCTTAGCAGAAGGCACTGTGATACTTTATTCCCATTAGTAGACTATATTATTGTATTAGGTGGTGGGAAAGCAAAAATGTTCTAAACCTAGCAAATAGCATTTCTTAATTTCTCATAGCATTTCTCATATTTTTTTATTGCTACTAGGGAACCAGCCCTGTTCACATCTGGAGTGGGTGATTCAGTTTTTATTTACACTTGTGTTTAAATTAAGAGTCCGAACTAATTCAGCATCTTTGCCAGTAGCTTTGTAGATACTGTGGTGGAGTGGGGGAATTAACAAAGAGACATTTGCTTCTTTTGTCTCAAAACTCGTAATTTCATTGATAACGTAGTAATAGTGAAGACAAGCTAGATTACATAACAAGTTGTAATAATCTAGGTATCCAATACTTTTGTTAGTAAATATTAACTAGTTTGGACTGTGTTTGTATACTTACTAGGTCAGAGCAGTGTATATTTGGGGGCTTCAGCAATAAGTCTTAATGAGGGTCTGTATACACTTATACAAAGTTGTGATCTAGCTAGAAGATCAGCTGCTGTTCAACTGGGAAAATACATATTCACTCACATTAGGAAGTAACCACGTTCTTTCTAAGCAACCTGTTGAATATTCCACGAACATAGCAGGACAGAGCAAGAGTGTCTTCTTTTAAGAGAATGGTATTCAACCCTATATCTGTGGAATGTGCCTGTTCTGTCTTTTTAGCATTTTTAATAGAGGCATATTTTACTAGTTCAGTCTGAACAATGGAACCAAATAGGAGTTTTTCATTCTCAATTTGCTTAAGAGCAGCTAGGTACATTTTAAGGGGAAAGCTTTTGAGTGCAGAAATTATGCAGTTAAAGATGAGATGTATGATAAATTGTGATTAAAGGTCAAACTTAAGACACAGTTCAGTCAACAAAACTAATAAAAGCTTCACAATGTGGGACTAGAAAACACTTTGCCTACATAACCAAAGGCAGCTCTGGAATCATAAGGATTTTGGACTCTGCTGGAAAGAAGATGCAGTACTTTCATTTGATATATCCAATATTTTAACACTGCAACCAGAGCAGTACACTTGAATATGTATTAACCACTTTGTGTGAAGCAGAACATATCCTGTGGTTTCCTAGAATGCAAAGAGCTTGAACTCTTTTTCATCGTAGTAACAGAGAATAGCATGTTTGTTTTTATCACCTCACTTCTGTGTACCCAAAAAGATTGAACTATAAAAACTCCACTATACATGACTATTTTTCTTAAGGTACAAGTTACATTTATTTGCTAAGAGTGAAGGACTCCTGAACACGTAAATCAGTACAGCTGTATCTTGAATTTGAAACAGTAGCTATGGTTTTAATATTGAATAATACTTTAGGAGCCTTACTCTAGGATCCTCACTCTTTTCTTTTCCTGTTCTGTAGAATGTAACAAAGGTGAAAATGTAATCATTTTAATTTGAGAAGCATAATATAAAAATTTACCATAGCATTGCTTTCCTTTATGTAAAAAAAAAATGATTGTTTAAAAAAATCATACTAAGGCTTCTGGGTATAAGTAATTTTTCAATCACTTAAGAAATTTGGACGAAAAGCAAGGAATTGATGTACCGGGGGTGGGCAAACTATGGCCTGTGGGCCAGATCTGGGCCGCCAGCCGTTTTAATCCAGCCCTTGAGCTTCTGCTGGGGAATGGGGTCTGGGGCTTGCCCCGCTCCGGCGCTCCAGCCAGGGAGCACGATTGGGGGCTGCTCCACACGGCTCCTGGAAGCAGCGGACATGGTCCCTCTCCAGCTCCTACGCGTAGGGGAAGCCAGGGGGCTCTGCTCTGGACGCTGCTCCCACCCCAGGTGCTGCACCCAGAGCTCCCATTGGCCGGGAACTTACTTAAGATAGCAATGATTTCTTTATCAAAAATTCTGTTTCTTGAATGTAAAATAATCTGTATGTATGGACTTGAAAAGTTATGGAGTTTTGAGTTTTGTAGTCAGTTGACATTCATGAAAGAGTAGCATTTATTTTTGGGTCATAGTTTAATTAGTGGTGACTTGAGAGAATATGCATTTCTAAATGCATTGTTAATATTTGTGGGAGTTGTAACTCGTAATCAACAATTCACTTTTTGTTTGTTTAAGTATGGTGAGTAAGTACATATGTCATCTAATGGCTTTAACTGGTTATTCAAATGAAGTTTCATTGGATTTTTTGGAAGCTTCTGGTAGCCTTTGCATTGAACTTTTTTTGCATCTTGGGTGACCCATACTTATGTTTAAAGGTGTGATGGGCACTGGCCAAAATACAATAAATGCTGGAAACCAGTAGCCATATTTACCCTAGTGATCTCAAAATTGCTATAGGGGAGTGGGGAATCTGTCAGTGAAAATGTACTGCTTATAGACAGCATTACCCCAATGTCCTTACTGAAAAAAATTGGTAATTAGTGGCAGTTGTAGAATGTATTCTCTGGCTTTTTCTTTTGTCAGCTTTACTAATAAGCATTTATCTAATTTTCAAATAATATCCATTAAAAATCTGATTATGCTTGCTTTTAAAAATTCTCACAAGCCAGTTCAAAACATATCTGCTTAATAAGCATTTATAAAGCATTTATCACTGTGCTATCTAATTACTGTTAATGGATTTTAAATACAGTGAGGCTGCCTAGCATTAGTGAATAAAATCTACTTGTGGAGAATCTTGATGTGATATACCATTGGACTGGCAAAGGGACATAAACATTTAAAACTTTGAAAAGGAGCTACTTTATACATCTCTCTAACTTAGTATATTCAGAAATGTCAGTTCAAATTCTAGTTGATGAAAACCCATGAGGATTTTTTTGGGGGTGGGGGGTAATGGGAGAGGGGGAGAACTTTCTTTACAATAGGACACAGATTGTAACCTTAACCCTGTAAAAGCTACTGCATCTCCATAATATCATGCAACCTTCTTTAGATATGCAGTAGTGGAGTTCCTCTCCTCTTAACTTCCATGGCCTCTTCTGTCCCTCCTGTGGGTTGTTTGAAAGTTATCTGCACTCTGCTAAGCTAGCAGTCGTGTTTTCCTCAACTAGTTGGTCTGCAAGGAAGGTAAGAACCTGCGGCTGCCCTGAGCTAGAGATAGTGATTCTTTAGTCTATGGGTTAGGGTCTGTCATTAGTAGTAAGTTCCAGTGTCTAGCGTGACTGGTGATAGGTTGTTTCATGCACACCTGCATGTGTATAGGAGGCGGGGAGGAATTTGTATGATATCTTGTACCATAAGATAAGTAGTTGTGTGATCATACAAGACCATTGTAATGCATATATATTATTGTTGAATGTGCAATCATAGTTTTCACACTTCCTGAGTCATGAATGTGTAGCCATGCAACTTTTTAATACAGCTTTCTGTATGGTCAGTCCTACTCTTCTAAAAATTCCAGATTATGGGATCTCTGGCTAGACAGTTGAAATAGTTCCCTTCTCACCTTGGTCGATCTGAGATGGGCCTTCTGTGGAGACCCATCTTGTTCAGTCCTCATGTGATAGGCTCTGTAGCTAACATGCACATCTTATCTCCATGTTAAATGCAGATTTTTAAAAAGAGATCCTATCAAGTTAGCAGATGCAGGACATAGAGTAGTCTCTGTCTGTCGAACCCTTTTAGGTTTCAGTGTTTCCTATTCAAGAGAGTGTCTCTGTCTCTCTCTCTGGCCTTTAGTTACTCAGAAAAATGGAGTAGCTAATCATGCTTTGCACTTGTATAGGAGATTTCAGTGCACTTTCAAATGTAGGTAAGCATTACTGACTTTTACAGCAGACCTAATTAGAGATTTGAATAAAATTGCCTGAGAGGCACCTGACTAGTACTTGAGACATGGGCCTACTACTTGAGATTGGGGTTCTGTTCCCGGTTCTGCCACAGACTTACTACCTTTGTCAAGACACTGCAAAACTTTAGAGGAGCCATTTTTGTCTTAAAATGCTCAGCTTATTCAAAGCTTTTGTTGAAAACGAATGTGTTCTGAATCTTAAACATTTGCAAGTATGAGGATAT
This sequence comes from Terrapene triunguis, assembly GCF_002925995.2. NCBI lineage: Eukaryota > Metazoa > Chordata > Testudines > Emydidae > Terrapene > Terrapene triunguis. The sequence continues at coordinate 2,184,797 of NW_020664601.1, read as the reverse complement.
TTTATTTTTTAGAGGATCAAAATCAGCCAACTACGGGAAGGCTTCCATCTAACATTAATAAACTGCACACATCTGCCACACCTGGTCCTATAACTCCAAAACATGGGTGGCTATCTCTTGAAGTGAAAGAAAATCTTTGGCTCTCACGTCCTTTCTAAGCTTCTACCACCCAATGGAAGGTAACATACTGATGCACATAGTTACCAATCTTGCTCCCACTGAAGACCGTGGCAAATTCTCATTGACCACACAGGGAGCAAGACAGAGCCGCAGACCACTCTCAGTAAAAATTATTAACTTTGCCTGATTGCAATACCCTTTCTTCAGCTACAACAGGCATGTGAATTTTCAAGGAGACTCTGCTGTATGGAATGTTTGAAAGGATAACTGCTTTGCTAAAGGGAAGCAAATAAACATCAGCAAGTTAAAATTTCGAACCAGCCTAACTTCTTAATGATCTATAATTCAGATAGTGACACTTTCTTCGCAGTTTGTAGGTACTGTCTCTTCCTTTCAGAGTAAATTGGGCAATTTCCTGGCCAACCCAATTTTGGAAGTTAAGTTGGTTGAAACCTTTACTAGTAGAGAAGCTGTAGCTTCTCCAAACGTTTAATTCCAGTTCATTTGGGATTTTGAACTACGTTATTTTGCACTAACTTGGTCTGTTTTTAAAAAAAGTGAGTTAAGAGAACTTCTGAAAAACACACACTACAAGTTTATGGTGACACATAGGCATCTTATTGGGCTTGTGTAGTCTGTCTGAAAAGAGACAACAAACAAAGCTAACTAGCGAAATGTTATAGGTGATGTTAATCATGCTCTTAGAGCTATTTTGCCAGCTGTCGACTTCCATGGTATTCATTTTTTTTTAAACCTTCTCAATTCTAAGAGTGACTCTTATAAAGTTATCCTGAAGCAGTTGCTTGTGTTGATACTTAGTTTTGAGCATGCTTCATGTTTAAAGTCTCAAATTTTGTATCTTGAATTGAAAGCAACAAGCATGTTTTTAGGCGCTCTCACTGATACTGAGAGCAACTTTGAGTACAAATTGGGCTTTGGAGATGGTTGAAAATCTAAAGAGCAAGCTATAATGAATGACTCTTTTTGGGCTGTGGATGTATTGGGCCTAATTCTACTCCTGTTGCGGTCAATGGGAGTAGGATTGTGTAACCATACATGAAAGTTCCCCTTTAAAGAATAGGAATCTTTGGTGGGGGAGGAGGTAGAAGAAAACTATCAGTAGAGATGGACTCGTCACTTGCCTGTTTTTCAAAGTTGCTGTGCTCATTTGGAACTGCTCTAAGTCCTCTAGGTAACTGCCAATCATACTTTTAAGAAAGTTCTCTTCTCTTCAGGGTTCCTGGACTTCCCCTTTGGCACATTTTACGGTGTTTATTTTTCCTTATTCCAAGGGACCTGGGCTCCTGTTGGAAAGTGATGGAATAATCTCTGCTCAGCACCTGCCATGTTGAGGGAGCACCCCTAACACAGCTTGCCTGGGAGACAGTTTGTGAAATAACGCAGTAACATGTTTGCAGTAGTATGCCTTTTCTCTTATTATCCATTGTTAAGTTTATTTTCAATGAAATTATTGAAACAGATTTTGAAAGGAGGCTTGGGTGAGTGTCTCTTCGTCAGTCATTGCAGAGGGATTTATGTCTGGCATTCTTAACACTAATAGCTGCTACTTGCAAAGCTCCAACTTGTATTAATTATGGGGGGGGGTGGGTATGGGTAGTTGATCCTATGTAATGGGACTGAAATATACATTTGCTGCTGGGTCAACAATACACCTGTTATATTTGTCCATAGTAAATGGTTGCAGAGCTGTAACAACAAATAAGCCAATGTTTTTGAAAACAATTATATAATAAACTTAAGTCAAATTACAAGCTAACACATCTATTGTAAATAAAATCAAATGTATGGATTCTGACTACTCTTGTAAACTTACTAATTTAACTGGTAGGTAAGATTGTTCTTCTGTCTAATTGATTCTTAACATCTTATCTGTACTTGCTTTTTTAATTCTTGCATGGGGTCTCAGATGATTCAAAATGATAGTATATGTTAAATTAAAACTTTCACTTACTGCTTTCTCGTATCAGTTTCAGTGACCCCAGTAAATTTTTTTTAACCAGGAAACAAAAGTTTAATTTTTTGTTGGATGCTGTAAACATTCTTAAGATTAATATGGGGTGTTTAAGAGAGATTTGCGTGTTACACTGGAAAACAATATTGCCCTGGCTAAATATATTTAAAATAGGCATGGTGTACACACAAAACCTTATTATAATGTAATTTAGTAGTAACAACACCTAATGACCCTGTTATGCTAGGTGTTGTGAAAAATATTTGCCTTGATATATAGATAGATATACTGTGATGCTGAACTCTGACACTTCGTGTCAGCTAGACTTGATTTACATGCTAAATCCTTAACTTTTTTCCAGAAATTACTATATATACAGATTTTATTTGTAAGTAAATTGACTGCATTCTAGGTATTGTGGATGAAACGTTTAATTTAAATTTTTTGTAGGCTCTATTAGGCGCATGTCTGACAAATGCATAATATACAGTTTGGGTTTGTTGCCTGTGCACTCTAAAACTGATTTTGAATACCAAAAAGTACAGCTCACAGGACACTTCTGCTAAAGTATACATGTCTCTGTATGGTTTCAGAGTGGTAGCTGTTAGTCTGTATCAGCAAAAAACAATGAGTCCTTGTGGCACCTTAGAGACTAACAGATTTATTTGGGCATTAGCTTTCATGGGCTAGAACCCACCAGATGCATAGAGTGGAAAATACAGGAGCAGGTATAAATACATGAAAAGATGTGAATTGTCTTACCAAGTGTGAGGTTAGTCTAATGAGACAGTTCAATTGACAGCAGGATACCAAGGGAGGAAAAATAACTTTTTTTAAGTGGTAATGAGTGTGGCCATTTCAGACAGTTGACAAGAAGGTGTGAGTAATAGTAGGGGGAAATTAGGTTTATGTTTTGTAATGACCCAGCCACTCCCAGTCTTTATTCAGGCCTATTCTGATGGTGTCCAGTTTGCAAATTAATTCCAGTTCTGCAGTTTCACGTTGGAGTCTGTGTTTTTGAAGTTTTTTTTGTTGGTCTGACCTAAAAGTGGCAATTCTTCAACAAAAACTCAAAAACAGACTCCAACGTGAAACTGCGGAACTGGAATTAATTTGCAAACTGGACACCATCAGATTAGGCCTGAATAAAGACTGGGAGTGGTTTGGGTCATTACAAAACCTAAACCTAATTTCCCCCTATTGTTACTCACACCTTCTTGTCAACTGTCTGAAATGTCCACTCTCATTACCACTTAAAAAAAGTTATTTTTCCTCCCTTGGTATCCTGCTGTCAATTGAACTGTCTCTTTAGACTAACCTCACACTTGGTAAGACAATTCACATCTTTTCATGTATTTATACCTGCTCCTGTATTTTCCACTCTATGCATCTGATTAAGTGGGGTTTAGCCCACGAAATCTTATGCCCAAATAAATCTGTTAGTCTCTAAGGTGCCACAAGGACTCCTCGTTGTTTGTCTCTGTATATCCCTCATCCCTTAAGAAAGCTAATACTGTTGCCACTAATGTACTGCAGTAGTGAAAATTTGGTGCTTAGGCCTCTAATTGTAAAGGTACCTGTTACAAAATTTTAATGTTTCATACTGTTCTCTATAGACTGTTTAAAACGATGCTATTTCAGACTCAATTTGGCCGGAAGAAAACCTTTCTTTTAATTACTGGGTCTAGCTTTAAAATCCCCTTGAGTCTACTTCCTTCATCGTATGTGAATGAAAAAGAATTTCCTTTAAGACCAGATGATGTCTTATGGAAATAACTCTAGTAGTAGTTTCAAATCCTATAGTCGTAACTTGTTGGGGACGGCGTGCTTGTGGTGGTTTATTAAGGATATATGCATAAAAGCAGGAGTTTTTTATCCTATCCATCTGAAGTTGTAATTCCTTCTTTGATTATCACAATTGCCTTTAACAGCATTTATGTGCAAGATCACTTAGGGCAAGAGTACAAGCCTGAGGGTACCAAGGGCAATATCCGTGCAACAAGCCTGAGTTCTGGCTGGAGCACCTATGAAAAATTCTTACTGTCAACAAGAATTCCTTCTGCAGCCTCCTAGGGAGTATGTATGTGTGCCAGAGCATTAGCTCTGCCAGTCTTAGGGAGTATTGGGGGAAGCTTCTGGCACCTTTCTCTGTCCAAAAAAGAGCCCTGTCAGCTGCTCAGCAGGTGGTCTGAATCTGACCCTTACTGAAGATTGTGATTGAAATGGGGCATAAGCAAATGGACCAATGAACAAAACCCCTGTTTTTTATACAAATATACCTAACAGAGTACAAGAGAAATCAAAAAAATTAGGAACAGAGTTAGCTTTTTCTTTCACACAGCATTAACATGTCATGTCCTTCCAGAATCTTCAAATTCTGGATCTAGCTAATTTTGTTGAAGAGTTAAAACATTGGCTTATCATTCAGCACTTGTGAATTACAGTAAAATACCCCAGCTATAGTCCATGCAGAATCTTTCAGCATCTGATAATGTGTGTCTTGTTCAAGCTTTAGAGGTGTCTTTATTATGTATTCAGGTTCCTTTGGGGTTTAGAGGCTATGAAATGGATATAATGGAGTTCATGGCTTTTTGTTGGGGAGAACTACAAGTTATTAACTGTTAAAATAAATTAGTAAATTAACACTCTACATATGCTTTTCTTCTTGTCCAGACCAGCATGTTTTGGAAATTTGATCTCCATTCGTCATCCCACATAGACACACTTCTAGAAAGAGAAGATGTAACGCTGAAGGAATTGATGGACGAGGAGGATGTTTTGCAGGAATGCAAAGCTCAGAATCGCAAACTTATAGAGTTTCTGTTGAAATCAGAATGTCTGGAAGATTTAGTTTCATTTATTATAGAAGAACCACCTCAAGACATGGATGAAAAGATCAGATACAAGTAGGAAAACACTACTTTTCTGTGAGATTGGGGAGGGGTAGAGAGAAGAAAAATCTGTATTTAATTCCTGTAGGCCAGTCTGTAGTGGCACTGGTATGCTCTTAAAGGTTCTGTCTTCTGCTTTATAGTAAGTCTTGCATTTTCAGAGTGTTTTATGCTACTTAACATCATGACTCCTATTAATTCTTATAGATTTAGTATGGTTAAGCCCCCCTCTTCCTCTGAAAACTCCCCCTAAATTGATTTGGTGCCCAAAAGGTGAAAGGGTCCATTGAAGGGAATATCTCAAGTGACTGTCTAGAAAGCCTCACTCCTTGTTGTAGCATTAGAAATAGAGTGATACTAATAGGGATTTGTGGGGAATATACCACCCAATCAAACACTTGTTGTACCCATGTTGTTAATGGCTAGTGAAGATCATTGTGGATGAATGGTAGAGATTTTATCACCGCTGTAAGGGAATGTGGTTAATCTCGAATTATAAACCTTCAGTGTGGAAATATGAACCTGCAGATGTGGCCAAGAACCGTTTTTCATTTGTTTGGCAAAAAAGGGTTCAGACTTTTATTTATATACCTTGCTACAGTTATCCAAGCACTTCTTCCATCTGGCTTAGGCAATTTCAGTGCACTGTACATGGAGCTGCACCTGATGATCACTTGAAAACTAAGGGCATAATGTGGCTGCCATCTTAATAAGCAGTATTTCAGGCAAAGAGTATGTTACGTCAGGCCTCCATAGTTTGCTGTGGCTTCTAGTTAAGTTTTGGGTAGAGATTAAGGTATGTTTAACTAAAGTAACTGAGATGCTGTCCCACAGCTCTTACTGTGTGATATCCATGCAGTTAAAATAAGTCCATATGCTAACTATTGGTTTGTTTAAATTTGTTTTTAAAGCACTTAGAGGCATTTTTTAAAAGAAATAAATGTAAGTGAATAAATGCACAGGACTGTGGGTCTGCATACCTTTGTTACTAAAATACTGGAAAATTGTTTTTTGCTATATAGCTACCCAGTGTAAAGTGGATAAAGCCTTATGTTGTTTTGCATGTAGATATTGTGTATGTTGTAGTATTTTAGATTAAACTATCCAAAAACTGTCCCAGTTTTTTTGTTTCTAACTTGGCATGAGGCAATCTAGTCAACTTGGTAGGGTTTTGTGAGAGATGCTGCTGCCTGAATTAGGGAGACTTTTTTAACAAACCTATTAAAAACGTTAGAAATATTATTGATCCAGAAATCATCATGCTGACTTTGTGGTCTTCATATGAACTCTGGGAATAAAACAGAGTATCAGGACTATCTGTTCTTCGCTTGCTGACACGTGAATCGATCCCACCTCTTTCCCCCCCCCCCCCCAAGACAAAATGGGAAATGGTTTCTGAAGTGGGGAGGTTAGTCCTCAGACAGGAGGGCTAACCAGTAGATATTAAGCTAAAAGCCCACCATATACTATTTGTATTGCTTCTGACACTCAACTTGTATGATATCTGTACTGCTGCAGTATAGTGGGAGACTGGAGAAGCCTGATCTCAGAATAAAAGCATAAAACCTTTTTACAGACCAGTAAATTTATATTTAGACTAATTTACCCAACTCTCTGCAAATCAGCAGCCTTATGGTTTTCCATATCTGTCCAACAAGCCCTCCAAACTGCTTCATTTTGATTCCATATTTTACTGTGTAATATTTGTTTTATAAGCATGAGTGATGGAAGGTGTCCCTTTTTTTTCTAGGTATCCGAATATATCTTGTGAGCTGCTTACGTCAGATGTCTCGCAGATCAATGATAGACTGGGAGAAGAAGAGTCCTTACTTATGAAACTGTACAGCTTCCTATTAAATGAATCCCCCCTCAACCCTTTATTGGCCAGTTTCTTCAGCAAGGTGCTAAGTATTCTTATCAGCAGAAAACCGGAACAGGTAAATATTTACAAGCTCTTCCGTTTGTAGCATGTGCTTCAATAGCTGCAACATTGAGATGCCCTCCTCCTGTAGGGCTACCATTTTAAAAGGTTGTAGCTGAATCAAGCAACCGGATTCACTTTTCCCATGACAATTGAAAGTTTTCTAGTAGAGATGAGCACTAAGAATATAACACAATCTGGGTAACTCACACTGACTTATCTTGTCCTAACTTTGTTTATCAGAACAGCTGTCTGGTCAGAAATGTGTTACTAAGGGGAAGTATTTTCTTCCGCCCACTCCTGAATTGACTGCTTGCTGTCACCATCCCTTAGTTAAAGAGGTTTAATAGGTTTTTTTAAGGCCAGAAGGGACTATCATGATCATCTAATCCCCTTTGTAAAATTCTTGTATAGTGCAACCTTTACAAAATATTTGAAAATAACCTCTTCAGTTTGTCTCAGTTCAGTAAGATTCCTTTTCTGTATATTCAAATCCATCCTCTCCAATATAGGCAATGTCATTAGCACTGCTAGAAATCACCCATTCTGTGTCTTGTTACTAGTCTCTTGTGCTTAATGATCTGATGATAGCAGCAGTGTATCAGTATCACTTGTAGTCTGTTTAGGCCTATTCACAGACCACAGATAGAGCCTACTTAAATTTTTGCATGGTTCTGATAACTGTAACTAACTGTTTGCAGAGTGCACAAAGCATTTTTCATTGTACTGTGGTGTGTGAAGAGCCATGGCCTATCCATGCTTACCACACTAGTTATTCTTGTGTAAGTAGATTCTGGGTAGCTTTTCTATATTGCCTGAGCTGCTATTGCCAGAAAGAGAATTGTTTTTGTGGGTTTTTTGTATAGTAAAGTGTTGGATCAGGGTACAGGAAGGTTGTCCCTGGTGTAGATAAAGTAGTTCTTTTTTAGTAGTGTGGATAGTACTTTAAAGCTAAACCTGTAGATGGTCCATGACTCCAGCATGGTTCATGCTAAATGATGTGGCCTACACTAGATAATGGAACCCTATCGTAAGAAAAATTCCCTGTAAGGTTCTACTTGTAGAATAGATGTGCCTTTTGCCTTCTCTCTGGGCAAAATTTGGGGGTGTAATTCACCACCAGTATAGCTCGACTGGTGGAAGCTGTAATGTATAGACAGGGCTCAGGGTTTTCCCACCAGGTCATCTAATCGTGCCTGAGCTCAGTCTGCACTACAGCTTCCTTTGTTGCTATTACCAGTGGCGTTGGAGCAGTGATGAATTATGCAATTCAATTTGTGGCTGTGTAGACACAGCCACAGTATAGCTTTCAGACCTGTTTTTTTTTCAGCATGGATATTTGTGGTTCCAATAGTATGTTAAAGTCAGGAGTGGTGGCGGAGAAAGAAGAGAGTTGCTGCAGGAAATGTGAGGGCTGCAGTACCATCTTACAGCTCACTATTGCTATCCCCATTTGTTTAGCTTATCATTGCTTTGCAGAGGTAAGATGGGCACGACAGCTCTTATAGGGGCCTCCCATCTTACTCATCTCCTTCTCCCCTCCATTTTCTTTTTTTTTAATTATTTTTATTTTTAAAGCTCTTTGTGTGAAGAGGTCTGTGCGCAAGCAAGAACTTGGTCTAAAGTGGAGCAGACCACAGAACTGTAACTGGTCCCAGCAGCTGGGATCCTCTACCTCTGACTCCTTAAATATCATAGAGAAGCTATCAAGAATAAGTGTCCTCTTTCTCCTGTGATGCCAGGACAATATCCTGTTCCATTGGGGTTCTATCCTCCTTCCCCTTGTGGTTCAGTACTGTCTGCTCCCCTAACACATACCACATCTCCCTAGGAAAACTTGCTCTTTCCTGACACACTTCAAGAACAGTTTTGGGTAAAACTATCTGATTATTGTTGGCCTTATGGGTGAAGGAGCATCTTCCTTATAAAAAAAAAAAAAAGAAAGCCTATTGATAAATCTCTCTGTGGGTTTCCACAACCGTTATAAAAATTTTGCTGTAGCTAGTGGAACCATATTTTGTGAAGCAATTTTCAAGAACTTAAGTTTTGGGAAAGGGCAAATTTTGGGACGTAGCTGAAGAAAGTGCCAGACAAATTGAATGACTTCTATGATACTGATCTAATGCATTGGATTTCAGTGGCTAGATAGCATGCATAGTGGTATCTGGTTACCTGTTAACAGGTGTGAACTAGTCTGTTACAAAGTACTCTCACAATGCAGTTCTGTTCATGCTGCGTCACTTAATGTTTTAAATGCTTTGTGTCAATGCTTGCTTTAATTTTATGAATTGCTTTAGAAACTATCCTCAGCATAAAGGATTCCCATAATCTTCTAACAGTCATGATAACTTAATTTGTGTGTTTCCACGGAGTGCCAATTGAGATTTACAGTATTCTTCTCTTATTCAAATTATTGCTCTGGGAAGACTCTAAAGAAATCTACTTACTTGACTCAGCACCACCAAAAAAATCTCCTTGGCCCACATTTCTATTTGTCATACACAACTTCTTAAATTTTGTAGATAAGCCAAATAAAAATAAGAAATGTTTCCACACTTTGCAGTTCCAATGAAAAGTTTTTAAATAATCCCCTGCAGTGTTTAAAATGCAAATAATGCAGCACTAAGAATCTGAAAGTGGAATAGGCTTGGTTTTCATTGTCCAAGCTAAATGAAATTCAACAAGTAAATGACTAAATAAAAAAAGAGAAATAAGGTGTTAACACAACTAAAGATCTGCTTGAAGTGCTTTAAACTGTTCTTCTTTAGTTTAAAAGGACAGTGTTAAAAAGTCTGCCTAATTTTGGATTGTCCACTCTAGATGGGTGAACATTTTGTTCAGAAATCTCTTCTCCTGCCTTCACCACTCTCAAAACTTGTGAAACAGAACATATTTGAAATACTAATCTACTAGGGGAAATAAAGAAAAAGTACTTGCAGCAAAATGTAAACTTGTTTTTTTTATTATTTCTTCTAGATTGTGGATTTCTTAAAGAAAAAACATGATTTTGTAGACCTCATTATAAAGCACATAGGGACCTCTGCTATTATGGACTTGTTGCTCAGGCTGCTTACTTGTATAGAACCTCCACAGCCCAGGCAAGAAGTATTAAATGTAAGTAAAATTATGACTTGTTATAGTGGTTGGCATGGGTGAACTCTTAGGACCTGTCTGTTACGCTAGTTTAGTTTAACTTCACGTGGTTTAAACGTATATGGTGGCACTGGTGTAAACTCCTGTGTTTAAATAGAAATTGCAAGAGTGACTAATCTCTCACAAGACTTCTCTTCTCCCAGTTTGTTTTTAACATCTGTTTAACTCAGACCCTTGTGTTTTAAACTGCCTTCTAAAGATTTGGCCTAAACAGTTTGTGGTCATTTTAATTGTTGTTTTTAAACCAATTAGGCCTTGTCTACACTTAAATTCTGCTGGTTTAACTATGCCAATATAGTTAAAGCAGCAAAAACCCTGTTGTAGATGCAGTTCTACTAGTATAGCTAGTGTAGATGAAGTTAAGTTGGTATAGCTTATTTCACTTTATTAAACTGAAATAAGATAGGTCAGTATAATTATATCTACATTAGGGGAGTTCTGCTGGCGTAAAATTAATTTAATTTAAAAAAAAACCCACTACCAATATAGTTATGCTGGTAAAACAGTGTTAGACCAGGTCATGGTTAAACTGGTGCAAACCCCAAGTGTGGTCACACTTATATCAGTTTAAAACTGTTACTGGTTTAGCTTGTCAGTTTTAAACTGGTGTCAGTTTGCACCAGTTTCATTAAGTCAGTCTTCAAACTTCCCTAACTAATTGGTCAGTCTTCAAACTTGCACTGTAAATTGGTCAGGTTCTACTTCTTTATCTCTTGGTGGCCATGCTAAGCAAGGCCCTACTCTTGATGGCATTTCTCTGATTGTTCAGGTCTGAACTACAAATGTATGCCAGCATAGTAGTTATCTTGCTCAGGAGTGTGAGATGTGGGTTTTGTGACCTGGTATATCTACACTAGCAACACTTTGCCACTATTATATACTGATATACCAGTACCAGCAAAGCACTTCTGAGACTACTGGCCTCTGTTTTGGATGTAACACAATAATAAGGGGAACTTGTGTGGGAGAATGGAGGGATTCTGGGAGCCCCTCGTGTGTGCAAAGCATTGTTCCTACAGAAGCAACAAAATGTACAACCCTTTATTAATGTTACCTTGATACTCTGAGAAACTATCTATGCTTTTTTTCCCTGAAGTTATTCATGTAAAGAAGGCTTTTTTTGAAAGCCTCATATGGTGGTGGTGGGTGGTGGTGGTTTCTTTGACGTAATTGTTTCTTTGCATCTTTAAAGTTCAGCTTTGGGCCTTTTGTAAAATATAGTTCTGATCTCCATTGTAACTGGAACTATAGCTTTTTGTATTAGGAAACCTAATGTTTCAAACATGTGCATGAGTTAGGATTGCACAACTATGAGATCAGCGTGACCTGTTTAAAGCCTCAATTAAATACGTGGTATCTAGATGTAGTTCCATAATCTGTAAAGCTCTAGGAATTCAGGAATACCGTGAACTTTTTAAATATTATGCTGAGTAGTTCACAACTGTTCATTTTGGAGTCTTGTATTTGAATTGCTGTGTATTTGTGGCAGGTTGCCACAAATGTGGCTTTTTTAGAAACAAACAAAACTTGTGTGATACTAGTGCTTGAAAGAGGTACTAATAACATGACCTGAATCAAGTACTGTATAGGCAAGATACTGTACTATATTTCTGGGTACTGTAGTACTCCTACAACTAAGTTATGGGCTTTTTTTTAATAGTGACTGTGAATTGATTGTACGGTAACTCCTTGCTTAACTTTGTAGTTATGTTCTTGAAAAATGCGACTTTAAGTGAAACGATGTTAAGTGAATCCAATATCCCCATAAGAATTAATGTAAATGGAGGAGGGTTAGGTTCCAGGGAATTTTTTTCTGCCATACAAAAGACATTGTATACATATAAAGTATAAATTTTAAACAATTTTAAACAATTTAATACTGTAATCAGCAATGATGATGATGAAACTTGGTCGAGGTGGTGGAGTCCGAGGGTGGAAGAGGGTGGATCGTCTGGCTGCTCCTCTTGCTGAACCTTTCCAACTCGAAAAAGCACATCTAGAGATTGTTTTGCTTTCCCTCCCCCCCCCCACCCCGCTCTGTAAATTTCTTTATAGCAATTCATTGCATGACCAGCTCCCCTAACCACTTCGGAGCTGTGTTCCCTGTTAGGATCATCATCACTAAGGATTTGCAAGCCAGCAGCTTCAATCATTTGGAAAGCTTCAGAAAGATGTTTGGCAGTCAAATTTTGATGGATTGGTGGTTCTTTTACTTCTTGGCCCTCTTGTTCCATTGCTCTCATAACCTCTAGTTGCATCAGATTTTCATTGGTTAGCTCTTCTCCTTGTGATTGCAGAAGCTGTGTAACGTCAGCTTCTTCCACCTCATCAAAACCTGCTTTCATGGCCAAGCCAAGGATAACTTTCTTCATAGCGGGGACGACATCTTTAAATCCTATTAAGTCTTTGACACGTTCAGGCCACAGCTTTCCCCACACACCATTCATGCATGCCTGAGTAACTTCAGCCGAGGACTCACCGATGTTATCGATGCACTTGCGGATGTTATAATCACGCCAAAATTTCCGAATTGTAGGCTTGCCTTCCCCATCGGTGCCTCTGATGAGCTGGTCAAAAGTACGGTGTAAGTAATACCCTTTAAATGCAGCAATGGTGCCTTGGTCCGTGGGTTGGATGAGTGATGTGGTGTTAGGTGGCAGAAAGACAACTTTAACGTTTTCACACAGGTCGTCCAGGTTGATTGGATGAGCTGGTGCATTATCAATAAGTAATAAAATCTTGAAATCAAGATTTTCCTTGGCACAATATTCCTTCCATGCAGGGACGGCATAGAGAGTCAGCCATTCTGAAAAAAACAGTTATCCATGCCGCCTTATTGGATGTCCAAATGACCAGAAGGTGTTCCTTTGAAAATCTCTTGAGAGCTCGTGGTGTTTCGGATTGGTACGCTGTCAGCGGTTTCATCTTCATGTCTCCGGTAGCATTACCACCTAAAAGCAAGGTTAGGCGGTCTTTAGCTGCTTTAAATCCGGGCACTGTCTTCTCTTGGGAATGTAAGTGTTTACTATAGTCTAGTATGTCTGTTGCTATAGTAGTTTCCGCCCGATCTGCATGAAGAGCGATACATAGCCCTCCACCATTACATTTAAAACAGACTTGCACAGGGCCACTGGAGCAATGTCCTATCTCAGCTCCTTGAGCCCTTTCTGTTTCTTGCTCACACACGTTAGCAGCTCCCCTTTCCCCAAATCTTCCTGCAGTCACTAATCAGAGGATTGTCTGGGGTCCTGCTCACGAGCTCCCTGAGCTTCTCCTAATGCAACCGTGTTGATATCAGGTGGGATATTTCCCAGCGAATGCCTTGCTGCTAAATGATGAACTAGCACTCTGCTGAGCCCTCAAGGGTAAACATGTTGTTGTTAGTGTAGCCTCACACTCTACAAGGCAGCACTGAGGGAGGAGACACAGCAGAGGCTGCAAACACTTCCCTGGGGAAACTCAACATGATGATGAACCCACGCTATCCCTCTGGAGTGTGCACAGTAGTGCAAGTAGGGTGGTACCCTCCAGTATGCAGTACTGGCAAGAGGTTTTTAGCAGGTACAGGGTACTGGAAAGACTTGGGGCTAGCCCCCACCTCCGGAGGGATGGGGTGGGGCTATGCTTGGGGCTAGGGAGGGCATTCATTCTTTATATGGCTTTAAAAGCACAATACATATGGTAACAAACTTAAAGGCTTTGTTTGTTTAAGTTTCTTAGCATATATATTGTGCTGTTAAGTTGGTCAGAAGTCCTCAAGAGGGGAGGGGTGGGGGGGACGGAAGGTGTTTAAACAGTGTTTTTGATTCTGTTTTATCCCCATTGGTCTGAATTATCCATGACATTCATACTGCATCACATCAAGTCCAAATCATTAGAGGAAAGTCTCTGCTTGCACTGACCAGAGGATGTTTGGATTCTCATGTCAGCCCAGTTCTGGCAGCCTGATGGGAATCAGGTGTTGTCCCCAGTGGACATTAGACTAGTTTTGTCTCCAAAGAAGAATTCTAACATGCATTTTGTTAAGTGGAACTGGAGCACCAAAGCAAAGAAAACAAATGCCTTATTTCCCAGTTTTGTGGGTGAGAGAACTATAAGTGAAGATTATAACTGATGGCCTTAAAGCAGCTGGCTCAGGAATCTGCGAAGAACTTTTCTGAAAACATGTTCCTCATCTTAGCAACGGAGCTAAGACTTATCCTCACATCTGCCCACCTTTATTCGAATGAAGCTCCGTCTGATCTGACAGCTCTAGCATTGTCTGTTTCATCCAGAACAATTTACAAACTTGGAACCTAATCCTGTAAACCCATAATCATTTGATCAATCCCATTGAAGACAATGGGACTATTTGCATGACTATGGACCACTTTTGTGGTAAGAGTTTCAGGAGTCTGCTCTGTTCCTATAAAGGAAGTTGAATCTCCCATTGAATGCAATTTTTGGGTACAATACCATAATGCAGTTTAGGATACAGTTCGACTTAAAATGTGTCTTTTAATAAGTCATACATATGCTGAAATGGCTCCTCACCCAACTCACACATTCCATATAAACAGACAGAAATACTATATTTGGGGGAAAGTGAGTAGTTAAGCATGTTCATGTTTGTATATACAAACACCCTTTTCATCACTGTTCTGGAAAATATAGTTGAATTTAATTTTCTATGGAATTTGAAGAAAGTTTAACAGCCCCAATTGTTTTCTGTGTTAATCAGTCTGTACCTGAAAAAAATGACATGCCTTCTAAGAGAAAAGAATCAGTCCACATTTACTGAAAAAAAAATTCCTTCCAACTGGTGTTCAGAAGAGTGCTACAAGACACATGCATAACCTCATGAGCAGAGGGTGGAGAGGATACCCTCCCACATTGACCAGCAAATAAATAAAATAAAATAAAATTAATAATAAAATCTCAGAGGCAGAGGTTCACAGATTTGGAAACCTAAAAACCTGTGCTATGCTTTAAACCACCTCAGTACATACTAGGTTTCTGAACTTTAAAAAGTTAACTGCAAAGGAACACTGAAGCCCATTAACCTGAATGTGTGCCCATATGCCCTCACTGACTAAAGGCTCAGTCACACCTGAACAGATAAGAATGAACCTTGCCCTTTTAGGCTAAACAGAGTCATGTCACTGGCTCCATCTCTGTTCTTACATAACAGATAACAAAACTCCAGTGGGGAATGGTGCTGGCACATAGGATCTCAGGTATGTGGTGTGATTTTTCAGAATCTCTTTTGGGAATAGTCATGTACGTGAAATAGCTGGTACTTTTGATTATGCTATTTCTATGCATGTATCATCTTGATATCTGAAGTTATGAATATTAGCTATGTTTACTATACGTTTGCTCCTGTGGTAATGCCCATAAGGTATTTAGCTAGCACATGAAGAGACAAGTCAAGTTGAATGGCCCATTAAGGAACACTTAGCTCACAGTGGACCCTGGAAAACGCCTGTCTACACTTAATGGACTTTTCCTGTGAACGTTCTAACTAGAATATGGGTGAGGCTGATGGACAGGTAACTTGCCCATATGACTCCAAACACCATCTTTCACAGTGAGAACAGATTTCCCTTCACTTGCCAGAAGGTGGGGCCCCGAGCTGGGGGCGGCGCGGAGAGGAGTCACACAGAGGGTCATGTGGGGAGGTCACGTGCCCCCCACCCCTTGTGTCACTCCCATGAGTGCAGTACTGGCAAGAAATGATTTCTACTTGCACCACTCCCTCCTCCGGACGGCGCATGCATGGTTGCCCAGGCACTGACTTTCCAAAGTGCCGGGGGAAGGGAGGATGCTCAAGCCCTGGCTCTGGCCCAGGCCCATCCCCCTCCTCTGAGCGCATCCTCACTCCTCTTCTTCCCCCCCCCCCCAGTCTCCTAAATACAATGAAACAGCTGATTGCTGCAGGCAGCGGGGAGGCTACAGGTCTCCCACCCACAGCAATCAGCTCTTTTGTGGTGTTCAGGGGGCTCTGTGGAGGATGGGGGGAGGAGCGAGGACATGGCGCGCAGCGTCCGTCCGTCCCCGCCCCCGTGTCGCCCGCCCGCACCAATCAGCTGTTTTGTGGGCGTTCAGGAGGCTCAGGGCGGGGGGGGGGAGGCTGCGCATTGCGTCCTTGCTCCTCCCTCCTGCCCAAGAGCCTTCTGAATGACCGTGAAACAGCTGGTTGCTGTGGGCGGGAAGGAGGGGGGAGTTGCTGATCCGTAGGGCCACCGAGGGTTAGGATCAGGGACGTAACAACAAAACAACGTTAACCTGGACTATGTTAAGTGAGGAGTTACTGTAGGCATTTTTGTTCTGTCCCTAAGTGAACTTAAGTCCTAGATATAACCTGCTGCCAGTAACCTTTCTAACATGCTGTATGGTCTTATGTGTTCATGGAGAAAATGTTTTTAGTATCTAGAAAATTACCACCATTATAAAAGAGCTTCTCCGAGTGATTGCTCATGTCAATTCCAAGTAGGTGTGTGCACGTCGTGTGCATGATCATCGGAAGGTTTTTCCCCTAGCGGTACCCGTTGGGTTGGCTGTGGAGCCCCCTGGAGTGACACCTTCATGGCTGCGTATATAGGTCCCTGCCAACCCGCCATCTCTTCAGTTCCTTCTGACCACCAGTGACAGTCATTGGAACAGCTCTCTCTCGAGTTTGCAAGTGCTTCCCTAGTGTTCTTCTTTCTTGTCTATCTGTAAATAGTTATATAGCTTTAGTTGTAGTTTAGTATGTTAGTTAGTTTTACATTTGGGGTTTCCCCCCATAACCCTTTCCACGGGGCATGCCTCAGTCTCAGGGCTTCGAGTCATGCGGGTTGTGCCTTAAAGCCATGGCCAAAGAGGACCCACACAATTGCTGTCTCAAGTGCCTGGGTGAAAGTCACCAGTCCGACAGGTGCAAAATCTGCAGGGGCTTTACCTCCAGAACTAAAAAGGAGTGGTACTCTCGGCTGAAAGTCCTCCTCATGGAGTCAGCCCTTCGCCCCGTGGCGGTGTTGGATCCAGCACCGGGAACTTCAGTATGCAGTTCCCCGGCTTCTGTGCAGGAGGCTTCAGTGCCGAGGAAAGACTCATCTAAGGAGCCCCGGCACCGCCATTCCCCGACACAGATAACCAGCTCCAGTGTGCAGCACTGCTTGCAGTCACCAATGCTGCATAAGAACAAAAAGGCTGATGGGGGCACTCCCCTACCAAGCCATCAGAGCATGCGGGCACTAGTTGGGTGCGTC
Source organism: Terrapene triunguis (assembly GCF_002925995.2). Lineage (NCBI taxonomy): Eukaryota > Metazoa > Chordata > Testudines > Emydidae > Terrapene > Terrapene triunguis. Next base: position 2,167,508 of record NW_020664601.1, on the reverse strand, counting down.
CCGCGTCGGGACACTCGGCCTCGGGCCTACCTATACCGGCAGCATCGACTCCAGCCTCATGGTGAGGTCCGTCAGTTTGGTCCTGGTGGACTCCCTGGGGCGGGAGGAACTGGAGGAGGATCGGGGTCTTCCTTCCACGCCGGACACATTTGAGGCATCAAGGGATCTGATTGCCATGACTGCACAGTCTCCTATCCCATCAGCCCGTGTACCAGCACCAACAGCGGCACCGACACTTGTCTGCCACAGGGCAAGTCCACTATGATATGGCACCATTCCACAGCACTGTCTGGGTCCGCTCCACCATGGTTGGGCTCAGACTTTTCTTCGGATTTAGAGGCGGACTCCTACGTGTCTCGCCGGAGCCAGTACCGCTCCAGCGCTGCCACAGGCGGGATGAGGGGCAACCGGTGCCTATAATGTCCTGACCCCCTCAATGGCAGGGGCCGACTCAGCCCTTTTGGACAGCATGAACCTATCACCAGGCCCAAGTGCTGAGGTATGGGGCCATGTTGGTCCGTGTGCCTCCATCGGCCTCCTTGGTCACCCGAGAACCCCCTTGTGGTTGGGACGCTAGTCCTCTCATGTGTAGGAAGACTTCTGTATGTGTTCTTACTCTTCCCTCTTATCCACAAAGTCCTCCTCAAGGACTGGCAAGACAAGACATGGCTTATTCTTGTAGCACCAGCATGGCCCCACCAACACTGGTTCTCCACGATGTTAGACCTCTCGGTGGACACACCCATGATTCCGAACCTCATCACGAAGGACCACGGCTGCCTCCAGCATCCCAATCTGGAATCTCTCCACCTCACAGCATGGAAACTCCATAGCTGAACTTGTTAGAGTTTCAGTGCTCCGACTTGGTTAGGGAGGTTCTTCTGAGCAGTAGAAAACCCTCCACTCGCTCCACTTATCTGGCCAAGTCGAAACTGTTCTCTATTTGGTCCTCGTAGAAGGGTACCCTCTCCGCTCCAATCCTCAATCCCCTTTTATACTGGACTAGTTACTCTACTTAAAGCAACAGGGGCTGGCGGTCTCGTCAATTAAGGTGCACCTGGACACTTCCTTAAGGAGCTAGACACACTACCCACAGGTGCGGCGACTGATTTCCACCCCCCCCCCCTCCCCCCCCGGACCTCAACCTGGTCTTCTCCAGGCTCCTGAGACCCCCCCTTTGAGCCTCTAGCAACCTGCTCTTTGCTCTCTCTCTCTTGGAAGGTGGCTTTCCTTATGGCCATAACTTCAGCCAGAAGGATGCCTGAGCTCAAAGCGTTAACTTCTGAGCCCCCTTATAGAGATTCTATAAGGACAAGGTGCAATTGTGGCCACACCTGGCCTTTCTTCCCAAAGTAGTTTAGTTTTGCAGTTCCATGCAAATCAGCACATTTTCCTGCCAGTGTTCTTCCCAAACCTGCATGCCAGTGACAGGGCGCGTATGCTCTGGACATTAGACACGTACTGGCTTTTTACATTGAGCATACAAAGCTGTTTAGAAAGTCGATGTAACTGTTCAACGCTATCGCTGAAAGGATGAAAGGGCTTCCTATCTCATCCCAACAAATTTATTCTTGTATCACGGCCTGCATCAGGACGTGCTATGACCTGGCAAAGATTCCAGCCCCGGCATTGATGGCGCACTCCACCAGAGTGGAGGCTTCATCTGCAGCGTTCCTGGTGCGGGACCCCATTCAGGATATCCGCAGGGCAGCAACGTGGTCGTCTGTCCATACCTTTCCGTCTCACTGTGCCATTACAAAGCAGGCTAGGGTTGATGCCGCATTTGGTAGAGTCTGCAACTTGATGAACTCTGACCCCTCCGGGAAACTGCTTAGGAGTTACCTACTTGGGATTGACCTGAGCAATCACTTGAAGAAAAAACGGTTACCTACTATACCTAACATAACTGTTCTTCGAGATGTGTTGCTCATGGTCATTCCACGACTAACCTGCCTCCCCTCTGTTGGAGTATCTGGCAAGAAAGAACTGAAGAGGCACCGGGTCGGCAGGGACCTATGTACCTTGCCACGAAGGTGCCACCCCAGGGGGCTCCAGAGCCGACCCAGCGGGTACCACTAGGGGAAAAACCTTCCGACAATCGCGCACGCGGTGCACCCACATCTACTTGGAATGGACATGAGCAACACATCTCGAAGAATAACAGTTACGGAAGGTAGGTAACTAGTTTTAATAAAAAACTAATCACTTTAGATTAGGGATATTCTATATAAAGGTAGGCTTCCAAGGGTAGCTTCCTTCAAATGCACATCAGATACTTTGCACTTGAGTTGTATTGAATTTTTATGTATAAAATTTTATTTTATTTATAATTTTTTTTATAAAAAATAATTTTTATAGTTATGAACAAAACTTTAAAAACTACTTTAACCTAATAAGATTTGAAAAGCTCATCACTGATAGCGTCTTCCTTCTCAATTAACAATATTGTCTTCACTGGAGAACGCAATCCACATAAAGGAAACTAAGCATAGAAAATTACTGCAGATCTGGTATTTAATGGCACTGCATTTTTCCCCCCCTGAATTTATCACTTACAAAGGTCTGAATAGTTTGGGTGTGGGTAACCTGAGATACTGCCTTTTGCAAATGCAGCAAGTATGGTATGAGATCAGCAGAGCTACTTGAGCTAGAGCTCCCTTATTATAAATGGCAGGGAGTTTCGGCAGAATGTACTTGGGGAGGATTTCTTGAGATGAATCCTGCCTTGGTTTGCCAGCACCTAGATGCATTGACCACTTCAGCATGCAGTTTGAAGTCTCTCCCCAGGCTTTAGGGGAGGGGGTTTGCTTGAGAGTTATTGTTTTTAATATATTTGCTGATGAATCTGTATAAGTGAAAGAGACCCACTTTTATATGACATTTTGTGTACTTACGTTTGTAAAAGCCTCTGAGCCACTCATCCAGTGCCTCAGGAGTCCATTCCAAAAGTTGAATTTTATTTCTTTATGTGCACGGATACAAATTCTTAACTTGCCAACGGAGCTTTTTTTAATGCTGTTTAATAACAGTTTGGTAACATGTTCCTCAGAGGGCTACATTGACCGTTTTAGCTATTTGCACTAATACATTGGAGTTTGGGGATATGTGTACACATCCAGTATGTGAAGATAAGCCTTCTGGGGTCCCAAGGCCTGTACATGGTATTTCCTTTTTCTTCAGGTCCAGTACGGTAATATATTTTTCTCATAGAGAAGAGTTCTTTTCTATAAGTTGAGAAAATAAGGAAGAAAGTTTGGAAGATATGGAGCCAGTACCTCTCAACATTGTTGTTCATTATCTAGTTATAATGCAAAATGGCAAGTGTGATGCCACTATCTCCAAGCAAATAGAATGCCTTTTTCATAAATTGTATTTAATTACTTTCCACAAAAGATTATAATAGGCCAGCAGTAGTCACTGGCACTACACATTTCTGTTCTACTCTTGGTATCTACTCTGAAAATTTTGAATTTATTATACAAAAATATTAATTTGAAGAATAAGAATGCTACTAAAGAAATTGTGATAGATGACCTTCGACATGCTCAGGTTATGCTTTGTATATTTCTCTGATTTAAAGGAAAAATACTGCATTTTTATTCAATATCACTAAATTTTTTTACAGTGGTTAAATGAGGAGAGAATTATCCAGCGGCTTGTAGAAATTGTACATCCGTCTCAAGATGAAGATGTAAGTACTATTTTGTGCTTGTCAAGATCCAGCTGTTTAGCTTATTAATTACTACTGTTACAAGCAGTTATGATTCTAGTAGGCCTATCTTAGCTGACAGAAAATCTTAAAGCAATATTGTAATCAGAAATAGGACTTTAATGTCAGTATTGACTTTACTTATTTATGGAATTAGTACTTATTATCTGACCTGCATCAAAGTCTGGCCTCTGAAATTCTTGAGGGGATGAAATAGGATGGCAGGAGTCTCCTAGCAGTGCTATTCTGCCATCTTGGTGGCAGTGGAATGGAGTCCTGTCTAAAGGCATTTGATGTTTAGAAATGTGTTGAAAAAACTTTACCTTCCCCGTAAAACAACATAAATTGCTTGGCATCTGGTTGTGTTTTTTGTGGACAACTTCATAATTTCTGGGATGAAAGGATTCTTTAGATAGTGTGTAGTCCTATACTGCTCTTACAACAATTTTTTTTCTTTTTCAGAGGCATTCAAATGCATCACAGTCGCTCTGTGAAATTATTCGCCTGAGCAGAGACCAGATGTTGCAAATACAGAACAGTTCAGAACCAGATCCGCTGCTTGCAACTCTAGAAAAGTATGTTGGACAGTTTAACTTCTGATTTATTTGCCTTGTAATCTCTGAGAATGGTGGCATTTATTTTTAGTTATTTGAAGCCTTTTGGAAATAACAATAATTACTTTCCCATTACATGCATCCAACAAAATGTATGGGGGTTTCCTGAAGTAACTAAATTTATGAAAGTGAGCAAAGCTGAATTTAATTTGACATGACACAGTTTTATGCATGGTAGGTCTGGTCTGATAGTTGTGCATTATGTTGGCACTTAACAGAAGTCTGGATTTAAAACACTTAGATCTGCTGCTGTGGGCTAATAACTGCCAGAAAAATGGTGAAGGAAACCAGTTTGATATTGTGGAAGGAGGGGAAAAATGTGAAAATGGCTCTGAACCTCCATCCAATCTTGGCCAGCAGTTTTACAAAGAAACACTGTAACTACTTCTCTCTGTATAAACACTTATTTGTATTTTTAAAAGTTGTATGTCTAACTTTATTGATGTTTTCTCTCTAGGCAAGAAATTATAGAACAGCTACTATCAAATATTTTTCATAAAGAGAAAAATGAATCTGCAATAGTCAGTGCAATCCAAATATTACTGACCTTACTTGAGACAAGACGACCAACGTAAGACTCCCCCTCTCCCCCCCACCCCCATCTGTGATCACATCCTTTGTGAGATTTGTGCTGCTGCTGAATTTACCTTTTGTAGAGGTGGCATGACTTGCATCCTTCCATGAACTGCAGGATGTATTCTGCACTTCCCCCACCCCCACTCCCCAACAGGTGTCTGCCAGCTTCCCACCTGGAAGGGTCCTCTTGATCTAATGTAAAAACGTAGCCATATAAACTTTTAGATTGCATCCTTAAATACCAGCTTTATTTCTCAGTTTTTGAAGTCCTTTATGGTGGCCTTCATATCAGCTTATGTTTAGATACTACAGTGATGGAATTATAAGTGTCTGAGCACATCAGTGTTCTCAGTTGTGGTCTGGTCCCAAGATTCTCAGATTCTACGAAAAGCATGGTATGAAATGTTTGACGTGTTCCTACATTTCACAGCCTTGTTTTGATAGCTGATGATGGCTCCCATCTGAGTGTCCCTTATGACTGTTGACCACAAGCCATTTCTGTGTCTGGTCTTGCTTTCCTTGTGTTTCAGCTTCTGCTCTTAGCTGATGCTAACAGGTGCGGTCTTTAATATCTGTTGTGGTTGGATCCAGCCCAAGGGCCTATTTTGACCCCAAAGCATCTGCAACCTAGTCTTCAGCAGACTAGAACTTTTTTTTTTTTTTTTTTGGCATCAGTCTGTTCCTTTTTCTAGAACCGAAACAGGAGGAAGATGAACACTCCTTGATCACTTCCCTATCTGTTTGCTCATACTTGCCTCTCTTTAATGTTTGAATTTTTTACTTGTTTAAGTTGATTCCTCTGCCAGAGGCACAGGGTTTAAGTTAGCAGAAGATCTGCTTTGAATTAGGCTCGTGACATTACAATTTACAGCTGTCGTGCTGCAGGCATACATTGTGTCTCAAAACTTTAAGCTGTGAAGAAACACAAATTCTTCTAAATATTTTTAGTCATCTTGATGAAAAATTTTAAAAGTGACATAGGAGCTTAAGTGACTGTCAGTGAAAGTTATTAGGGACTTAGGGCATATCTACACTACAATCTTAAATTGACCTAAGTTAAGAATTCTAACTCCTCGTCAACCTAGCCCAGGGTTGGCAAACTACGGCCCACGGGCTGCATCTGGCCTGTCAGACCTTTTAATCCACCTCTTGAGCTCCCACCGGGGAGTGGGGTCGGGGGCTTGCCCCACTCCGCATGTGCCGTGGCTCTGCACGGCTCCTGGAAGCAGCGACATGTCCCCCCTCCGGCTCCTACGCCTAGGGATAGCTGGGGGCTACGGAAGTGCAAGCTCTGCAGCTCCACGTAGGAGCCGAAGGGGGGACAAACCACTGCTTCCAGGAGCTGCTTGAGGTAAGCGCTGCTGGGAGCCTGCACCCCTGACCTCCTCCCGCACCCCAATTCCCCCCAGCCCTGATCCCCTCCCACCCTCCAAACCCCTCAGTCCCAGCCCAGAACACTCTCCTGCACCCCAAACTCCTCATCCCCAGCTCCACCCCAGAGCCTGCACCTCCAGCCGGAGCCCTCACCCCTCTCCCACACCCTGAACTCCTCATTGCTGGACCCACCGCAGAGCCCGCACCCCCGCCAGAGCCCTCACCCTCTCCCGCACCCCAACCTCCAGTTTCATGAGCATTCCTGGCCCGCAATAGTTTCCATACCCAGATGTGGCCCTCAGACCAAAATGTTTGCCCACCCGTGACCTAGCCATATCTATGCCAGGAGTTAGAGTGACCTAACTGTGTCTCACAGGGCATGAAATTGTTCACATCCCTGAGCTATGCTACTAGGTTGATCTAATTTTTAAGTGTAGGCCAGGCCTTACATGCTTTTAAAACTTGTACTGTTTGGCCCAGAGCATTTCCTAGGGATTGATGATGACTTGCTATTAATCAGTGTTGCCAACTCCACACAGCAGGACGTGACCAGACAAACCCTGAGGAGGGGGGGACCGAAGACTGAGCCTGCCTGAGCCCCACTACCTTGGGTGGGGAAGCTGAAGCCCAAGAGCTTCAGCTGCAGGCAGGGGGCCTGTAACCTGAGCCCCACCGTCCAGGGCTGAAGCTCTCTTGCTTTGGCTTCAGCCCTGCCGGCTCAGGCTTCAGCTTTGGCTCCAGCACGTCTAAGCCTGCTCTGGCAACCCCATTAAAATGGGGCCGTGACCCACTTTGGGGTCCTGACCCACAGTTTGAGAACCGCTGCTCTAGATTTACCCCTTTGTGTATAATCTTTTTTTCTAGTTATAGGTTTACATAGCTGGTGCTATGTTAAGATTGTCTCTAACTTGAGTTAATATTGTAACTAATCCTGCAATATACTCATCAAACTCTTCTTTGTATATTTAGATTTGAAGGTCATATAGAGATTTGTCCTCCAGGCATGAGCCATTCAACATATTCAGTCAACAAAAGTGTTTTAGAAGCCATAAAAGCACGACTTGCATCCTTCCATGAGTTACTACTTGAGCCCCCGAAAGTAAGTGGAATCTGTAACGCTACCAAATGAAAATGGAGACAGATTACAGGCTGTCATTTAGTGATAAAGGCTTTAACAATAATTTTTCTTCAAGTGCTTTCTCATGTCCATTCCATGTTAGGTGTGCGTGCATGGCATGCACCATCGCCAGAGATTTTTTTCACCCTCAGTGGTATCCATTGGGCTGGCTCTAGCGCCCTCTAGTGCCATGCGCTCGTGGACCACTATAAAGGGCCCAGTCCCCCACACCATCTCAGTTTCTTCTTAACGCCCATGATGGTCACTGGAACACCTTCTCTTGCTTCGGCAAGGGATTCATTAAGGGTTTTTTCTCTAGTTTAGTTATCTTCCATTTTAATTTCTAGTAGTAGTGTAGATAATATTACTGTATATAGTGAGACCCCCCCCCCCTTCTTTTGCCCCAGGGGCTGGGCATGCCCTGGTCTCTGGGCTTCAAACCCTGCGCCTCCTGCAGCAAGCCTGTGCTGGTGGGTAACCCACACTCTGAAATATCTGGAAGAAGCTCACATATAAGGATGTGCCAAATCTTCCGCGACTTTTAGTCTTGTACAAAAAGGAGAGGGAGGCTAGACTAAGAGCTGACCTAATGGAAGCCACACTTAAACCTGCATCAGAGCCAAGCAAGTTGGACTCAGCACCTCAGCTTTGATGTAAAGCACTCTCTGGCACTGCATGTTTCTCAGCACCTGTCCAGTACTGAGAGAGAAGCACAAGAAACTGGTCCGAGAGAGGACACTGCCCAATATTGAGGAAAGACAAACCTGGGAAGTGCGACCCGTGTCGGACCACAACTCCACTCCTGTTCTGCTAGCAGCACCATAGACTCCACCCTGCTCGCAAGTACTGTTGAGTCCGGTGCAGGGCCATCTGCCAATGCCAGGGGATCATCATGGTGCCAGTGGGATCGCAGTGCCTTCCAACCTTGAGACCTTTGCAACGGCCAGGGTCCTGATGGGACAACTACTGGTTCCGATGAGCATGTTGAACAGAACGCAGCATGTTGCCCCGAGCTCATATCCAGCACCAGGCCCTTCGGTACTGACCAGAGGAAACCTGGCCCTTCTGTCGTCAGCAAAGATGTCTCTGGTACGGCACCGGTCGATGAAAACAAAGGGTACTGCTCCCCCATGGTCTCCTGAAGAGTTCTCTTCCTCAGAGTCAGAGGTGGAGCCCTGTGCAGAGCCAAAGGACCTCTGCCAATATCTGTTTAACATTCCGCTGGTTCTTGGTGTCTTCAAGCTGGCACCGATCCCCCTTCCGGGCTCTGACCAAGAAGCCAAAGAAAACCACGAGGGGAAGATCCCCCATTTCCCGTAAGGGCTCTCCTCCGCCCTGTCCTTTCCAAGACCCGTGCCGGGTGACTTGACACCTCCATCACGGAGTTGGGCCCCAGCTCAAGTAGAGCGGTCCAGCCCATCCTGCACTATGCCTGCCACCCCAGACAGTGATGAGGTCCTCTGTCATCTAGAAGTCCCGTCGACACCGGAGGCCCTGCAGGCAGCGCAGGAGATCCAGACGCTACCAGTGCCTCCCACACCAGCTCTGGCGGTACCCTGGTCAAAGGGTAAACCCGCCTTGGGTCCTTACTGTGTGTCCCCACCTCAGCGGCACCGCTCCCCATCGCGGGGGATGTCCTGCCAATGCTCGCCCACTCGGAGCCGTCACATCAGGGAGGCAGGCTCAACGAAGCCCTCTTCGGTCTTCTGGCCCTTGGCACTGACACGCACCCCCCAGCAAGAGCATCGCGACCAGCTGTTCGTGTCACCAAGGCCTCGGCACCGGTCACGTGAACCATCATTTGAACGCGGCCACTGGTAACTGATGCCCATCGCTGACATGCGGATCCCCGCCGTCGGGAAATCAGACAACCCGGTACCAGTCGAGAAGCGTGCAGCGTAGATCGCAGGTCTACCGATGCCGATCTGCTGAACGCCAACGGTCCCTGAGTTCCCGCATGAGGGACTGGTCTCGGTCGGTCAGGTTGACGTCGAGGCGTAGCAGCTGGCACCGCATGGAGAAGGAATGCCAGTCCGCTCGAGCATGATTGCCTGGCAGCGACCACTCTGCCTCTGGCTCCAGAACTAAGCAGGAGTCCTTGACAAGCCCTGGCACCAGCGGAAGGCAACTGATCCCGTGGCCCCAAAGCCAGTGGCTACCGGCTGCCTGGTACCCCTGGAACCTGTGGGGGTTTCCCCAGCTCTCGGAGACAATCCACTTGGTGGCGGAGTCCTCAGATAGGCCATCAGCCTCAGCATCCCGCCCTCCAAGAGAAGTAGAGGCCCTGTAAGGCAGGACACCTAGGGCCACGAGCAGACGGGAACAGTCTGCTGGACCACCAGGGGACGTGGTGGCTCCCACAGCACTGGCTTCGTCCTTATCGTCGCCCAACAAAGCCATCACGGGTCCCCCTCACCCAGTCCCACAAGATGATGCTAAGGCTCATCAGGAGCTTTTGAAGAGGGTCGCCTCCCGCCTGGGGCTCCAGGCGGAGGAGCTAGAGGAGCCCTCAGACTCCCTATTTGACATCCTCTGCTGCACGGCACCTGCTAGGATGGCTTTGCCCCTACACGAAGGGGTATCAAAAATTATTAATGCCCTATGGCAAACTCCCTCCTCCCTGCCCCCCCATTTCAAAAAGGGCTGAATGGCCATGAGTATCTCTACACCCACCTGGCTCAAAACTCTGTCGTAGTTGAGGCAGTTAATCAAAGAGAGAGGCAGGGGCAACCCGGGCCCACACCGGAAAATAGAGATTGGATCTGTTTGGGCAAAAAGTTTGTCTTCCAGCCTCCAATTGAGGGTGGCCAGCCACCAAGCCCTTCTCCACTGCTACAATTACAACATGTGGCAGGCCATGGCCAAGTGCGAGGTTTTGCTTCCCGAAGAGTTCAGGAAGGAATTCCTGGTGATCCTCGAGGAGGGCACAGCTGTGGCCAGGGTGGCCCTCCAGGCAGGTTCGGACGCGGCGGACTTGGCAGCCGGCACCATGGCCTCGGCCATCTCCATGCAGCGGGCATCCTGGCTGCTTCTCTCTGGCCTGTTGACAGAGGCTCAGCAGTCAATGCAGGACCTCCCCTTCGATGGCCAGGCCCTGTTTGCAGAACAGATGGACAGTAAGCTGCATGAGCTAAAGGACTCCCGCCCCACCCTGGAAACTCTAGGGCTGTACGTCCTCGATCCAGCCCGTAAGTGGTTCAAACAGCACCCAGCTGAGGGCCAAGGGAGCCAACCCCAGTAGGAGCTGCCCCCCAAAAAGAGCAGGGGCAACAAACACCATCCGAGCTACCCACCTTCTCCCTTCGCCCAATCGGGTTCAACCGGCAATAAGCAGGGGAGCAAGTGGGCGTTTTGAGGGTGGGCCCGAGGGCGACCTACCAGACTATACCCTGGATCTATCTTTCCCGCCTTTCTCCAATCGCCTTTCTTTTTTCTTCCCGGCATGGACCACCATAACTTCGGACCACTGGGTCTTCAGTACAGTGGCGCAGGGTTATACCTTCCAGTTTCTATCTTCCCCCCTACACCCTTCTTCCCCGTCCCTCTTCAGGGACTTCCCTCATGAGAATCTCCTCGCACAGGAGGTAGAAGGGTTGCTGCAGCTGGGTGCGGTGGAAGAGGTTCCTCATGAGTACAGGAACAAGGGGTTCTGTTCCCAGTACTACTTAATCCCAAAGGCCAGGGGCGGTCTACAGCCCATCCTGGACCTGCAAGACCTCAGCAAATACCTAAAGAAGTTGAAGTTTCACATGGTCTCCCTGACCTCCATCATCCCCTCCCTGGATCCGGGAGATTGGTATGCCACTCTCGACTTGAAGGACATGTATTTTCATACAGCGATCTTCTAAGCACACTGGCACTTCCTACACTTCACGGTGGGGTTGGACCACTACCAGTTTGCGGTCCTCCCTTTCGGCCTAGCAACAGCACCGAGGGTGTTTACCAAGTGCATGTCGGTAGTAGCTCAGGTGTTGGGCTATCCAGATCTACCTGTACCTCGACCACTGGCTGGTCAAAGGTTGATCCAGGTCCCAAGTCCAAAGGGATGTTGCAGTGCTGTAGGCCACGTGCCGATCCCTGGGCCTGCTGGTAAACAACAAAAAGTAGACGTTAGTTCTGGTGCAGAGGATAGTTTGTTGGAGCGGTGCTTGACTCCACCTGCGCCAGAGCTGACTGATCAAGGGCCGCTCAGTGGCTCAGGTGAAAAACAGCATCCCCCTGATCCAAGTCACCTTCCGTGCCCTGGGCCTGTTGATAAACAAGCAAAGGTTGACTCTTGTCCCTGTCCAGAGAATAGTTTATTAGGGTTGTGCTCGATTAGACTCTGGCCAGAGCCCTCCTCCTGAAGTCTCTGTTCCAGATAATGTCAGCTTTGATGTCGAAGGTCAAGGCTCACCTGGTCACGACAGCCTGGTTTTGCCTCAGACTTTTGGGAAACATGGCTGTGTGCAATTACATGGTGCAGCATGCAAGGCTACGCCTCAGGCCCATTCAGGCTTGGCTGGCCTCTGTGTACTTACTGAACTGTCACTACTTGGATTCCTGTTCCGGTCCTTGCCTCCCTTGACTGGTGTAAGGATCTCATATCAAGCGACCACAGGCATTCCCTTTGTCACCCCCCAGCCTTCAGTATCCCTAATTTCTGATGCATCTGATCTAGGTTAGGGGGGTCACCTTGAGCACCTCAGGACCTGTGATCCCAGGAGAGCTCTCCCCGCACACAAACGCCAGAGAGCTCAGAGTGGTCCACTTATCTTGTCGAGTGTTCCTACCGTAGATCACAGGCAAAGTTGTACGAATGCTCACGGACAACATGGCAGCCATGTTTTACATCAACAGACGGAGGAGCATGCTTCTCTACCCTGTGCCAGGAAGTCATTCGCCTATGGAACTTGTGTGAAACAGTTCACCTCGAAGCTCCCCATCTTCTGGGAGCCCGGAATGCTCTGGCAGATCATCTCATCAGGTCTTTCTCTTCAGACCATAAATGGGCCTTTCACCAACCTAGATCCATCTTCCATAGGTAGGGGTCTCCCCATGTAGACCTGTTCGTAACCAGGCAGAACAGGAAATGTCAGCAGTTTTGCTCACTACATGGTCACAGCCTGGGCTCTCTTTCAGATGCCTTCTTACTTCCATGGGCAGAGCTCCTGTTCTATGCGTTTCCTCCCATTCCTGTGGTACACAGGGTCCTTCTGAAAGTCAAGCGAGACAAAGCCAGGGTCATCCTAATAGCCACTACTTGGCCGTCACAACATTTGTTTGGTATGCTGCTGGACCTGGCAGTAGCACCCACACTTCCACTTTTGTCCCGCCCAGACCTGATCTCGCAAGATCACAGCTGTTTACTCCTCTTGAACCTCAGGGCCCTCCACCTGACCATGTGAATGTGCCATGGTTGATCCCAGCAGAACAGACCTGTTCAGAACAAGTCTGCCAGGTCTTCCTAGGTAATGGGTAACTGTCTACTAAAGCGACTTACCTAGCCAAGTGGAAACATTTCTGTGTGGTCTTCCCAACGAGGTCTCTCTCCGACTTGGTTGCCCCTTCGGTCTGTGCTGGAATACCTGCTCCATCTGAAACAGGGACTAGCTTTTTCATCGATCACAGTGCATCTAAGAGCAATCTCAGCCTTCCACCCTTTGATGGACAGTATGTCAATCTTCTCTCATGAAATGTCCATCCTCTTCCTGAAGGGATTGGAAAGATTTTATCCTCAGATTTGCAAACTGATTCCACCTAAACCTGGTCTTATCAAGACTCATGGGCCTCCCCTTTGAGCCACTGGCATCGTTCCCGCTCTTGTATCTCTCCTGGAAGGTTGGCTTCCTGATACCAATTACTTTGGCCAGGAGGGTCTCAGAAATCAGGACCCTTACGTCAGAACATCCGTATATGGTGTTCTTTAAGGACAAGATTCAACTGCGTCCCCACCCAGCGTTCCTTCCAAAGGTGGTCTCATAGTTTCATAGTAATTGGGCTATTTCCTGCCAGTTTTCTTCCTGAAACCGCACAGGAATGCAGAGGAGTGGCGTCTCCACTAGCTGGATGTTAGACGCGGCCCTGGCCTTCTACGTGGAGAGGACCAAACTGGTCTGTAAACTATGCAGCACTTTTGTGTCAGTAGAAGACAGGATGAAAGGCCTATCGATTTCCACCCAGAGAATTTAATCCTGGATCACTCCCTGTATGTGCACGTGCTACAAGCAGGTGGGCAGTCCAACCTCTTGCCATCTTGACCGTCCGTTCGACCAGGGCTCAGGCTTCATCAGCAGCATTTCTGGCCCATGTCCCGGTCCAAGACCTCTGCAGATCAGCGACCTGGTCGTCAGTTCATACCTTCTCCATCCACTACGCTATCACCCAGCAGGCCAAGGATGATGCCAAGTTTGGCAGAGCAGTGTTGCAGTCTGCATGTCCATGAACTCTGAACCTATCTCCTCAGGCACTGCTTGTCACCTAATGTGAAATGGACATGAGCAAGCACTCGAAGAAGAAAAAACTATTACTAACCTTTCCATAACACTTGTTCTTCAAGATGTGTTCCTCATGTCCGTTCCACAACCTCCTGCCCCCCTGTCGGAGCTAGCTGGCAAGAAGGAACTGAGAAGGTGTGGGACTGTTAGGCCCCTTTATGCTGGCGCATGAGCTCACGGCACCAGAGGATGCTAATTGCCTTGATAGATACCACTGAGGGGAAAAATCTTCAGCAATGGTGAACGTGGCGTGCGCACACCTAATGTGGAATGGACATGAGCCACACATCTTGAAGAACAGTGGTTACAGAAAGGTTAGTAACTTTTTTTATTCAGAAACCAGTTTAATGAAAGCTAAAAAGTATATTTTAGCCTGTTTAACGCACAGACTATAAGCCTTTTTCTGAGCCACTTATAGTTTGGCTATTCATTAGTGATCAACTACCTCTGTAATGTATTGGCATTCATATTTTCAACTGTTTGACTTTGTTTAATGGAGCAAAATAGAGAAAAAGCAATTGCACTAAAGTGCAACAAAATATCCTTTCCTTTCTTTGGAAAGGAGCATGCTTTGGTATGACATACCAAAATAAAGCAGAAATAAGTGGTCCAGAAGAAGGATGTATCATGGGGGGCGAGACAAAGCTTCCATATACACTGTGGAAAAGATTGGGAAAGCTCACTTTAGAGAGATGCTTAAGAGGATATGACGTCTATAAAAAGACAGAGGAGAAAAGGTAGATCATTTGTAGATCACCAGGGACATCTGGTGAAATTGAAAGGCTACAGATATATTAAAAAAGTGCATTTTTCATAAGGAAACCTGCAGAACTCATTGTTCTAAGATTATAATTGTGGTCAAGAGCATAGAATTTGAAGGATAATGAGAATATCCATATTTGTAGTAGGTAGGTAGGTAGCATGCTTTCTTAGAAAGGAGATAAAATCTCCATTCAGGGCACAACTGAACCACTAAATGACGGGGACACTTCTTCCTTAATCCCTGTTTGCTGTTTATTGCATAACTGTCCACTATGAGGTTTTTGCCTTCCTTGGAAGCAGCTGGTATTGACCACTGTCAGACAGTTTATCTGAGTACACAAACCACTGGTCTGATCTGGTATCGCAATTCCTAAATTCCTGTGCAAGTATGTTGGCATTTATATGACAGCAGTAGGGACCATTCTACTTTTACAGCATTCTCTTCAGTAAAACAAACATAATTATTCTGAAGTCTGCAGCTAAGGTTTATTTCTCTCTTCTGACTTTAGAAAATTTACCACGATAATTATTAATTTTCTTGCCTGGATAAATACAAAAACTGCTTAACTAGACACATGGGACTTGAATAGTTAGAGCTTGATAAAGTGTGTTCTAAATCACTGTTCTCTCCGGTAAATGTCCGTTGTGGGCCTGAATGCAGTTCCTTTTGTGTCCATAATGCCACTAAGTTTGTATACTCCATATCTTTTTATTTCCCCCAGCCTAATTGTCTTCTAATTGTTCCCAGTCCATAGTGCTAGAAAATAAGTGTTAACGTATGGAACTAAAACTTGCTGTCCCACAACATAATGTCATGCTACTACTGCCAAATTGGTCATACAAGATTCTTACCACATTTTCTGTTTGTGGATAAATAACACCGAGCTGACTTGAAATAAATGTGTACTTTTAAAAAAAAATTGTTCCCATGGACTTTTTTTTGTCTAGAAAAGTGTTATGAAGACAACATGGGGCGTATTGGATCCACCTGTGGGAAACACGCGCTTAAATGTGATTAGGTTGATATCCAGCCTTCTACAGACTAACACAAACAATGTGAACTTGGAACTTATGGAGTTGAACAGCATAGGAGTTATATTGGTAAGAATAATTTACTTACACTGTTAAAAGCTCTACACTACCCTCTTCATTTTTATAAAATCACAGAAATTAGATGGCAAAGTCCTGTTAAGATATCACAATGTCTATTCGTTTTGTCAGTGCAGATTGTGCCCTAGAGTGTTCTGCAGTAAGCCATGTGATGAGGCTTTCACCACTTTCCTTGTGAGACTATTCCACCATCTGGATTTTGTTAAACTTTCTTCCTGATGGTAACTGAGAATTTTCCTCAGCTCTGCTTAATCGTTTACTCTTTAGACCTCTATACAGTACATGGCTTTTCGTACTCCTTGGTGTTTACACTCTACAGACAGATCTAGATTGCTACCTTATCTTTGCTATCTCCCCATGCTCAAATTCTTTCAGCCAACCTACGTAAACTTACTTTGCTTTTATTCTTTCTTCCTGAGTCATTCCTTAATTTTTTTGTTTTTAATTCCTTTTAAATGTGTCAACTGTATATAGTGCATTAAGTACAGGCCCATCAGTGACATTAAGGACTGGTTATCTCCCTGGTCTGAAGTGGTACCTCTCTGTATGCTGCCGTTTAAAACCTGTGGTGGTTTTGCCACTGTATTGCACTTGAAAACCTGTATCTAGTTGGCGATCTTCTTGCCACATAGATTTTCCCACTGAATGTGTATTTTTGCCTTATGTTCTAGCATGCATTTTTTCCAGATTGCCTTTTATTTCCTACTTATGCTTCAACCTTTTTATTGCCATTATTTTTGTCCTCCTTGGCTTTGCATACACCTCTATTTTATATAATCTTAATTTGGTATGCTGTTTGTATAATACGTTGTATTAGTGTAGGGTGTAAAATAAAACTAGGTCTAAGCCATTTAAACGTTCTTCATATTCTGCAGTGGATGCCATTTTAAAATGATTTTACAAATGCAAAGTTTACTATGGTATTCCCTATACTTAGAATGGGAAATGGGAAATACCATAAATCTCATGGTAGGCTTAATTACTGTGAGTAGTAACCATCCAGTTTTAATAGCACCTTCTTAAGGAAGACTGTTGCTATTTCCTAAAGACATTTTGAATGATACATTGTCACAGTTCAGGGCAACTGCATCTGTATTTCCTCTCTCTGGTCCCTTGAGGACACCCACTCTAGGCTTCCTCAGCAGTCACATCTCTTGGGCAGAGACCCAGGTCTCCACTCCCTCCTGATTAGGGTTTTTCCAGGCTGCACAGTCCCCTTCTTACATTGTGTGATATTCCCAGCAAGCAGCGTTTGCACTTAGCTGTTTATATCATTTGGAGAGAAAGCAAAGTGCCCACACAACCCTATCTAAGCAAGCACACTTATTCTTAAGGTGAAAGTATTACAGAAAAAAATATTAAACAATAAAAACCTACA
Organism: Terrapene triunguis; assembly: GCF_002925995.2. Classification (NCBI taxonomy): domain Eukaryota; kingdom Metazoa; phylum Chordata; order Testudines; family Emydidae; genus Terrapene; species Terrapene triunguis. The sequence goes on along the minus strand of NW_020664601.1, from coordinate 2,150,392 downwards.
TGCATGCTAATAAGCTTACCAGAGATCACCCCAACCAACCTTGGGCTCGGGTAGGTGTCAGTTCTTCAAAACCCACAACTGAGTTTTTTCTCCATGGTTACAAGGTCAGAACTGTCTCAGATTCAGAACCACCATGAATAGTTTGGTCTTTCCTTTATTCAGCTTGGGTCTTTGATCTTCAGGTTCCAGGAACCAGGTAATCAACAATATTGTCTCCTCAGGGGGTAGCTTCAAAAATCTGGGTTTTTGCATAACTGGATGTGGGAAATTTACATTCACGTCTCCCTAGAAATTCCCAGGACAACCACTTAACACGGTATGTCCTAAAAGTCCATTCTTATCTGGCACATAGTTTAATACGGTCATTTAAAGTTCATAACACTTGCCAGGATTCACATAACATTCTCTTTCCCCTTTCCCCCAGCCCCAGGCTATAAACAATACATATTGGGGAGACTACAATGGGTCATATTGGAAGGTGAACTGTTAGGCTGGAGGGAGGTTACCAGTGGAGTTCCTCAGGGATCAGTCTTGGGACCAATCTTATTTAACATTTTTATTAATGACCTTGGCACAAAAAGTGGGAGTGTGCTAATAAAATTTGCAGATGACACAAAGTTGAGAGGTATTGCCAGTACAGAGGAGGACTGGAATATCCTACAAAAAGATTTGGATTTCCTTAAAAACTGGACTAATAGAAATGGAATGAAATTTAATAGTGCAAAGTCATGCATTTAGGGACTAACAATAACAGTTTTTGCTCTAAGCTGGGGACTTATCAGTTGAAGCGGCAGAGGAGAAAGACCCGGATGTATAGGTTGATCACAGGATAAGGCTGGTAAGCCTAATTGGTTGAAACTGTAGTACAGAACAGAATTATCAGACACCTAGATGAATACAATTTTGTTGGGGAAGAGTCAACATGGTTTTTGTAAAGGGAAATCATGCTTCACCCATCTATTAGAATTCTTTGAGGAGGTTAACAAGCATGTGGACACGGGTGATCCAGTGAATATAGTGTACTTAGATTTTCAGAAAGCCTTTGACAAGGTTCCTCATCAAAGGCTCTTAAGCAAAGTAAGGTGTCATGGGATAAGAGGGAAGGTCCTCTATGGATCAGTAACTGGTTAAAAGATAGGAAACAAATGGTAGGAATAAATGGTCAGTTTTCAGAATGGAGAGAGGTAAATAGCGGTATTGCCCAGGAGTCTGTACTGGGACCAATCCTGTTCAACTTATTCATAAATGATCTGGAAAAAGGGGTAAACAGTTATGTGGCAAAATTTGCAGATAACTATTTTGAGTAGTTGGGTAAGTCCAAAGCAGATTGTGAAGAGTTACAAAAGGATCTCACAAAACTGGGTGACTGGGCAACAAAATGGCAGATGAAATTCAGTGTTGTTAAATGCAAAGTAATGCACATTGGAAAACATAATCCCAACTATACATATAAAATTATGGGGTCTAAATTAGCTGTTACCACTCAAGAAAGAGATCTTGGAGTCATTGTGGATAGTTCACTGAAAACATCTATTCAGTGTGCAGTGGCAGTCAAAAAAAGCTAAAAGAATGTTGGGAATCATTAGGAAAGGGATAGATAAGACAGAAAATACCATATTGCCTCCATATAAACCCACTTCTTGAATACTGCATGTAGATTGGTTACCCCATCTCAAAGATGTATTGGAATTGGAAAAGGTACAGAAAAGGGCAATAAAAATAAGGGATATGGATCAGCTTCCCTCTGAGGAGAGATGAATAAGACTGGAACTCTTCAGCTTGGAAGAGAGATGACTAGGGGGGGATATGATAGAAGTGTATGAAATCATGACTGGTGTGGAGAAAGTAAATAAGAAAGTGTTATTTACTCCTCATAAGACAAGAACTAGGGGTCACCAAATGAAATTAATTGGCAGCAGGTTTAAAACAAACAAAAAGAAGTATTTCTTCATACAATGCAGTGTCAGCCTGTGGAACTCTTTGCCAGAGGCCTGTTGTGAAGGCCAAGACTATAACAGTGTTCAAAAAAAGAACTAGATAAATTCATGGAGGATATGTCTATCAATGACTATTAGCCACGATGAGCAGGGATGGTGTCCCTAGCCTTTGTTTGCCAGAAGCTGGGAATGGGTGATGGGATGGATCACCTGATTACCTCTCTGTTCATTTCCTCTGAAACATCTGGCATTGGCCACTGTTGGCAGACAGGATACTGAGCTAGATAGACCATTGCTCTGACCCAATATGGCTGCTTTTATGTTCTTACGATGACTGTGAGCCACCAATGAGCTGCAGCCGTGAAAAAGTAATGCAGTCCTAGGATCCATCAGGCGAGGTATTTCCAGTAGACACAGGGAAGTGTTAATACCATTATACAAAGCATTGGTGAGACCTCATCCGGAATACTGTGTGCAATTTTGGTCTCCCGTGTTTAAGAAAGATGAATTCAAACTGGAACAGGTGCAGAGAAGGGCTAGTAGGATGATCTGAGGAATGGAAAACCTACCTCATGAGAGGAGCCTCAACAAGCTTGGCTGAGGGGAGATATGATTGCTCTCTATATATACTTCAGAGGGATAAACACCAGGGAGGGAGAGGAGTTATTTAAGCTAAGCGCCAGTGTGGACCTGACAAAAATGGATATAAACTGGCCATCAACAAGTTTAGGCTTGAAATTAGACCAAGGTTTCTAACTGTCAGAGAAGTAAAGTTCTGGAGCAGCCTTCCAAGGGGAGTAGTGGGGGCAAAAAAACTGACTGATGTCCAGACTGAGCTTGATACATTTATGGAGGGGATGGTATGATGAGACTGCCTACAATGGCATGTAGCCGATCTGTGACTGCTAGTAACAAACATCTCCAATGGCTGGTGATGGGATACTAGACGGGGAGGGCTCTGAGTTACTACAGAGATTTCTTTCCCAGGTGGGTGTCTGGTGGGTCTTACCCACATACTCAGGGTCTAACTGATCGCCATATTTGGGGTCGAGAAGGAATTTTGTCCTGGGTCGATTGGTAGACCCTGGGGGTGTTTTGTCTTCCTCTGCGTCATGGGCCACAGGTTGCTTGTAGATTTAAAATAATGTAAATAGTGGATTCTCTGTAACTTCAAGTCTTTAAATCATGATTTGAAGACTTCAGTAACTCAGCCAGAGGTAGGGGTCTATTACCGGAGCGGGTGGGTGAGGTTCTGTGGTCTGCAGTATGCCGGAGATCAGACTAGATGATCATGATGGTCCCTTCTGGCCTTAAAGTCTGAGTACCTTTGGGACTCCAAGTTACTTAATTTTAATTAAATAATGTTTTTCAGGTATATTACAGGAAGTTGCCATGTCTGTCACACATAATGGCATTGCTAAATTTTATTAAAAAATCTCAGATCATTGAGTATTTCTAAGAACTCTCTCATAATTCTGAATGTTGCCAGTGACAGTTGCCGAATTTCTTGTTTCCATATAAGAAACATAATTGATCTAAATCAGAGAGATCGAAAAATTAACATTTAAATGTATATTTTTTCACTATGTGCCTTTGTGTAGCCAGTACTTGAACATAAAAATATTAAAGTATTGTAGGGAATGAAGGGTAGGATTGGAAGTATGGACATCTGGGTTGTCTTTCTGACTCAACTCTTGTCCCTCTATTTCCCTATCTATAAATTGACCAGTACTGATCTACATCATATGGCAACTATGGGTTGTAAAATTGCTATTTAGGTGCCAAATGTGTTTCTAAAACAATAAATTGCTATCTAAGCCATATACGAAATTTTAAAATATTTAAGAGATTGCCAGTTACTGTCTGACTTTCTAGAACTACACTGCTGCTTGTTGTGTTCAGTGAAAAAAACCCAGTATGTGTAATCAAATCCTTTTGAATTTGTCTTGCAGGATATGTTCTTTAAATACACATGGAATAACTTCTTGCATACTCAAGTAGAAATCTGTATTGCATTGATTCTTGCAAGTCCCCTTGAGAGCACAGAAAATGGCACAATTACAGATCAGGACTCCATTGGGGACAGTCTCTTACTGAAACATGTAAGTTGTGCTTTTGTGGACATTTTGACATTGTAAGCCTTGTTCTTAACTATTGTAGCTGTTTCTCTTTCTAGTGGAAATAAAACCGTGTCTTATTAAATAGAGGCATGGAATAAAAAAAAAGATTTAGTGACAGTTCACTACCCATGTTGAAGGCATGGTTTTGTTGATGCATGGTAGATTGCTCTCCAGCCTGCTAGGAGCTGGGAGGGCTGCAGCAGTAGCTCATCCATCCCTAGGATGAGACTGTTGTGTGGGACAACTAGTGTCTTGGGTCTGTCTGAAGAGGAATCCCTTTAACTTAAGAGTAGATTTGACTAGCTCTGAAGAGAATCCTTTCTGGTTTGCTGGGAGTCTTGTAAACGTTGTATGATTTGGGACCCAAAGTTAGGGTAATCTGGACGTTCTGGACTATTAATTTTGTCATTCATGAAAATAAATTTTCTGAATATAGCTCATAGTTCACTTAGGGACAGATTTTCAAAAAATTTCCGTACTCAGCAGATTGTGTTGAGAACAAAGGGACCTGAACACTCACTTAGGTGCCTAAATAGGAGTTGTAGGGTGCTGATCTCAAGAATTTTTGTCTTTAATATAGTGAAAAGGGCTTAATGCACTTTGAGTTTTGTTTTGTGAACATAAAAACACATTATGTGATCTAATAGTTTTCTGCCTGAAACTAATTGCTACTTCTATTTGAAATTATCTTAATATATGATACTTTATACTTAAGCTTCTAGAAACACTAAGCAAACACTTTTTTTTAATAGCTTTTTCTTAAGTGCCAATTAGTGGAACGAGTACTTGAAGCATGGGAAATGAATGAGAAGAAACAGTGAGTAACAAAGCCTTTACTCCTTTCCCAGAAATTGAAGTGCTACATTAGATTTGATGTAACATACGAGTGCGTGATCAGTTTAGAATTGAGTCTACTACAGTAAAAGCTTTGTTATCCAGCATGTTGGGGGAATGAGGAGGGGGTGTTGGTAAGTCAAAAATTCCAGTTAATTAAGAGGGAGAGTGTTTGTTTGGGTGCGGGAGGGGGCTCAGAGCTGGAGGTTGGGGGGCAGGAGGGGGTGTGGGCTGCTGGATCGGGGCGGCGCTCACCTCTGGCAGCTCCCCACAAGCGGTGACATCCCTTCCGCTCCTAGGAAGAGGCGTGCCTCTGCCTGCAGGCACTGCCCCCGCAGCTCCAATTGGCCGCATTTCCCGACCAATGGGAGCTGCGGAGCCAGTGCTCAGGGTGGGGCGGAGGCAGTGCACAGAGCTGCCTAGCCTCTGTCTAGGAGCGACAGGGACATGGGCGGCTCCCTGCAAGTGGCAACAAAGTGAGCACCGCCCTCTGACTCCCCAACCCCCTGCCCTGAGCCCCCTCCCACAGCCCGAGCCACGCAACCTCTCCCACACTCCGAACCCCTCGTGGCCGTTCCTCCACCTAGGAACAGCAGGGACATGTCGCCCCTTCCGGGGAGCCACGCGGTGTCAGGTAGGGAGCTTGCCGGCCTCGTGCCAACCCGACTATAAATCAGACTTTCAATGAAGATCAGAAATGCTGGTTTATAGAGCTTTCCAGTTGGTAAAGTGCTGGATAACACAGCTTTTACTGTAATGTGTTCTTCCCCACCTCACCTTAAAACAAATTTTACAAGAGGCATAAACAAACATGGAATATGTTGAACATGCTTTTCTCCTTTTTTCAGTAGGTGTGAGGTGTAATTATCTTTTGTACATGAATAAAAATGCAAGTTAAGCTGGTAAAATAACTTGGGCAAGCAGGGCCGACTCCAGCATTTCTGCGGCCCCAAGCGCCCAAAAAAAAAAAAAAAAAAAAAACGCCGCGACCGGCGGCGGTGGCAGTTCGGCGGCAGGTCCTTCGCTCCTAGAGGGAGTGAGGGACCTACCGCCCCCAAATTGCCGCATGTGCCGCCCCAAGCACCTGCTTGTTAAGCTGGTGCCTGACGCCGGCCCTGTGGGCAAGGAAGCACACTGACACTTGGACTAGAGCTTCTGTTGGCCTTTAAGTTTCTGATTTCAATTCCTTGCACTTTTCTTCCCCTGGCAATGTTGATCCTTCCCAGACTGAACCTGTTGGTCCAATAAGTATAGGGTTTTGAAATTCCTAACGGATCCTGGTGTGAGCCCTTGGTCCAACTCTGGTCCATCAGACCCTCCTGTACATCAGGAAGAGGTACTGAGAAGTGCCATCCCTGGCACTGTGACCTCCAGATCTGGGGTTCACAGGAGTAGAGCGAAGGATTCCTCCAGGCTCTCATCCAAAAAGAGGACCTGTTCTCCAACCACTTTCAAGTTGAGTGAGAGGCCATGCCCTGGTACAGGAGTGTTAGGATCTCACAAGGAGAATGCTACCATTCTCCCAGCTCTGATGGACAAAAGCACTCTGAAACCAGCACTATGTGTAGGGGTGGGGCAATCCCTGGTATGGGCAAGAGAAAAACAAAAGTGGGTACCTCCTACACAGACACGCAATTGTAATGAGTCATTGGTACCAAAGACTGCAATGAGACTGATGCTGGCGGCGCCATGAAAAGAAGGGAGCCCATCCCACTCCCTTGAGTCTAGGGCTAGGTATGCTGCCCAGAGGAAATGGCCATCTTCACTAACCTGGAATCCCCACTCCTGTCAGAACAGATCCTGAGCAGGGACATCTCCGCACCATTGGTCCAGGGCATGCAGGAAAGGGAGTGTCGCTCACTGATACCATCTACCAGATGGGGGGTAAGGATCCAAGGATCAACGGCACTGCCCATGGATTTTGAATCTGCTACCTTTATCTGATGAGTTGAGTGTTAGGGGGCAAGTGCCATCACTGAGACAAGGGGTCAATCCAGACAGAGGATCCAGAGTATCTTGGGCATAGTCTGTATCTCATAAGAGCGATTGTGCACCTCAGAACTAATGGTACCCTACTCCATGGAGACCACCCCAGTTCCCTTTTGTCTCCTCACATTAGCCTTACTGGAATCCATACATGCGACATCCTGAATTCTTACAGTACCACAGGGAATCCAGACAGCCCTCCCTTTGCAGAGAAGATCCTGAACCTCAAAAACTAATGGAGGGAAGAGGAGGGAACCACCAGCTCAAACGGGGTTGGAATCTTCAAGCGCAGGCGAGGTGGTTGCACCAACCTCATCATTACCACCTGTTGACTACAGACAATTTAAAGACCAACTGAGGAGGACAACTGACAGACCTTTCCACATGTTCCACTTTTACCTCAGGTTCTGAGGAATGTGAAGCAACAGGGAGTATCGATGTTGATTTGCTCCCAGATGGCCCAGACAATTCTGGTTTCCCAGCATTCACCAGATATCAGCATGCCCATGCATCCATATTCAGCTCTTCCCAGACCTGTTGACCAAGGACAGAGGCAAGATCAGACATCCCACTCCAGCATCCCTCCACCTGATAGCCTGGTATTTGGATGGGCAACAAACCTAGAAAAGGCATGTTCAGAAGCACTACAATCTGGCCTTAACAGTAGGAAGGATTCCATACAAGTGCTACAGAGAAAAGTGGAAAGGAGTTTTCGGATTGGCACCAACACTGTCTAATAACTCCGAAAGATGACAACATCCCTGACATTTTGAACTACCTTTTCTCCTGAAAGACTTTGGAAGTATCTCTTAGCTCTATGTGGATGCACTTAGCACTTATCAAGACCTGTCACCCTCTGGAGAACAACCAGAGGGGTGAAGAATGTTTTTTAAAAGATAGTGTTGGTGTTAGAACCTCTGATAACAAAACCTACCTTGACTGGGACCTCAGTCTAGTCCTGTCAGCATTAACAAAGACTGTGTGAACCCTTGGCATCATGTTCATCTGTCGATGAAGGTTACCTTTCTGGTTGATATCACCTCAGCCAGAGGAGTAGGTAAGCTGGGGGCCCTCCTGGCTGATCTGCCTTACACTTTCTTCCACAGACAAAATTTCGCTGAGACTACTTTGGAGGTGAATTTTTGATGTAATCTCTGAGTTCCATCTAAATCAGACCCATATTTTGAAGAACTCAGTTACTGTATAAGCTAAGTAACTTTTCATTCTGCAAAGATCTTGGTGTGCTTTGTTTGACAGTGTTGACACTGAACTCTCATGAGGAAGTAGTATGGAAAATGACTCCCTACAGATCTACTAACCTCAAGCTCCCATTAAAAGATGTGCAGACTTTCTCAAAGATGAACCAGTATTTAGCACACAGGCCAGTTCTCTGACTTTTTCTTGTAAAGCAGCTTGATAGCTGTGGCTGGTAACCTACTACAGTAAAGAACTGAGAATGTATTGTGAACGCATGGAAGTGACTCGTAAGAAATATGTAGGCCCATCTTTAACTCTTATTGCACACTGTAGTAAATGTAACGAAAGAAATCCCAGTTGTTTTGTTCTTCAGTAAGTTTTTTTTCTAAGGATTATTAAAATTGGGAGCCTAATATGAGACTTGCATTCCTGTGACAGGACACCAATTAATTAATATTACACACTATTTATATAGCACCAAAAATTATGCCCGACACTTTAGACAAGGACCTTCAAGCGCTTACAATCTAAACTTCACGAGAGTTGTTTTGGGGGAGGGGATGCACTATAAAGCAAAATTACTGAGGGGCTGTTCTTGGCTTGGTTCTTTAACTTCTACAATCTTTTTGTCTTTATAATAGAACATAGTCTCTCATTTTTTGATGTTGAATACATATTCTTCCTCCTTTCACTGTTTTTATTCCTGGCCAAATGCTCTGGTCTTGTGGAGTCTGCTTCTCTTCTTGGTATAGACAGAAATGAAAGAGACCAGCTATTAGATAGGTTTTCATACCATGCCCGTGATATCCAAATACTTCCAAACCCACAATAGGAAGTAGTACCTCCAACCGCCAAAATAGACCATGATTTAAATGGGGAGAGAAACTGCCAGTCATTTCTCTGCCTCATATATGGACAGTTATAAGGATAACAAGTCATCTGTTATGCTAATTTATACATGTTTTAGGCTGATAGGTGTACTGTAGGAATGAGGGAGAGGGAGGAAATGGTAATTAAATAAACAAAAGCAGTCACTCACTTCAGGCCTTCAGTCTCCTTAATTCATTACCAAAAAATAAATAAATTAAATAAAAAAAACCCTAAACCCTGAGCAATCACTCATGTAGGATTTATAGAGCACCAGATAGAAAGGGAGAGGTAAAACAATGAGCCGAACAATGTTTACGCCTGAGGGCATTCTGTGCCAAAATATTAAAAATTCTGCACCAAAAAAATTAAAATTCTGTACACAATATTTTAAAATGCTGCAAAATTCTTTAAATGTTATTTGTCAAATAAATGTGGAGGCTCCAGCATGGCACTGGGGAGCACAGGCCACTGGTTGCACAGAAGTGAGAGATCACTGTGCAGCTCCCTCCACCCCCATCCCAGACAGACTCAGCAGTGAGGCTGCACCCAATCCTGACACAGTGCAAGGACGGGGCCTGCCCCAGAAACACCCCAGAGCCCCGCCCCTCTGTGCTCAGTCGGGTATCCGGGTGTGGAGGGGATCTGAATGCAGAGGGGCTTGTTGGGGGGGGTTCTTGGTGCAGTAGTAATGGGACTCTGCAGGGGGTCCAGGTGAAGGTGGTTGAGGCTCAGCGGGCTCTGGGTGTGGGAGGCTCAGTGGGGTGGGGAGGTCCAGATGCTGGGGGAGTGGGGCTCAGTGGGGTGGGTATTGAGGTGCAACTGCTTGGGGCTTGGTAGGGTGGAGATCTGAGTGTGGGTGGCTCAGGGCTCATCAGGAGGGTTCTGAATGCAGGGGTTGGAGGGTTAGGTTCGGCAGGAGGGTCTGGGTATGAGGGCGTCTGGATGCACAGGGGTTGGGCAGATGCAGGAGCAGCTCCTTGTACAGAGATCCTTCCCCCTGCAGCTGAGGAGCGATGGGTGCAGGAAGCAGAGGGAGAGGGTGTGCGAGTTTGCAGAGCTTTCTGCAGCTGGGGGAGAAATTTGTGGGTGGGTCTGACCTAGCCGCGAATGCCGTCCAGGGGAAGAGGAAGTCCCGTCCTCCCTAGCCCAGCCCGGACTAGCAGTTGAGCCTGCACACGTTAGGAGCCACCATCTGGGTCTTCCTTAGATCCACCTCCTGCCCCTCAGTGATTTACCTCTCTGCCGGCAGCCCTTGGCACCCAAAACATACTGCTAGGAAGGGTTGCTTGACCGCTCCTGTGGCTTCCCTTTGCTTCCCCATCAGAAAGTCCTTTTTCTGCAGGGAAGCAAAGAAATCTGCAGGGGACATAAATTCTTTGCATGTGCAGTATTCCCCCAGGAGTAAATGTTGTACAGATTAAGTCTGTAAGAACACCACACTTGGCTGTAAGTGTGTGCACAGTGTATGTCAGTGCTTAAGCTTGCCATGCTTAAATATCTTCTCTGCTTTCACAATGCTCAAGGAGGTTCTGCTTGATGGCTGTGTTTCTCCATTGATGGGCTTGTCTTGCCTCTCTAAATACAGTAACTGACAACACTCCATGTGGATCTCAATGCTTTAATCAATTAACTTTAAAAGCAAGACCAAATGAGTTTTAAATTGGATTGAATTGTAGCTAAAAGACTCATGAGAACATCTTGTCTTGGTTCTTATTGTGGGTTGGGGTGGTGAAATATTCACTATAATCAGGTTTGATTCACATCAAGAAAGGGCATCAGTTAAGAGACTTTGATAAAAGTGTAACTCTTAATAAGGTGTCTAATATTAAAATGAGGTTGAGACCCACTTTGGGGTCGCAACCCACAGTTTGAGAACCCCTGCATTAAGCTATATTGAATTAAGGCCACTTCAGTTCCGAATGTCTCCACACAGGGGTTTAATGCAGTCTTTCAAACAGGGCTATGTTAATGTGAATTACGCATCTTTTAGTTTGTGCCAGCAGCATCCATGTGGGGGCAGTTAGAGCATAACGTTTTGGTGTACTCTGCTTTTCACACCTCCAGAGTGTGCATTGTGGCACAGTGTAGACAAGTCTTTAATTCATTAAACAAAACCTAATTAAGGTCACTTTAATTCTGCATCAGTTTCCACACAGGTTTAATGCATTTTAACTAATCCACTTTAACACCTTTAGTTAATTTGGATTAATTTTCCTTAGTGTCCCTATATAGACAAGCTCTTTGTGCAAGATATGGCTTGTAAGTTTTCTTTCTCCTGAGCTGCCCATCTAATTGCTTTTATAACTGAGAAGCTCATTTGAATAGCAGACTGGATTCCTGCCTGCCCAACTGGGCAAGTGGTTCCTTAACCCAATCTCGCTTTTCCTCAAATGCAGCCAATATGTCCAGGCTGAGGACAGATATCCCTGTCCTGCAACCAGCTGCTGGTGTTTGGCAGTGCAGCTCAGATCTAGATGTTTTGTCTAACTTTCAGTTTCTCAAGGCTAGGCCAGCTCTGGCTAGTCTTAACTGTTATCCTTCAGCCCTGCAAGGTGTCATTCTGGGAGCTGCTATTTCCAGTTCCTTGTCAGGCACGTTAGCTTTGGCAGCGGAACACTTTGGACAAAGACCTAGGAATTTCTAGTAATGTCCTGAATGCCATTCTCAAACTACAGTCCCAACTAATCTAGTACGTAGAAGTTTGTTAGCCCTTGTGTTAGGCTAGCCCTGAGACAGAATTTACAAAATCTGGGAATATTTTATTGTAGCCTGGATTAGTGAATTGTCTTAGCACTGTTAGAGACTCAAAACTCCCTTTCTGGAATATTTTGAAGTATTAAGTGAAAAGTATTAGTTTTCAGGAAAGGTGTCTGAACATCCTATGTGAGGTAGGTTCTCCAAACCTGTTGGCAAATTAGATCTAATATTAAATGGATTTTCGCTCTTATTCTGACCATACTAACTTCCCTCAAAACTATGTAGAAGCAGGAGAATAACTTGATGACTAAACATGCTTCTCTTTCTTTATGGATAGCTTTATGCATTTTAGAAACAGTTCAGAGAGGGAGCCCAAAAAACATATTTTAGCAGCCCAAAAACGTTTTGGTTTGAAGTATACATTACTCATTCTCCTTATGAGTATTTAAAGTACTTTGCTTTCTCGCTTGACTCGTCTAACTTTTTGTGTTGCTTCCTTGGATTTATAGGCTTAGCATTCCATAACTACAAAATACTTCAACAGCCAGCTATTTGGGAAGATGAACATTTGAACTTCTCTTTTTCAGGGCTGAAGGAGGAAGGCGGCATGGTTATATGGGTCATTTAACAAGGATAGCTAACTGTATTGTGCACAGTACTGATAAGGGGCCAAACAGCGCACTAGTACAACAGCTTATTAAAGGTAACACTAAACTTCTGCAGGTTTGTTTCACCATTCTGTTAGTTGGATTTGTAGAATTAAATCATGCTAGGTATTTAAAAGGCAGCTTTTAATAGGGGCTTTGCTTCTTTCCCTTGGACAAACAGCTTTTGGAAAGAAACGGTTTACTGTTTGTGTAAGTTCGGGTAACCTATTAAATTAGGATACTCTTAAATATATGACTTGCTCTCCCCAAACTTAGGGAAACAGTGCCCTGGCTTCTTAAAATAAATGTGAGTGGGGGTTGCCTGCTAAATTCCCTGTGAGCTGCGTGGCCACGCAGCAGCCTATTAAGCACTGCGCAGGGGCTTAGGAAACCCAGCCCCGGCGAACCTGCTGCAGCCGGGGAACAGGTGCTCCTCCCCCAACCGGAACCCAGCTCTGGCCTGGACCTGCCGTGGCCGGGGGACAGGTGCTCCTCTCCTGGCCCCCACCTAGTCTGACCCCTCCCCCGCAACTGCCACAGCCAGAGGATAGGTGCCAATCTCCTGGCCCCAGCCCACCCCTCGACCTGCCGTGGGTGGGGGAGAGGGACCTATCCCACGGCCCCAGTCCCGGAGCTGCTGCGGCGGGGAGAGGTGCCTTTCCCTTCCCAGCCCAGATGCTGCTGTGGAGAGCGAGAGAGAGAGAGAGAGCTGGGAGGGATCCTCACTCCCTGCCATAGCCCTGGGGCACCCTGCACCCCAAACGCCTCATCCCCGGCCCCACCCCGGAGCCCTCACACACACACCCCCCCAGCCCTGAGCCCCTCATCTCCAACCCCACCCCAGAGCCCACACCCCCCAGCTGGAGCCCTCACACCCCTGCACCTCAACCCATTGTCCCAGCCCTGAGTCCCCTCCCACACTCCAAACCCCTTGGCCCCACCCCTACCACATTAATTTTATGTGCACCAATATGAAGGTGATATGTCACACATCTCCTCCATACTGGTGCACATAACAAAATTAATTCTGCACATGTGCGGAAAAATTAGAGGGAACACTGGTGGCCTGCCCTAATGAAAACTACACTGAATCAAGTATCTTCTTCTGGAGAATGGCTTATTTACACAAGTACTTCTAGAATAATTACTCTCCAGCATAGGCCTTCTCAGTCTCAGCTATCCCTTGTGTTCCTTCTTGCAGTGTTGATCTTTCCCAAGTCCTCACGTGCTCGAGGTTACTCCCACATTCCTTATACTCATGTACAGTTACAGGCTTACTGCACCGGTGAGCCATTGAGATTGTCATCTAATAGACTGGAGATGTCTGCCTGAAAACCACACCTTGTTAGAATAAACAGTGCCTGAGAAAATTTTCAATTGTATGTATAGCATAACATGTTCTGCAGTGATTTTTGCAAGTTTAATTTTGGGAGCTGAGAAGAGAGTGAAAACTAACTGCCTTGAGTGATATTGGTACTAAAACTTTTTCCCTCCATTTTACTCTAGAGCTTCCAGATGATGTCAGGGAGCGATGGGAGACCTTCTGTACAAACTCCTTAGGAGAAACTAACAAAAGGAACACAGTGGATCTAGTAGGTTTTGTAAGATGAAGTTTGAAAAGTTACTGCTGTTATAAGGACATCCTTTTCCCTTCCCATGTGTCAGGGATACAGTTGCAGTGCAGTCTTTTCAGCCATCATGCTTCTCACAGAATGTCAGCAAACCTCTCCAGTAGCTGCACTGTGGAATTGGCACCTCCCTGTTTCCTTTGCAAATATGGCTGCCTTATTGGCACTTTAATATGGTTTTGCAAGGGTGTTTGGAGTTGGGCTCATATTGTATTGCACCTCACTCTTAAAGTACCACGCAACAGGAAGATGTTACTTTGCAAGTCCAAAACTGCTTGAAGAATTGAGACTAAAATTGCTGAAGCTGGGGTTTTTCATATACAGTATGTAAGCAAGCCTACATACAGTTAAAGTGAAACTGCTTCCTGCATCATTGAATGATGCACACAAATACCTACCTCACTTTTAATGAAGAAATATAATTTTGCCTTGATTACAGTCCTGTCATGACTATTTTGTTCTGCACTGAGTGATTCAGAGATTACATTGGCCTTTTAAAGGCTAAACACATCTAATTGTGAGGTACAGAAATAGTCTTAAACAGAGGCAGCATTTTCTGTTTGTTATATTTAAAGTCAAGTGTCAATGTATCAGCAGTCAGGTCCCTCAATTCAAAGTAGGACAAACTTGATTTTTTTTTTTTTTTTTTTAAAACTGAGGTGGTTGCCTACTTGGGCCTCATTATAATTGTGTTTTGTTTTTTTTAATTTCTCCAAGAATCACTGGTTTATTTGTGGGTTCACTAAGTGGCAATTATACATCACTAATTTGGACCAAAAAATGAATAAAGATTGTTAAATCTGTTCTTAATTTATTAAAATTTTCACGTGAGAGTACAGCAATGCAAGATTCGCAGCAGAAGGCCATGTGTGAAATAAAAATAATTCAGAACCCTAGAGTTGCCTAACAAAGGCATAAAAACAATGAATTCATGGGGTTTTCTGATATCTGTAATGGATACTAGTCAGAACTGCATTGGATATTTATTCAAGAAAACAATGCATCCTACTGGGGAAGAAACATGATTTTTTTGGATCTATAGCCTTATTGGAAACGGCCAGGTCTGCAGTGTGATTCTGATCCAACTTACCTTGATAGCCTCCTGACATTTAGAAATGTTGCATGGTTTAGGTAAATGTGTGGAACCATTAAATTTCTTTGTTTGAGAAAAGCTTTTTCTTGATCCTGGGGTAAAACAACCTGCCATGATTAATAATAACCTAATCTGAGAAACATTAATCCAAAATATAGATTACTAGTGTTGTGCGGTCAGAGCCTCCAGCAGGTTTTCTTACAAGTTTTCTCTAGGTCAGTCTAAATTTTTAAGCCAGGTTGAATATTGGATTATTAACTTTCTTTGATATAGATATGCCCCATTCCTTTTAAAACTGTATATCCAACAGAATTCCAGTCAAAGTGGGGCCAGCAAAGTTTAATGCTGAACTGTCTCATGTTCAGTTTAAGTTTCTTGAATTAACTGCAAGACTCCTAGCTCTTCTGTAGTAGATCCCCTTGAGTCTGACAACTGCAAGTCTCTCACAAATGGGGGTCTGATCTCTCAGGTACACTAACTGGTCTGACATAAACTCTAATTAAAATAGCACTTTTAAGCAAGTTTGCTGTTGGAATTTCATTGAAATAACTAATCATCGTAAAGATCTCCAATTTTTCATGATTATGGTATCCCTTCCATCAAAAATAAAAAGCCTTTCTTACATTATTACTTCGGGGCCTTTAACACAATTCTTATTTTGAAAATCTTAACTAGTTAAGGAAAGTGAACCCAGCCTCTCTCGTCTGATACAGCATAAGTCGGAAATTGGCTACAGTGAGTAACTTAGTGTTTCTGCAGTTGTAGTGATTCACTCATGTCTTATTTAGGCTGGTTTATTTAATTTGACTTTTTAAAAATAATTTTAGAATCATAGTATCATAGAATCCTAGAAGATTAGGGTTGGAAGAGACATCAGGAAGTCATCTAGTCCAACCCCCTGTTGCTCAAAGCAACTAAATCATCCCAGCCAGGGCTTTGTCAAGCCGGGCCTTAAAAACCTCTAAGGAGATTCCACCACCTCCCTACGTAACCTATTCCAGTGCTTCACCACCCTCCTAGTGAAATAGTTTTGCCTAATATCCAACCTAGACTTTCCCCACTTCAACTTGAAACCATTGCTCCTTGTTCTGTCATCTGCCACCACTGAGAACAGCCTTAGTTCATCCTGTTTGGAACCTCCCCTTCAGGTAGTTGAAGGCTGCTATCAAATCCCCCCTCACTCTTTTCTTCTGCAGACTAAATAAGCCCAGGTCCCTCAGCCTCTCCTCGTAAGTCATGTGCCCCAGCCCCCTAATCATTTTCATTGTGCTCTGCTGGACTCTCCAATATATCCACACCTTTTCTGTAGTGGGGGGCCGAAAACTGGACACAGTACTCCAGATGTGGCCTCACCAGTGCCGAATAGAGGGGAATAATCACTTCCCTCGATCTGCTGGCAATGCTCCTACTAACGTAGCCCAATATGCCGTTAGCCTTTTTGGCAACAAGGGCACACTGTTGACTCACATCCAGCTTCTCATCCACTGTAATCCCCAGGTCCTTTTCTGCAGAACTGCCGCTTAGCCAGTTGGTCCCCAGCCTGTAGCAGTGCATGGGATTCTTCCTTCCTAAGTGCTGGATCTGCACTTGTCCTTGTTGAACATCATCAAATTTCTTTTGGCCCAATCCTCCAATTTGTCTAAGTCACTCTGGACCCTATCCCTACTCTCCAGCATATCTACCTCTCCCCCCAGTGTAGTGGATAAGGTCTATATTTTTAAGCTTTTCTAATTTTTTTATCAATTTCAGTTTTCACAGTTGTGCAAAATGATGGGTTTTAAGCATTCTTTTCCAATTCTCTCTTTAAATTTTCACAGTTTTGGTAAATTATGGAAGGGTTGGACAAGGGGAGATCAGACAATTGAATGAAAAATACTGAGCTTCAAAAAGATGAAACTTCGTAACCGTTAAAACACAAATTATCACCATCACATGTCTAAATATAAAACATAAATGTCCTTAAATTCAGCTCCAAATTCTCAGCAGCATTTTTCTTAATTTGCCTATCTGTAAATTTTGTTTATTAATAGAAATTTGTTCATTGGTTTGTTTGTGTATGATGAAATTGCAGTTTACTGACATTTACTGATTTAAAAAAAAGAAAAAAAATAATCCTTCCAAGCCTAGTCTTATGATGATAGTGATTGTTAGTAGGCCATACTGACTTTTTTTAGCTCAATAAATTGGTTAATATACTAGATTTCTATGGAGAAAAGCTATGCATTTAAAGATTAATTTGTGTATCCTAATGGTAAATTGCTCCATTCATGAGACATGAAAAATCTCAAGAAGAAAGACATTAGAACTGGTAGTGAATACACAATGGGTACTTGTAAACAACACTAGTAGCTTCTAATTTTTCTTAAACTGTAAAAACTGTTTTGCTATTGTCTTTGATAACTACTAGAGAAAGAGTTCAGATACTGGTCTTTTAATCTAGTACTTGAGCCTACTGTCTGTGTTAAATGAAGAGCTTGATAAGAATCCTGAAGTGTTTTTCTTGCAGCTATGCCTAAATTTGGTTTCAAGCTCATTCAGTTAGCTGGAATTTTGACTTAAATCCTCAAGTGTTTACTTTGGTTTGATTTTATTTGTGTTTTAGTTACCTGTTATTTACAGATTTACTAGTTAGAATTTAAGAAACCTGAAGTTGAACAAAAGTGATTGGGATTGTGTTTAATCCTGAACAGATGGTTTTGGTAGACTAGAAAGCAAGATCAGATGACATGATTTACTCAGTTCCATATTATAATGCCTAATTGAGGCCTAAAACAATTTTTCAAGTGAAAAATATGCTATATGCACAATCCACACTATAATTTATAAGTAATTTGCAGTTTACTGTTGAATTGTTCCAAAGATTCATTTGGTTACTTAAGTTGTTTAAAACAAGTAGTATTCCATTCCCCTGTGAGGCCGTGAATTCAAAAACATTGCATAGAAAAGTCTTGCTGTTTTATTTTTACACTTCTATAATTCTTTCTTTGATCTCAGATTATGGGTAGTTTTTAGGGGGTGAAACTGATTTGTTGTTATGCATGAATTGAATGTTAAAGGTAATCTTTTTTAGGCTGTCATATTTATTTTAGAAAGTGGATAATTTGTTTCAAAATAACAAATAAAAGAATTGGTCCCTTTTCTCTATGCCAGTGTTTTTCAACCTTTTTTCATTTGCTGACCCTTAAAAAAAGTTTGAATGGAGGTGCTGGACCCCTTTGGAAGTTCAACCTGTGGTCTGTTGGCTCCTACTGTAAAAATCATAGACTGAAAACTGATTGTTCAAAATTCAACTATAAGCATTGCATGTTCTCAGCACGGCATTTGACACCGAGTGAGAGAGGGCGCTAAACTGTGGGCTTCTCCAGTAATGACAACACTTCTGGGGTTTGACCTGTAGGTGGGGGTATTCACATACCTTTGATCAGATAAACGGAACACCTTTTCTTGGATCTGAAACTTTATTTTCATAGTCACCTTTCGCGGACCCCTTAGCAGGGCCTTAACCAGAGCGGAATAGCTGCCCAGGGTGCAAAATCATGGAGGTGAACAAATGGGGTGGGAAAATAATGAAAAATGGCAGGGGGCGCAAATGTGCTTGCTCACCTCGGACACTAAAATGCCTAGTTTTGGCTCTCCCCCTTAGACACAGTCTGTGGACCCCCACGGGTCCGCAGACCACAGGTTGAAAACAACTGCGCTATACAGTGTTTTAGTTTTCGTAGAAAGCATTACTAAGCCTGATCTTAGTAAAGTTACCAGGTTCTGAGAATTAATTAGGAGTTGTGGGCACTCAGCACTTCTGAGGATCAAGACCCTGATGAGTAAGTGTAAAAATGTGGGTTTTTGGTTTTTTTACATCTGTTTTTTTTCCCCCTTGTTAAATCGTCTCCTGATTTATGGGCACATAACAATTGCTATATTGGACACTGGTGAGGCAAGACGGGCTGACTCCAGCAGTGGCCAGTGCTTCAGAGGAAAGCAAATTCAGCTTCCACCCTCAAAAACAGTGTTCTTACTCAGCTATATAGTGCTGTAACTGGGTAAAAAGTGTTTTGATTCACAGTGGATGACTACTAGACTTAATTGGTAGAATTGTTAATAAGCTCACTTTCATGGAAGAACTTCCTTATTAACCGGAATAATTTCATATTGTATCTAAATGGTAAGATACAGTTTTATTCCTGTGTTATCCTATTTGGCCGGTTTGGACCTATTAAGTAGCATCTACTGAAGGAACTCTAGAGTTAGTTTTGCTAGATGTTAAAGATGGAATTATTCACCAAAGGTGTTAAACACTAATGTAATGACTGGTGACATGCAAATATAATGTTAGTGGATGAAATATATGCATTTACAGTTGAAATAGTGTGTTTGCTGGGCTAAAAATCTTCTAGTTCATATTTTTGTGATGAAATTAATGACCTTGCATAATAATTCTAATTTACACTAAGCCTTTTGTTTAATTAAATAGGTGTCTAAACTTTTTTGTCTAGGTTACTACCTGCCACATTCATTCATCCAGCGATGACGAAATTGACTTTAAAGAAACTGGTTTTTCACAGGATTCTTCTTTGCAGCAAGTGAGTTAAATTCATTTAACAGTGTTGTTCACAGGTGTGCCTTCCTTGTAAAAGTAGCTTTTCTGTGGGATTTTTGTATTTGGGGATGGGTGGTTGCATTTGATGCAAAACACCATTTGGAGAATTCGGTGATGAAACTGGAAAGTGTATAAAAAAAAAATGTAGGCAGTGTGCAGTTTAAAGTTCTATACATATTTATAGTTTGCTAATTGACAGTGTTACAGGATTTAATATGGTAATGCCACACAAGTGAGTGGTGTTTTTCAGAGCACCAACTAACTGTATAGCGGTCTACTTGAGTTAGCACTTTCATTTAGAAAATAGTTTTTGGAAGCACTTTTAATACTTTGCCATTTTTGATGGGTAAAGGGTGACAGCTATTCCGTACTAGCATCATTCCATTTGCAATGTACGTCTTCTTTATTCCTCTGTTGGCACTGGAGGAAAGTGAAAGCTGTCAAAATCTGAATACAGTGTACATTGATTTAGATCTCCAATCCTGAAGGTGCTATAGATTCAAGTTACTAAACAAAAGTTATTTAAATTGCTGCTTGTACCATTAGCTGTTTGTAACTGCCTCAACCCAAGTACTACAATCTGTAGTTCTTAAAGTTTATATACCTTTATCATTTATATAAAGTGCAGTTGTTCCAAAAGTTTGGTTGAGGTTTTTGTTAATTTTAGAAACTATAGTTAACTTTTTCATGTCTGATATTTCAGTGATTTATTGCATCTTAGTTGCACTAATCTAGATTTGATGGGGTTGGTGTCTTCAGCAAGGTAGCAGCTTCTGTAGGAACGTGGAATCTTTTAGAAAACCCTTCATAGTCTTCAAGCACCATCTTCTGACTGTGTTCTTCAGTGTGAGCTCTGCCTAGACTGTCACAGCAACTGCATGTGTTTAGGTAGTTAATCCAACAGAGAACTGCAGATGGACCACTGCTGTTGCATGCTATATGGGGTAATGGTGGAACACGATATTTTTAGTGTCTTAGCAGAGTTTGTCATGAGGCTTGACAATAGAATAGAGAACTGTACCTTGATATTGTCTTCTGTAGAAAACTGAGTATGACGTGAAAGACAGTAGACTGGAGACACCATTGTGAGGAAGAGCAGATCAGTTTTCCGGAATAAGTGGAGGCACTGTAATGTCTAGCGCACTGGTAGTCTTTTCCTTCCACTCTTCTGATCTTCTGGGAACCTATTAACCTTTCTTAGGTGGGTTTGCTTTGTTTGCCAGATTTACTGAGGCCCAGACTAAAACAGGCAGCCTCCAGCTTTCTTTTCTTCAGCTTCCTTACTAAGTCCCATTCTAATGTTCGATTTCTCTCTAATGAAGAATTCTCAGTCCAGAAGTGTCTTCATTCTGTTGATCTCTGATCAGTGGAATGCCTCAGTCAGTTCAGTCGTCAGAAATAATTTTAAAACTCTATCATTTTGAAAGAAACTTTCATTAATTCATTCTCAGGACAGTTTTTTTGAAAGACCTTCCTTACTTTAAATATTAGGGGGAGAGTCTGCTGCCTCATAACTGGAAATTGGTTCTCCCAATTTGCAAAGCATGCGACAGGAAAGAATTTGTAATGCACACACAAGTAATCACAAACATTGAGCTCTTTGGGCAAAATTTAAGACTCCATCTAATCTAGTGCTGGTAAGAGTGGGAGTGATACTGTAGACCAGCTGCTGGCATTTTTACTATTGTGTTGTCTGGACCTGCTGTGAGCAACGTTAGATGACATAGTGGTAAAAATTCTGACAACCAACCAGTGTACACTAATGCTCCTACAATTGCTAACACCAGAGGAGCTGTGCTGACGCTTGTGCAATATCATGAGATCTCCAGAAAGTTGCTGCTGTAGGCACAGTTAAGGAATAAATGCAAGTCTGCATAACTGAATATGAAAAGTGATGTTTTCCTTTTAATGGAAATCTCTCCAAATGTATCTTCAAAGACCTAAGTAAAATCTCAGGCTGCCCTAGATGATAACACCTAAAGTAGATTTGATCATGATGACTCAGGCAAAAGGGATCTTTTGGAAATTTTCTTTACGGGCCCTGGATAAGAAATTAATGCTTATAATCACTTAGGTGACTTTTTTTTTTTACTTGCCAACCGTTTTTAACTGTATTTGTACAGCCTGTGCAGGCAAAATGTTTTTCTTTATTGGCTGGAGAAATCCATTCCTTTTTATAAAGTAAATCTTCAGACATGTTTCATAACTTTTCACACCTGACTTCTAACTTAATTTATGATGCCATAAAGATGTTAGGCCTGCTCTGCTATCTTTTGTAGCATTTTTAAAGGTAAAATTGACCCCCCCCCCTCTTGTTTGATGAGCTTTGTTTAGGGAAGTTCATGACAAACCCTAGAGATGGTACCCCCAAGAAGGGTCTCATGCTGTAAATCTTTCTGCAGATCCCTTTATTTTAAGGGCAACAAGCAGAAGTATATCAGTGATTCCATTCATTTTCCACTTTGCAAAACTTGCCTTTGGCCTGTCAAAATGTCAGCAGGTTCTGACTCTTGGCTGACTATCTCTTGGAACGCTTCTCTAGCGTGCTCTTTCGACTATTAGGCTTTAAAAGATACTGTTACTAGGATGACGTATATATTTGATAAAACAGAAGTTGCTGCCTGCACTTATTTCACTTGAAAACTGGTAGAATTTTAAAAATCTAATTGACTTTTCACCATTAATTTAGTTCTTTCATCATTCCATTTATCATTAACATAACACCTTTATGAATGTCTTCTCATCCACATGCATTCAGTAATAAGTTCTCTTCAACCATAGCTATCAAAGTACTTTACAGAGGAAGTGTTTAGTGCCTTTCTACAACCCAATAATGCTTTATATGGACAGAACAAAGGTCTAATATTACTAGGCCAGCCATATGTTTTGCCCAACGTAGTGCTGTTTACTGTAAAAGACTTGAGGGATTGATTGGCACTTGTGAATGTTTCAGTCAAAATTCTACCTGAAACACATGCAAAAAGGCAGGCTTCTCCAGTGGCTGCTTGTATGGAGGTTCCCCTTATTCACTCCCAATCCCAGGAGTGTGGAAAGCTGCCATTGTATCCCTCTCCTTCCTCATCACTGCCCTGTTTTATCTTCCTCCAAGCTCCTCCATAATTTCCTGTCCCCAACCCAACCCTGTATTTTTTTTCCCTCTGCCATCACCTATTCCTCTATACCTTACCTTCTCAGCACCTTGCTCACCTGCTCCTTTTTAGGCCATCTCTGGCTTCCCATATTCCCACGTCCTGTTTAGCTGACTAACCATACAGTCCAGAGAGTGGCTATCTTCCCTGAGGGTAACCTGGGTTCAGTTTCATTAAAAACAATGAGTTTGCAGTCTCCCTTCAACATGCAAAGTCTGTAGAGAATGGTGACTGTTTTGGCAGAGAGCA
>NW_020664601.1:2020604-2077388 GCF_002925995.2 Terrapene triunguis | reverse complement strand
ATTTTATCTCTGAAGCAGACAACTTCTCAAAAATTGTAGACCAGTGTTATCTGCTAAATTTGGATGACTAAAGTCCACCTCACAGGAACTCAGTATAAAAGCATGGGTCCGTGACGTTGCTCTCCCATGGTAAAAGCGTGGAGCAGAGACTAATATCATTTTTAAAATGAGCAACAAATTCTTAAACATCACAAAACCACCAGACAGTGAAGAAAAAGGAGCCCAGCATCTGGCACAGCTGGAAAGTGCATTAGAGTCATTACAGGAAGAAGTCAGCCGTTCGTTGTTTCACTGGGAAAGAGCAGGGATAATAGGGCCCTGCCTGCATCAAACTCATTTACCCATCACCTGTACCATTTAAATGCTTGTTGATGTTCTCCAGCCCATTCCCCCCCCCCCCCCCCGCCGCCGCCCTTTGATTGCCTTCCTGTGGGCTCTGGCCTCTTTTACATTGGTTCTACTGTACTACACAAGGATTCCTTGTCACCAAGTCTTTCTCTCGCTCTTTTATAATGGAAAACAGCTGTGGCAGGCATGCCCCAAACAAAGTCTTGTACATTCCTGGCGGAACACCCTCCTCACCGCCAAAACCCCTGGACTTTATATTTACTACAGCAAATTCAAAACACATCCACTTTTCCTCCCTCAAGCTGTAATTTCCTCCCTGACAGGCCTGTCAAATTTAAGATTTCACGTACTATTCTTATCTAAAGTCCCAGCTTCCCCCTTGCCCCACAGTTCTGTTAGGCTGACAGCCCTCCAACACCATGAATGTTGCTATAAGTAGCTTCTGAGGAGTGAAGGCAGCCCATTTTTCCTGTAGCAGAACACCACATATGACAGTTTGAAGTATGGGTGGGAAAATCAGTATGGTGAAATAAGAACCAGAACTTCTGGCCAGGTAGTACCCATTTTGAAAGCTCACAAATGTGCCGATAACTTCCTCGCATTTTCCTAACTTAGTTGCGAAAGCTTGTTCTCTTGGTATTTCAGGCCCTGTTCTTCAGGCTCACACGGTTTGGACAGTTCAGATAAAGTTTCAATAATAAGCACGGGCATTTTGGGTGCATGTCTGAACCAAAGCCCCGTGAACCTTTTATTCCTCTGTTCCTTTTCTGTGGTCAAATCTCGAGCTGTCCTACACAGGCACCAAAGCAATATAACTTCTTGTCGGCTATCCAGAAGCAAAACCAGAAGAGAACTTGTGCAGGTCTACACCTGCCGTGAGCCACAGAGAAGCTCTTAAGTGGGTCTCTTTAGCTTATTGCAGTGCAGGGCCGCCGAGAGCAGGTTCAGGCCCCGGTGAAAATTTTTTTTCAGGGCCCCCAGCAAGGGCGGACCAGCTAAACAGGGCTGACAAGAGGGGGGGAAGCCGGGCCCTGGGCCCCCTTCCGGACCACCGGGCCCCGGACCAGCTAAACAGGGCTGATGAGAGAGGGGGGGAAGCCAGGGAAGCCGGGCCCCAGGCCCCCTTCCAGACCGGCAGGCCCCGGTAATTTGTACCGGCTTCATCCCCCCCTCGTTGGCCCTGTTGCAGGGGAGAAATGTATGTAAACTGAGGACATACGAGGGATGTGTAGTTAGTGCGTCCACACTAACACAATGAGGGTTCTAGAGCTGATTGAAAAATCGGGCTTTTCCTCCTCCTCAAAAAGTGTTGGAGAAAATGAAAAGTTTTCTGCTAAATTTTCCACAGAAAATTTTGATTTTTTTCAGTGAAAATTCAAACAGAAAAATATTACTGTCAAAAACTCAGATGTTTCTATTTGGTTATGCTGCTATGATGCTTCATGGGAGTTGTAGTTCAATTGCTTCATGATCTCATTCTCCTCTATAGACTGGGCTCTCAGGTTGGAGTACCTATCCCGTGATGCATCCCAGTCTCTCCTGGCTGGTTCTCATGGGACATGTAGTCTGGCCAGGGAGTTCAGCCGAGAGAGAAGAATGGAGAGGGGGGTAACCAAACTACAACTCCCATGAGGCACCACAGCAGCATTTCCCAATCAAAATATTTCAGTTTTCAGGCAGGCATTCTGTTTTTTTATGACAAAAATTGCAGTTTTTCTTGGAAAGCAGACACTTTTTTGTAAAAGAAATTCATTTGTTTGAAAACCAATTTTGTGTCAAAAACAGTTTCAATGGAAAATTTTCAACCAACCTCAGTCAGGAGACTAGTATTTTATCCCTAGATCTGCCACTGCCTTGTGGTGGGGCTTTGGTGAGTCATTTCAGCAATCTGGGCATCAGTTTCCCCAGCGGTGAAGTGGAGCTAACATTACTTACCCTCCTTTCTGAAGCACTTTTGAGATTTAACAAGGAAAGGAGGACTCTATGAATGCCAAGCATTATTCTTACAAGGGGTGAGGGTAGAGGGGAAAAGTAGTCCATAGTCTAGGAGTACTCTTGGATTCCTCACTGATGTCGAGCTCTGACTTTGCAGCATCTGCAAATAACTCTTTCTACCACGTCCATTTGGCTAGGAAACTTCATCCCACCCAGGTGGACAAAGACCTGGCCTCAATTATTCACATCTTCATCACCTCTTGGATGAATTACACCAATGCAACATACCTGGGCACGAAGGCTTCAGCACTTAGGAAACTCCGACTAATACAGAACGCCACAGCGTGTCTCCTCAGCAACACAGGCTATCGGGACTATCTCTCACTTGTCTTCTGCTCTCTATGCTGGCTTCCCAGAGAATATCGAATCAAGTTCAAGGTCTCAGTCCTTATCTCCAAAGTGCTCCATGGCCTGGGCCCAGGATATCTAAAAGGTTGTCTGAAGCTCTGGGACAAAGACCATGTTCAACAACTACGCTACTCTGGTGCAATGGAAGTCTGCACAATGAACGTAAAACTCGCCTACACGAGAGACAGGATTTTCACTGGGGGCAGTCAGAGATTGTAGAATGAACTCCACTAAGAACGAAAGACCATCATAAACCTCCCCACCTTCTGCTCCAATGCAAGGCATTTTTTGTTAATCTTGCCTTCTCTACTATAAACACACGGCAATCCGTGTATATATTTTTTAAAAGACACGCTCTACCAAAACAAGACACCAGGAACACGCTTCTCCCTCTGGAGAGATGATGAGAGAACAAAAAACACGTGACAGGTCACATGGCTTAATGCACTACTAGAAGGCACTCAGATCATATGGTGATGAGCATGGCATAAAAACCTAGATAGAATAGAATAGACAGGAGGCTGCCTCTGTTACTCCCTACCCTGTACCTGGCCTGACTGCCGGACTGGCTGGGCTTGAAGCTTCTGCCTTTCAGCTCTTCATGTTGTTTTCCCAAAGAGCAAAGCCTTTTTTACTCAGGGCTCCATTTTCCAGATCAGGGCTTTTGTGTTTTCTCAGTGTCAAATTATTAATTGGTTACTTAGATTTTGTTCACGGCCAAAGAGTCTCCCGGAGCCTTTTGCCTCTCCTCCCCCCTCCCTGCCCCCAATCCTTTTTATTTTTCTAAATGTGGTGTGTGGGGGGGAGGATGTGGGGGTATTTCTTTCAGCTTGTTGGTTTGTCAGATTTGCTTGGATCTTTAACTGCTCTTGAACCATCAGCTAGGGTGACCAGACAGCAAATGTGAAAAATCGTGATGGGGGTGGTGGTGGTAATAGGAGCCTATATAAGAAAAAGACACCAAAATCGGGACTGTCCCTATAAAACCGGGACATCTGGCCACCCTACCATCAGCCTTTGTGGGCCCTCACACCCAGGAGGTCACCACTAGGATGGAGGCTTCAGAATGTGGCAAATTAATTATAGAAGCAGAAACACATTGTTTAGCTCCAGGATCTAAAAAGGATAGCGCCTCCCCACCCCCATGGTGAGGTGCAGGGTACAGCGGGTAACCAGGGAAATATACATAGTAATGCTAGTAAATAAGATAAGTGTTTGGTGGCCACAGGATATCCAGGTTATAAGCTCACACATCCATGTCACCTGATAGGAACTGAGTTCTAGAAGACACTTGGGTTTAGTACCATTGATTGTCTTCTGGAGAGATGATTGCCAGCCCAAATCAGATTATTGATCTGGGGGAGCACATGACCTTTGGTGCTAGATGTAAACCCATCCTGTGCACCCTGGCACTGGAGAGGGAAACCCCCAAGGATTAGAGAAGAGTATTTCCTCCCCTGTAAAACCATCATCAGTTCTTACAAGAAAATGCTGCTATTTCCTTATGGTGTGTTACCCATTTAAGCACAGAAACGAGTGACCTGGAGGTGAGAGCTTCATGTGACACTACCACGCTAGCTGATGTGTGTCCAAGTGATCATTATTCTGTCAAGTTATCACTGGGGATGGCTTCATTAGTTCCAATAAAATAAGAATATTTCCTAATGCAAAACCACATCCCCCAGAACTTAAACTAACCCTTTCTTCTCCTGCAAGATACTTCTCATTTTCAGTCTCTGCACCTTTCGTTCCCTATAACTACCATCAGTGAATTGCCGTACTACCCCGAGAAAGGTGGTTTTCATGGTATTTCCAGCTCACCAAGAAGTTGGAAGCAGCAGAAACCTGCATCCATGAGGCTGACTAAGGTTGGCATCAGTACCATATTTTGGGTGCTTAATAACCTGACCTGAACCCACATGCCAAACATCTTGAAAGTCACTTTTTGTCTAGTTATCTGCCAGGTTCTAGCAGAGTTCAATGGTTCTGTGACCAGAAGCTCCTGGTTTGGATTCTCAAACATGCTCAGCATTGGGCTAGCCCTGATCCCACGGGAGTCAATAGCTTCTGAAAATCCCTGCCACCTTTGGGTTGGTTTTTTTTGGCAAGCTAATCCCATCCGGGTGTTGCCCCATCACCCCCACCAATAAATGGAAGATTATTGTTATTTTTGTCACCATAGTGTCAGTTTATTCTTTAGGCCATAACACCTCCACACGGTGAGCCGACAGGCCAGGTAGGCTCAGCAGAGCTCCTTCCATCTCACAGGAAGAGCTGCTGCCCACAGCTCACAAGAGACCTGGCTAGAAGATTTGCTGTTACTTGCAGGCTCCATACTCAGTGAATCTAACCACCAGGTGGGTGGGCCCACTAAATGGTTGAGTCAGATTTAGTATCTGGCCACCAGTCAGCAATTACAACAGAAAGCCTAGTAAAAGCCACAAAGGAGTCAGTGGTAATTCTTGACCTATTTCCTGTATTCTCCCCTCCAATGTCTTTTCCATTACCCTTTAATATGTGGGCAGGGCCACCATGTGTGTTCCAAGTCTCCCATTGCCCACATCCCTCCAGTACCCAGCTATGCCTCTCTGGCAGATTCTTGTTAGCCTTTGCAGAGACAGACATCCAGAATGAGGAGGAGGAACAAAACCTGTCTGCCCCATTACCCCTATGCACAGGTACTTCACTTTGGCAACACTTTAGCCGTGTCTATAAAGTTACTGAAATTGAATGATCAGGGATTAGAAACAGCTCAGGATGAAGGAACTGTATGGCAGTGGCCTCAAGTAACATGATCGGAGGTGAAAGAAATGAACAGTGAGTCATCCTGGGAAGGGACAATATGAACACTCGGCTGAGGAGTCCAGGTGCAGCTGCTTTCTCCCCGCCCCTTTGTCAAGCAGATAATAATATTGCCCTGTGCTGCTGGGGCCAAGGCGCCCATGCCAAAAAGGTTTCCACTACACCTGCCAGAGAGGGCTAAGTCCTCTCTCAAATTATCTGCTGTCCCTTACCATGGGCAATTACCTCGGGAGCTGAAATGTCTGTGGTAGGGTTCACAGGAAGCTGCTGCATCTCACCTCTTATTTCAAAAGATTTGTGGAGCTGCAGAACACAGGGGCAGCTGCTGCTGTATTTGGGGCAAAGGAGTGCAGGGCAGCTCTTGGCAAGAAAAAGTTTTAGAACAGAGACGAGAGCAGCCACGATCTCCATCAATGACAAGGTTTTCAGTGCTCCAAGACACAATCACAGCAGATGTCTTGATCTTTTACTGCCCTCATAAATTACAGATTGGGTCTCCTCTTTCCTAAATCCCAGTAGGATCCCATAGAATGTATTGATTGTGTCCTCCCAATACAAACAAGACCTTATGCTGCCTTGTTATTCATGCAGGGCCGGCCCACAAAATTTTGGCACCTGAGGCGGGGAGTTCAAATGATGCCCCCATGCCCTCTCGCTTGGGCCAAAACTTTGAAAGGTCTCAATTCTGCCTTCTTCCTGTTCTACTCCTCTCATGGTCCTGCTCTGCTACCTACCCCAATAAAGGAGAACTAACAACTTAAAATGCCTTGTTCAAAAATTTTAAGTAACACTTAACTTTCAAACACCTGAACAGCAAATGTAACTTTTCTTGTCTGCGTTGTAAACACTGGCATTTTTATCTGTTTGAATAATCAAAGTGGTGCTTTCCGTGCCTTCCTGGTTGCAAATATTTGAACTGCTTCCTGCTGAAGGTCTCAGTCTGGGCCAGCTCATGCTCTATTGAGATGGTTGCAAGGCCGACCAGCCTCTCCTGTGTCATTGTGGAGCGTAGATGTGTTTTTATTAACTTCAGCTTGGAGAAGCTGCGTTCACCACTGGCAACTGTTACAGGAAATGTTAGAAGTATGCGCAGAACAACAAAAGCATTTGGAAAGAGGTGGTCATCTTATTTGTGCACATATATTCCAGAACAGCCTTTGGAGTTGATCCTGCTGAAATGTATCTTGAAAAGGCTTTCAGTTCATCACCTAAATCACGCGCATCAATATCGCGCACATCATCATGTGTCAACACTATCTCTAGTGCCCTGCATTGCTGGTGTAGGTCTTCTTCAGGTATAGTGAGGAATTTTGGAATATCATACAACATCCCAAATAGACTGCTGTGTTCCTTGAGCTGCATGAAATGTTCTTCAACTGACTGCATTGCACAATCTAGCACCTGGTTAAAGAATTCAACTTTGAATTGTTGTTTGGGGTCTCTTATGGGATTATTCTGTGCCTCGTAATGAAAAATGTCTTCTTCTTCGGTGACTCTTGTATTCTTGAATGGGTGGGAAAATAGCTTCAGTGTGAAGTTCCTCTGCCAACTTCTGTGCACTCTTCAGAACATTTTGAAATCCCTCATCTGACCGGTAAGACTGTAGGTATGACTTTGCTTTGTCCAGTTGTTCCATTGCTCCAGATTTATCAAGGTCAACACCTTGGAGTATCTTGCTTACAACCTTTATTTTAAACAATATGTCATGCCACAACACTAAACCACACAGAAATTTGAAGTTATGTATGTTTCTGGTGATTCCATTTCCCTCTGCCACTGTTCTCCCACGAATAGTTCCTGTCATAGCATTATCCTCCATAATGGCAACTATGGCATCATCTATCTTCCCAATTTGGTGTTTGATAGTCTTTATTGCCTCCACTCGACTTTCCCATCATGTGGCACTCAGTGGTTTCAGTGTCAGAGAGGATGTTCCTAGATGTTGCTTCAAAATTTGCCATTGATGAGATGATGCAGAGAAAATGATACATAGATGCTTTGAATTACATTTAAAAATTCAGCAGCCTCACTAGAAGCTGATGCTGCATCACTGACCACCAGGTTCAATGAATGAGACCTGCATGGGACAAAAAAAGCTCGAGGTTTAACACTCGGATCTGTGTCTGCACTCCTCTGTCCTTTCCTCTCACGTTAGCACCATTATCGTAGCCCTGACCTCTCATGTCAGCTATCGCAATTCCTGTATCTTCCAGCTTTTTAAGAAGCACATTTGTCATACCAGCTCCTGTAGCATCATCAATGTCAATAAATTCTAGAAAATGCTCTCTGACAGTCACCATTGCAGGAATATTTTCACTAGGTTCTGTTGTTGTTACAAAATGCACCATTAAAGTCATTTGTTCAGTATGGCTGATGTCAGGAGTGCAGTCCAGAATAACAGAGTAATATCTTGCTAATTTCAGATCTGCCACAATCTTCTGTTTGACTTTTTTTGCCAGTAACTGTATGATCTCATTTTGAATTGTTTTTCCAAGGTAGTGGTGTGTGTACATTTCTTGAGTGGTGACTCTTCTTAGATGCTCCTGGAGTACAGCATCAAACTCAGCCATCAGCTCCACAATGTTAAGGAAGTTTCCATTGTTTGGCACATACAGCTGATCTGGAGTGCCACACAGTGCTAGGTTTTGGGTAGCAAGCAATGAGCCTTTTCAGAACATTTTGCCAGTAAAGAGACTCTGATGCAATCTTCTCTTGATGCTGATCATCTATGGTGGCCTTTAACCTTAGTCTCATCTCAAGCTCTTTCCACCTATGGAATGCTCTCTGGTGATTTGCTGCCTTTTCATGGCATGCCAGATTTCTAGCCAGATTTTTCCAGTCCTTTGTTTCTGTAGAACCCAATGTGGCTGGAACATTAGACTGGAAGAGTTTGCAAGAAAACTGTATGCAGCATTCTGGGTTTTGAGTACATAAGCCATGGCCTCTCCACTTTGTCACCTTTGGGGATTTCACGCCAGTGATGTGTTGGATGGAAACGTCTATTTTCATTGTCTTTGGGGAACATGAATTTTTTCACTTGCTGTGGCCCATGCAGTACAAGGAAGTCCCTCAGGCTACTGCTCAAGTGGGTCCACAGTCCTGGATCATCTAGACTTAAGGAACTAAACTCAGCAGCAGCTGCTTCTTGTGCCTCCACCACACTCTTCTCTGATCTACACTTTTCTTCAGGAATGTGTCTGGTTACATCCATTTGAGATGGAGATATGGATGCTGCAGTAGCTGCCAGGTCACCTGCACTCTGACTAACTGGAAGATCAGGCATCTCCTCACCACTCACATCCTCACTGGGGCCGGAAGGCTCACCGTGAACATTTGTGTCTATGTATCTCAGGAGAGCTCCTTCCTGCTTAGATAGAAAAGTTTCCTTTGCTTTCTTTCTTTTTCTGAATGCTGCCCCAGAGGGGAGTTTTCTTCTTTCACTCATGACTGCTGTTCTGTGCCAGCTATAGTGGCTCTCAACACTCAGTTGAAGGGGACAAATAAGCAGGCTGGTAGCTGGGCCTGAGTGAGGGAAGAGATCAGCGTCTTAAGGGCCTAACTGGCTCCTATTACTTCAGTTGACTGCCTGTTCTCCTCAAGTGGGTTCAGGGAAGCAGCAGGAAACAGGAAGCTCCCTGAGAAGCTGGTGTTAATCAGTCCAGGCTCCTGGGGGTGCTAGAGAGGTACATAAGAGGCTCCTCCTCCTCTCTCTCCCTGCAGCTCCTGCTGCTTTCTGTTATTCCCTCTCACCTTTTCTTTTGCCTGCCTGTTATGTCTCTTGTGCCCTCCTTCCTCCAGCACAGCACTCCACCATCTCTTTCCATCTAGAGCAGAGAGAATACATATGCACCAGCAGCAGACACAATTTTCTACACTCCGGGTCCTAGTGACACCCCCCACAGTCTGGCACCTGAGGCGGCCGTCTCAGTTCGCCTCATGGTAAGGCCAGCCCTGTATTCATGCTCTGCTGCACTGGAACAGCTCTTAACTGGTTAATGATTTCAGGCCCAATTCAGTCCTGGTGTGAACAGCTGCAACTCCACTGAGTCAGTAGAACTGCACCTGCCTACACCAGGATTGGATCTGATGATCTAACACTGGCTATTGTTTATTAAATGTACCTGAAAGTGGTGATTGGGATGAAAGCCATGCTCAGGAATCGGGATGCATGGCAAATCCCTATGTGAAAGTGAATAAGGAAGAGCAATCAGTAGCGGGAGGCAAAAAACCCTAGTTTTCCCTGAATTACGCGCATGTGGTGCTGTGTCCAATGACATGGAACTGCCTTCCAAGAGGGAGGCTGGCTGGTAGAGGTAGCTTTGTCACAAGCAATGACACCAGGCCACAGCCCTGTAAGTACAGCTGTTTTCTATTGGGAGCCACGTTAGCCAGCTTGAGGTCCCTTATATAACTATAACACCATCTCACATTTTTATAGTACCTTTACTCCAGAAGTATCCAAAAGCACTTTATAAACTACATATATATGTGTGTACGGTACACACACCCCTGATCACTGAAATGCAGCCACCTCTGGGGTGGAATTCAGCAACTGTTCAGTGCACAGCCACATTATCTAACAGTTTAAAAAGAGAAGCTGGTCCTCCCAAATACAGCAAGTATGAAATGTTATTTGAGGTTAAAAAAAAGAGAGAGAGAGAGAGAGAGAGATTTATTCCAAATGGAAGCACCCACAGAGAAAGTCCCAGAACTGAGATCTTCTAGGGACTGTATGGAATGTACAACTTTGCTGGGCATCCAACCCCCAAATACCTCTCCTTAGTGAAGTATGCATCCTGACTACCTTACCATACTCCACCTGGCAACAAGTTACCCTCTGGCTCCTCTCCCTGGATCAATACAAAGTGATGATAAAGACTCTGCAGTTGAGATAGGAGTGGAGTCTTCAAAGCCATCTAAAAGATTAAGATGCCAAAATCCCATTAGAAATTATTGGGAACTGGGTATCCAGATCTGTTAGGTGGCTTTGCCTGTGTGCGTGTGCATGAGAGAGAGAGATTTGCAGTGTTGTTGTAGCCGTGTTGGTCCCAGGATATGAGATAGACAAGGTAGGTGAGATCATATATTTTATTAGACCTACTTCTGTTTGTGGAAGGGACAAGCTTTTGAGCTTCACAAAGCTCTTTTTCACGTGTGGGGAAGGAAACCAGTGTTTGAGCTAAATACCAGTTGGGACAGATTGTTAAGCAAGGGGTTAACATGTTGTGGGAGAGGGAGACCACATAAAATGAAGTGGGCAATTGAGGGGGAGGAGGCAGTGGGGTGTGTTACAAATTGTTGTCAGGAAACAAAATCAGTGTCTGTTGAGTCCATGTTTTTAGTATCTAGCAGAGTTATGAATTAAATTCCCTTTTGAATGTTTTGTGCAGGTTTCCCTTGAGGATGAGTACTGAGCACTCAGGTATGGCATGGTTGTTTTGTGAAAAGTGTTCACCCATAGGTGATATGGTGTTTTTTGTGTTTTATCTTTGTTCTGAGAGAGTTTGTCCGCAAGTGTAGTGATTGACTGGTTTCACCCACAGTTGTTGTTCGAGTTTTTGATGCACTGGATGAGGTATACCACAATCGTAATAGCCATGTGTAGGACCCATGGATTTTGAAAGGTGTGTTGTGGGGGGTATTGATCATCATAGCAGTGGAGATATGGCTGCACGTTTTGCATCTGTTGTTCTGGCAGGATCTGTGGACGGCTTTGAGTGGGTCTGTGGGGAGCTTGTTTCTCTGATGATGAGAGAGACAGATGGATGAAAGTTAATGGATAGAACATAATTTACCCAAGAGGTCAGAAATCATGAGAATGGCTTTAACATAATGAGATGTTTAAAAAAAATAAATACATTTGGAGTTGGCTCTATTTGCCTTTTGGGTTTTGAGTCTTTAAGAATCATATTTTCAAGCTTTTCTCCTCAACCTTTTCAAGGTGAAAGCAGATAGTCTCAAGTAATCACCTAATTCCTAGAGATGGGGCTTAACCACCGCTCCCCC
Organism: Terrapene triunguis; assembly: GCF_002925995.2. Lineage (NCBI taxonomy): Eukaryota > Metazoa > Chordata > Testudines > Emydidae > Terrapene > Terrapene triunguis. The sequence goes on along the minus strand of NW_020664601.1, from coordinate 2,065,889 downwards.
CATGTGACTCACGATAAAACTGCAAGAATTGGCAACATTGGAATTTGGCTGTGACACAGTGGTTAACATCATTTCACTTGTGGAAAGAGCAGTGACAACAACCAAGAGATGTTTTCAATGCCTAATCTGGTAGGGTTGACGACACTGAATTCGCAGTCTCTCTTGCAGAGGACAGAATAGGTTCTTCAACATTTCCTTAAGCAGTGGTTAACCAAACTGCTAGGATCTGGCAGTACTAGGGAGAGAACCCATCTTTGTTCAAGGGGCCTTTACATTTCCATTCTACCAACCAAGGGATGTTACAAGAGGACGGTAGTGGAATGAGGATGCTATGCCTGGAACAACCATTGTCCCTGAGCGTGCACACAATCACAGAGCCTTGTCTTCTCTTTCCATCCCTTCTTCATATCCCACTTTTTTGCATAACTTTCCACCTCTCTGGACACAGTTCCCAAAGTTTAATACATGAAAAGAAAAATTAAATATAAAGGAACTGATGAAATGGGTCTATATGAAACAACAAACTTCTCATCGTTCACTATTGCAGTTCTCATCCTCCCCTGCCCTTCTCCTTTGCTCATTCTCCTCCCTGCTGTGTTCATGTCTCATTTAAAGGGTAAGCACCGTGGAGCAGGGACTCTCTTTAGTAGCTTGTCCATCACCATGCATACTCCTGGCACTACATGCCTGCATTGGATGCTTGCAGAAGCAGCAGTCTGGGGGCTGCCACATTTTGGTAAATGTCAAGTTATTTCTCCCCCCTGCACGGCTTTTATCCTCAGCTCTTCTAAGATAATAGTCTAAAACCCACCAGCTCATGCACACACTCCGCAAGAGCCCCCAGTTCACACCAGCTTAATGGATGGCTTGTCCCTGGCAGCCTTTTTCCACATATTGGCAAATATGGCCCCCGCTCTATGTAAAAATCTATTAATTACAATTAAACAGCAGCAGCTGCTTTGGGAGCCCAGTTGCTTTAATATTTCTACTATGGTAAAATAAGGAAAAACAACACATTCTTAGCAGCCTTATTAGAGACAGATTCACAGAGTCATTGGGTTGCAGGACAACAGGTGGATCTGTAACACCTGCTTTAGCAGACTCAGTAATACATCTATGTTTTAGGGCCTGATCTAAAGACTACTAAAGTCAACAAGAGTTTCCCCATTGGCTTCATCAGCTTTAGATCAGGCTAGTAGTCCCCTACTACTAGTAGTTCAATTACAATAGTGTGCAGAAGCCCTAGTGATGATCAGGGCCTTGCTGTGTCAGGTGCTGTATAAACACCCAGCAGGAGGCAGTATCTAGACAATAGACAGGACAAAGGACAGGAGGAGGAACACATGCAGAAAACTGAATTGCCCAAGGTCACCCAGTAGGCCAGTGGCAGATCAAGGAGAAGAACCCAGGGCTTCAGAGCCCCAATTACATGCTGCACACTGCTGTCTCTCCAAGGTTTGATTTTGTATTTCAACCAAGCTCAAAGTTAATTGTTTGGAGGGAAAAGGTATTATCGAAAGCTCTCGGAAGTCAGTGACAAATTCTGCAGGCAACAATATTCTGGCCCCTCGCTGGGGAGAAGCTTCCTTTTGCAAGAAACAGAGGAGGAAGAGAGGCCTTCAGTCACCAGCAGCTGCACATCCAGCACCATTCATCAGCGCTGAATAATAATAGTGTCCTGCCCCTTCCTAGCTCACATACTCTGCCTGCTCGCAGTGAGTTCGGGAAGGATGTGGTTCACCGAGAGTCATTTTGTGAATTCGCCCCAATTGCTCAATTAATTATGCTTTGAGCTTCAACATGAGGAACTAGTTTCCACCTTCTGCGGAGCATCTATTTTTAGTAAAGCATCAATTTTCTCTCTGCTTCATTCTCCTTACTCACTGTTAGTACTGCCCACGCAACAAATCTGGGATTGTGTGCAGACAAATATTCTGGCTTAATCTAAGAAAGAGGCAGGAGGGGGAAGGGAAAGGAGATCTGAATAGCAAGACTGAGCTTCCATGTAAATCCAAGACAGTCACAGGCAGCAAACAAACAGAAGGGTGTGGGAAATCCATGTGGATAAAAAACACATCTATTCTCCCCTCTTCCCAATCGCTCTGTCAGCACAAATTCAGAGGATTAAATTCATGCCTGTATTGTAAGAACAGAATTCCATACAATCAGAGATCCCCCACTAAGGATTTTGGCTGAAGATTATGCCGTGGCAAAGGACTTTCTGGCTGCTACCAAAGGTCCCTTCTAGGAGGGTACCAGCCCAGAGATGGAAGGCAGCCCAATGTGGGAGACAAGAGTTAGAATTTATTTGGGGGGGGGGGCGAAGGAATCTTTCAGGCAAGTTTGGCGATTTCTGGTTTTGAATGATATGGGACAAGAAATCAATCCAGCCAGCATTGCATCTCCATATGACTGGCCCGTCTCCTACTCAGTCAACTGGACACCCATTTGGAAATAGACACTGGCAGTGCTGTGACCCAGATATGCCATACCTTAAAGATCCTGCTGTGAGCCTATCCCCGGCCCAGGGAGAAAAGGAAGGTCACAGGCAGCCAGACATAAGTCAGTCATTGCACCTGGAGGAGCATGGGAATGGTTCCCTTTTGGTGACCCACAGTCATAGAGTTTAAGGCCAGAAGAGACTGTGACAATGCTTACCCTCGCAACAAATCAGCCAGAGACCCCTTCAGAGTGCAATCACCAGTACTTTTTATTCTCAGTGTCAGCTCCCACCACCCTCTATTTACAGTCTGCTCCAAACCAGCAACCTGGGGGACAGCTAGCTTCTCTAGCCAGCAGGGATGCACAGCCTTTACAACCTCCCTTTCCACCCCCTGTGGGCCAGCCAGCCCTATATAGTCCCCGGCTAATAAAGCCCACAGGTGTTTCCCTTCTATCAATTAGGCGTGGCATACTCAGCTAGCCCCAATAAATGCTTCTTAATTGGAGCTGGGCTACCAGGGACCTGGCTCAGGCCCTCCTGGCCAGCACCCTGTTACAGACAGATATGGCACTCTCCTGCATATCCTTGAGAGGCCTTATTCAATTAAGTTTAAGTATCTCTGGGGTCCATTGTTTTAAATGAATGGGTTATGCATGACTGTGTTCTACTGCAGGGGTAGGGCTACCACAGCTCCTCCAAGAACTAAAAACTCTGGGTGGTGATTAAGGCAACTGAATTCAGCCAGATTGTAACCCCCCCACCCACCCAAGAGAGCTACCATCACCTGGGGATGCTCGCATATATTGGTTCAAACAGACAAAGAAAGGACTTTTGGATAAATAGCCTGAGTTTAAACTGACTTGGGGTCTTCTTTCCAATCCAGAAAATGGACAGACCCTTGTGCCCAAGGGGTGGGAGACAATCCTTGCAGAATGGTTGGAAGGACTGATGCAGACGAGAACCCTTGTTGGAGTTGGGGAGAAGGTGTGATCTCTGGTAAGCTGTTTAGCATAGGCCTGGGCTCTTTTGGGGGTTATATTTATTTTCTCTGTAATGCTTTCACACCTTAAGAATAAATGTGCTTGCTTAGAAAGATCTGCATGGTAACTTATAACTGCTGGCAGTTACATTGTTCAAAACCTTCCAAGAGAAAGCAAAGTGCAAATGCTGGCCGGCTTAGGCAGCCTGGCTTGCTGGGAATGTCAGTGTAGGCAGGGAACTCGGCATCCTGGAAAACCCCTGGTTGGGAGGGAGAGAGATGCAGGTCTCCACCCGAGAGAGGTGTGTGCCCTTGAGGGACCATGGAGGTGGAATACAGATGCAGTTACTCTGAGCTGTGACAGGGACGACCAGCTCATCGTGTCTGACCTCCTATGTATCACAGGCCACCAGCTCCAGCACCCACACACTAAACCCAGCAACTGCAAGTAGATCAGAGCATTATAGCTCACAGGGGACTAGACTATTATGTGCCACAGGCAGGCAGAGAATAGGAGGACCAAGGTGCACCGGTGCCTGAGGCCCCTGCAATGGCAGAGAATTGATTAAATCATGGGGTGTGGAAGCTCCATGTGAATACGGGTGAATGGATGTGGGTGGGGGGAGAGGAAGGAGCTACTGAGAATCCACTGCAGGATGGGGGTGGGAGGGGAGCAGCTGACTTCAGGCTGGGAAGGGGCATCGTGGCAGTTCCTCAGTGGCTAGTGCCCTGTGCACCGATGCCCCATCCCTCTGGCCAGGTGCTGACACCCTGTCCTCCGCTTTGGCTCGGTGCTGGCATGTGTGTTCCTGCCCCTCCCCAAACCAGTTATCTCCACTGGGACCCACTGTGCCTGGAAGGCAGGGAAAGGAGAGGTGTTCCTACCTGCTCCCCGGCAGCCAGCATGTTCTTGTGTGCCGTGGGGGTGGAAAACACTGGAGGAGTTGGAAACATAGATTAGTCCCTCCCCCACCATATTTCCATTGCAAAGACACTAGCCCCATTCAACTCTCCATCCCCAGCTCTGCCACCTTTGGAAATGTACCATGGGTGTAAGACACACCAAAGTTAAGGTGGGTCAGGGAGGGAGCAGAGCCATGGTCCCAACCTGAATTGTGCCCCACCTAGTGCAATGGGCTGAGCACGCAGGGAGGAGCAGGCTGTACCATCGTGGTGGTGAAAGCGCAGCAGATGCGCATGCCTTCGTGACTGGGGAGAGAAGTGCCTTCAAGGGACTGAGACAGAGAGAGAGAGCTCCTCAAATGATCAGGAACCATTAAAGAGGTCTCCTTAAAAAGCAGTGAAGAAAAACTGTGGCCTGGCCTTGGGTAGAAAGGAGAGAGACACCAGAGATGCCATCACGCTATGTAGCAATCAGACACAGGCGATGCAGAATGGCCAGAAGTGATAAGCCGGCACAGGGAATCAATCCCCAGATGCAGTGTGCAGCCCCCTCCTGGATGGATCTTACTCCCTGCCACATACCCAAGGAACATCTCTACTTTACACTGTGGCAACATTTGCCTAGCTTGCCATGCCAATACAATCTCCTTGATCTGAACTGAATTGCTTTCAAGGCTCAACCTAGCACTGTTGACCGCAGGCAGACAGGCTGTTAATGGAAAGAAGGGCATCATGGGATTCTGATCAGCCCCGTCTGCAGCCACAGAGTTCGTTATATGTCTAGTCTCCACCTCTCCTCCCAGGCTTATCTTTCCTCATCCCCACACAGCTCACCCACCTTTTTGAATGGGATTTTACAGTGAGTTTAGTGCTAAACTGACACCCTCTAGGAATTATGTCCTCCGGCCACAGAACAGGTGGAACATGGGCAGCAGCAGGGCAAAATGCCTCAACTCTGTTCAGGAGGGACCATCTCCAGCTGTAAAAGAGAGTTCAGTCGCTATGGCCCAGATCCACAAAGGTATTCAGGTTCCAAACTCTCACTGAAATCAATGGACCATAGGCACCTAAATACTTTTCAGGATTTGGGCCCAAGCCCATTCAGTCGTCAGGCTCTGTGTTGAGACTGCCAACGCAAGGGACAGTTAGATCCAAGCAGCATGGCAAAAACCCTTTGAATCACTTGTTTTACAAATAAGAACAGGCAGCACATACTGGAATCGATAAGATCAGTCTGGAAGCTTGACCCAAAGCTCTTTGTTTCTAGGGTATCATATGTAAGAGCTAAGCAGGGCCGGCTCCAGGTTTTTTGTCACCCCAAGCAAAAAAATTTTTGGCTGCCCCCCCCCCCCGGGCTTCCCCCCCCCCCCCCCCCCCCCCCCCCCCCCCACCTGCACCCCCCCTGCTGCCCCAGCCCTGGGTCACTGGTAACTCACTCCCAGGGTGGGTCATCAGCATCCCGCTCATGACACTAGCAGGGGCGGAGGCTGCATCCACCCGACTCCTTCCCGGTGCCCAGGGGGGCCATGACTCCGCCTGTTCCCCCCTCACCTCCAGTCGGTCTGGCGTTGGCAGGGTCGGGGTAAGCAGCAGGGCTCCCGGGCCGTGCCTCAGCCCAGGGTCCCTCCAGCCAGGACTCCTGCCTCCAGGACCGGCCGGGAATTGGGAGGGCAGAGCCAGGGGGACCGCCCCGGCAGGGGGCTGAGGAGCCGGGGCAGGGCAGCCTCAGAGGGAGCGGCCAGCGGGGAACGGAGCCCCAGAGAGCGGGATGTGGGCCCCGCACGGCAGCGCCCCGGGCACCGGTCCCCTCTATGGCCCCGCTGCTGCTCCTGGCCGCCCTGCCGCAGCCCCTGGGCGGCTCGGGTCGCTTCGCCCAGCCCCAGCTGCAGCGCTGGGGGGGCGGCCGCCCTGCGGCACTTGCAGGCGGCTCTGTGCGCCCCGCGGGGAGGCCCCCAGCCCAAGCGTCCCATGCTCCATGTATCAGAGCTCACCGGATGGCCCGCCCGGGCCTGGCAGCATGAACCACAGTGGCCCCACAGCGCCCCCCGCGCACGACGCGCTGCTGCTGCTGCTGGACCCCAGTCTCGGGGCCAGCTTTGGCCACCCACTGCGGCTCTTCCACCTGGACTTCGGCATCAGCTTGGGGGCCGGGACAGCATCTACCTGGGTGAGCGCCCGCAGGGCCGGCCCCCAAACAAAAAAACAAAAAAAAAGGATGGCCGGAATGCCGCCTCTGCAAATGTGCCGCCCCAAGCACCTGGTTGCTTTGCTGGTACCTAGAGCCGGCCCTGGAGCTAAGGAAGGGCTGAAATGCATGGGATTTAAAGATAGCAGCTGAGTGAGTTCAGGAGAGCAAGGACCAGATTAGAGTCCCTTGATGAAAAATCCTCCAACTCAAGGGGCCTGCTAAGGGCCGAGGAACAGGGGTTGAGGTGTTGGTGGACAAAAAGAAGGGATTAAGCTGAGAGGGAAGGAGACCTGAAAAGTTTCATGAAAGAATCTGAATTGTCTGAGATTTGCTCATCACTATTTATATTCCTGTCCCTTGTGTCCTTGAGCCTGGGTGAGAGTGCCAGCCAGGGAAAAAAGTCACCTTCAATTGACAGTCTCCCATCTTCATAATTCCACAAACCTATCCACAGCTGCTGAAAGAAAAAAATCCTTCCAGTTGTGCCAGGAGATATCTGCATATGCCTGGACTGTATTCCACTGTACTGATCCAGCAGCAGGTAAATCTGGACATCAGCCAGTGGCCCCCAAATTACTATCCCCACCAATAACCTGATCAGCTCTCGGTCATTGCAAATGAGATGCTTTTATGATGAACGCTTCAGTGTGTCCTTGGCTTGTTGGGACCTGCTGGTTGGCTGTAATGAAAGGCTGCCGATAAGGACAGAGACTCACTCAGCACTTAGCTCTTTCCACAGTTCACTGGCTTCTCCATTTACTGCCTGATATTTCAGCAGAGTAGCAGATGAGAAGCCAGGCCACTGATAGTTCTGCTAGTGGGAAACATGGGACATTATTTTCTTATTTCTTTCTGTGTAAGGCAAAGAGAAAAGACAAAATATACAATCAACCAAACTCTGTGGGCCGTTCACAGCTGTTCGCTTGCCACAGTCCCTCTTCCAGAGGGTGGAAGGGAAGAAGCTGTTTCAGAGCCCTGGGCTGAGGCAGGTGTATTTCACTGGTGGACTCCAAAGCCACCTTCAGGGTGGGAAGAGCCTGCTCTTGACTCTACAATTCGGCAGGCACAGGCACTTCTAGAAGGTGCCATTAACGAATGAGAGTACTGCAGGAACGGGCCAATGAAGGAGGGTTACCGCACCCCACCTAAAAGTCTAACCTAGAGCCACGGGCCGAATGCTGTGGATCTTCCACTACTCTAGGTGTGGTGATACCAACTGGTATCACCCCACCCACTCCTGCTTTATTAAGTGTTCTAATTCACTTTGGTGATCCCTCTCCCTCCGCTGCACAGTAGATGAGAAAAACAAATCTAAAACGCTTCCTTCTGGATTTCAAATTCCCAAGCCAGGCAATTTTTCACAAGAGAAGGTGATATGCTTTGCACTCTGGGAAAGAGAATATGAGTAGAAGAGTGTGTTCGTTTGGATTGGTAGGCACTGGCTGGTAAGCAACTGGCTGGTAAATGTCTAGGCTCTCTGAAAAGCATGAAATACCCTATGCTATGTGCATTCTCCTATCAGCAAATTTTTGGATGACAGAAGCATATCGTGAGAGGAAGGCTGGACGCGTGGTCCAAGCATGCAGCTCTGTACTCGGAAGATCGGACTTCAACTCCCAGCTCTGCTGCAGCTTTCTTGTGTGACCTTGAGCAAATCACTTAGGCCCAGAGTTTCAAAAGGTATTTAGACTCGTAGCTTCTCTTGGCCCTAGGTCTTAATCTCTTTTGGTCCCAATTCCTCATCTGTGAATGGGGTATAGTAATACATCCTTTCGTCCACCCTTTGTCTTCTCCATTCAGATTGTAAGCTCTTCAGGACAGTCTCTTACTCGTACAGCCTGCAGTGCACTGCAGGCCCTTATCTTCCTTGGGGCTTGTAGATGCTACTGTAATACCAATAAATAATGTTATAGGGCTGAATTTGACCAAAACTGTCTAAGAAGTCTAGCAATGCAAACACCAAGTGTAAACATTCCCTTTCTTATTCTATTTCAGATTTGAATTTCTCTCAGTCCCAGAGAACAGCTCCTTGGCAGAGACATTTCAGTGGCCCTCAGAGAGAGGGGATTTAAATCTCCCATTATGCAATCAGTTCTCAGAAGAGAAAAGGCAACTTTGGTGGAAGTACTCGCACTATTCTAACCAAGCGCCCTCTGACCTCTCTAAGCCTCATTCAGGCCCCATTCGTTGCTGATAACCATGTGCATTTCATCTGAAGTATAAATTAAATTATTTCACAGGTGGTTCCCCCCCTCCCCTTTTCAACATTCTAGTCCTTTGCAAGGGGGTGAAAAAAAAGCAAGCCCAACAGAACACTCCTAATCTAACAACATTACTGTTGGCTTTTTAATTATAAATTTAATTAATATGACTTAATTGCCGCTTAATAAGCTTTCTTTATTAACACCTGTGGCTGTACCACTTCAGGGTGTGATCTTGTCAGATCTCCAAAGCTAAGCCGAGTTAGACTGATTCAATACTAGAGTAGGAGGCATCAAAAAAAATAAAAATAAATCCCTGGTGCTGTCAGAGGTGGCATCTGCACTTTGGTAGGTGGCGTTCTTGCCTAGCCTGAGTCTAGTACTAGGATAAACTCTACTGTAGGAGGTGCCATTTTTAGATGAGACAAAGCAGAGCTCTTGACCTCTGTTAGCACTTTTCACAGGAGTCAGGGTGTTAAAAGTCTATTGTCTGGGCCACATTCTAGTTGGAGAAATGACTGTTCCTTTTGCCTACTTAAAATTTCAATTGGATCCAATTTTCTCCACTCCTCTTAAGAACTATTGCGCAATGATGCTGTGTACTGTTAAGATCTGTCTATGCTAGAGAACTTTAGCATCTCCATAAGTACCTGGACTGTTTGTAAAACATTCCATGTCCTCACCAAACACTCTCAGACCTGTTATTTATTAGAGGAGAAGCACGTAAGAACAATTGCAGTTAAAGCTACCTAACAGTTCCCATTCTTAAGTGGCCTTTTCAGTTGCTTACAACTTTGACCTTTTGGGCTGGAATGTTACCAGTCTGGTCTCTCCCTACTATTTTTGAAAAGTTTGGTTCAGTTGTTGTTCAGTCGAAGATGGCTAGGGGGAGGGAAAAATATGCGTCTGCATGTCCTCTTTCCTTAAGCAGAGACAGGAACAGAAAGCAGGTCTCCCGACCTGTTCCCTAGGCCCAGAGCACACTAAGGGCTGGTCCACACTGGGGCGGGGGATCGATATAGGAAACGCAACTTCAGCTACGAGAATAGCGTAGCTGAAGTCGACGTTTCCTATATCGAACTAAAAGTACTTACTTCGGGTCCACGCGGCGCAGGCAGGCTCCCCCGTCGACAGCGCTTCCTCCTCTCGGCGAGCAGGAGTTCCGCAGTCGACGGGGGAGCGCTTCTGGGATCGATCTATCGCGTCCAGATGAGACGCGATAAATCGATCCCAGAAGATCGATCTCTACCCGCCGAATTAGGCGGGTAGTGTGGACCAGCCCTAACACTGCGGGACTGAAATACACCAACTTAGTATAGAAAACAGTGCTGGGTGCATGTAAAACTCTGCAACTCAAAGACTGATTTCAGCCGTGCATATCTGTGCTGCCATATGTTACACCTGCTGGCACCAAGGTCTCAGGAGAGGATATCAGACTAAATGAAAGCACCCCCAGCCCAATTGAATTCCAATACAGATTACGATTGGTTTTTGATTATAACCTGCCTCGAGTGCTCCTTTAGCAACACAACTCCATTTGCTTTATGGCACCACCCTGGTGTCTCTTTAAGGCCTGCTGAGCCTCGCTGCCATGCTCCCTGCTGTATGGTTCGTCAAATGCCCAGTGCTTCCTGCATGCAAAACAGCCACAGCCCTGTGCACGTTTTCTCCTTGCCAGCCACAGAATTAAGGCGTGTTTCCTGGCAGCCAGTCTGTTGCTCTTCCAAACCATTCCAAGAGGTCGGTCCAGTGTTACAGCCAACACAGACTGCGGCTGAGCAGTACACTGAGGAAATGTCCTGGAACAGTTTCGTTTGGAGCTGACATCTTTGAAGGAGGGCTGACGCCTTGTGGAAAACTTAGAAACAAACCAGTCTGCTTCTATATCACGTTAGCTTCTGGTTTTCCTCTTCATCTGTTCTCCTTGCATGAAAACATGGTCCAGTGGGTTAGAGCACTAGCCTTCGACTCTGGAGACCTGGGGTCTATCCCCAGCTCTCCCACTGCCCTGCACCCTCTGTTCCCCTCTCTTTTTCCTTACACCTTGTATCTGTCTTGTTTGTAAGACCAAGTTCTTCAGAGCAGGGCCTGTCTCTTAACTGTGCATACATACAGCACCTAGGACAATGAAGATCACAACTGGGGCCTCTAGGCACCATCATAACAAAAACAAAAGCCTTACTACATATGAGCAGTCTCGCTACGGCCCCTGCTCCTTTGCTACTGAGAGTCAAAACCCTCTGTCATACAGTCATCAACTGTCCTTGCATCAACCAAACTGGCTCCCACTTGAGGCTGGAGCCTCCTGCATTAAGGAGGCACCCACTGCTCTTCTGCCCACTGTGTCTAACCTGCTCTTGGACTTCAGGCAACTGCAGCAGATGGATGGGTGGCCATGAAGCATGGACACCACAAATAAGGGCAGGGGATCCCAGCTGTGGGAAACAAGAGGCCATATGCTCTTGAATGTATTTGTCTGACACTTTAGGTCCATCTGAACGAAAGAAATGTGGCATTGCCACAAGCTGTTCAGAAGGCCGCAGTGCTTCTGGAAACACTTTGCCCCAAGCTCAACACTCATTGAAGTTGAGAGGATGCTTTAATTGGAATTGGGTTGGGCCCTCTGTGTCCACATACAGAAGTGCTCTTAACCTGGCACAAGGTGTTGCTCATAAATCACCCAAGCCACTTGAGAAACTAAGTCCCACCGACTTTTAAAAGCATTAACCGGTATATCCTCGCAAGTGCCCCTCTCAGGAGCAAGTCTCACCAATGTGTTTGCTTGCTCTGGCTCACGGCCGCTTGGTGAAGTCCTAGTGTGGCCGGGAACAATAGAGTGCAGCTGGTTTTCCCATAATGCCCACCCTTCAGCAACAGTTTTGGCAAATGTCTGCTCCCACCAGTTCCAAACAGTCTGAAAAGCAGAAAAAATAGTCTTGGCTCTGCTCATGACCCTGTCCGTGCCCTGTACCCTCAGTGTGTCTCAGGCCAGAAATATTAAACAGGAGGCAAAAAAAAGCTGTCTTTAAAAACAGAAAATTAGACAGATTCTTTCCCCCTCTAGAAACTATGATAGTGGCTCTTCCCACTGCTGTGAATGGACATGTCTCCTTATCACATCTGCATTCTGCCAGTCAATGGGCCTCTCCTCACTACTGATGTCTCAGACCAGGATGTCAATCACCAGATAAACAAAAGCCCTCTTGTTTAATAAGTCTAGCTGTCCCCCAGCCATCAGAGCACCTAGCAAGCAACCCAAAGGAGAAATCTCCTCTTCCCTCATTCTTACTGTTGCTATTGGACACTCTGTAGCCTCCTGCTTTGTACCGCAGAATCATAGAAATGTAGGGCTGGAAGGAAGCTTGAGAAGTCATTTAGGCCAGCTGTGTGTGCTTACACAGGACCAAGTAAACCTAGACCATCCCAGACAAGTGTTTGTCCAACCTCCTTCTTAAAAACCTCCAGTGACGGGGATTCCACAACCTTCCTTGGAAGCCTATTCCAGAGTTTAAACTACCCTGATAGTTAGAAAGTTTTCCCCAATATCTAACCTACATTACTTTTGCTGCAGCTTAACCCAATTACCTCTTGTCCTACCTTCATGTACCTGGAAAACAATTGATCATCGTCCTCTTTATAACAGCATTTAACGTATTTGAAGACTTATCAGGTCACCCCTCCTTAGTCTTCTTTTCTGAAGACTAAACATGCCCATTTTTTTAACCTTTTCCTCAGACATCAGGTTTTTCTAAACCTTTTATTTTTGTTGCTCTCCTCTGGACTCTCTCCAATTTGTCCACATCTTTCCTAAAGTGTGGCACCCAGAACTGGACACGGTACTCCAGCTGAGACCTCATCAGTAGAGTGGGTCAATTCTCTCCTGTGTTTGACTTTCAACACTCCTGTTACCTGATATTAGCCTTTTTTGCAACTGCATCATATTGTTGATTCCTATTCAATTTGTGATCCACTATAACCTCCAGATCCTTTTCAGCAGTACTGCAACCTAGCCAGTTATTCCCCATTTTATAGTTGTTCATGTGATTTTTCCTTCCTAGGTATAGCACTTCGTACTTGCCTTTATTGATTTTCATCTTGTTGATTCTCTAATCTGTCAAGGTTCTTTTCAATTCTAATCCTGCCGGCTTGGTGTCATCCACAAATTTTATAAGCATATTTTCCACCCCATTCTCCCACGTCATTCATGAAAATATTGACTAGTACCAGACCCAGAACAGACCCCTGTGGGACCCTCTAGCTACACCCTCCCAGTCTGATAGAGAACCGTAACTACTCTGAATATGACCTTTCAACCAGTTGTGCACCCACCTTCCTGTAATTTCATCTAGACCACATTTTCCTAGCTTGTTTATGAGTCAGCCACGGATGAGGCTGGGGGAGCCACCAGCGAGGAACGTGACACTCTGTAGCCCACTTCTGATTGATCCTGGGATGCGACTGGGAGAGCCACCAGAAGGGAACGTGACTTCCTCGGCTTGCAGAGCTGACATCTGGCCCAATAGCTCACAGATGACAATAGCTTCCTCTCCTCCCACCCCTAACTCCTCCCTGCCCCTTCTGCTCTCACTGGGCCAGCAGAAGAGACCATGATGTTGCATTGAAGCTTAGAAACAAGCCTCCAGCCCCTCCTGAAACTCATTTGTACAATGCAAGGCAGGGTGTGGGGGCGGCACAGGCTAAGATCCTCAATGTGCTGAGCCGCTAGAGCAGATGGGGAGGAAAAGTAAACACCAGCGGCGGATAACAAGAAACAGTTGCTGATGGAGTGCAAGTAGCAGCTGTTGCTCATCCTTTCTCAAGGTGGCTGAATGGCAACAGGGAGTTTCCCTAGATCGTACTGGGAGACAACACCCTAAGTTTAGCTTATTTTTCAGGAATACAAACCAACAATGAGAAACCTCAGCAAGTTGGGAGGCTCCAGTGGAATATGCACCTGAACTTTCTGGGGTTTGCCCAGACGACTTTTGTCGGGAAGTCAGCCTGGATATCTTGCCAGATCAGATTTTCTCACAAGAGTCCAAATTCTTTCTAGGCTTCTGCTGGCTCAGGAATTGTTTATTCTCATGGAACTTCAGCACTTCTCAAAAGGCACAGACAACAGTCACAACTAACAAATGTGTTTGCCAAATACGTTGGAACCTGAGGAAACAAAAATTAGATTTAGATCAGTTTTCATTTTAAGGGAAAGCTCAGAATGGTCCCCACCTACAGCTCCGCCAATGCACCTCAGTCCTGACCTGCTGCAGCACCTTCTACTATACAGTACTGGACCCCAGACAGCTCTGCCAATACAGGTCATACCTGACTCTTAACTGTGCTACCGTATGGTAGAGGTATCCACAAATCGCATGGTATCCACAAATCGGGCAAAGAATACTTGCACTTGAAGAAAACATACACTTCTGCAGGAATATTGTGTGTGGGAAAATGATGAATGGCTAGGTGAAATGTATTTAAATATTCCTCTCCCAATGATATTTCATTCCCCAACACAGTGAACATTTTACCTACCAGGAAGGTTAGGACCAGAGGGAAGGAATGACACAGACTAGAACAGGCAGAAGTTAAGAAGCCCTCTTCTATCCCAAAGCATATGGGTGGCCAAAGCCAAAGGTTGCATGGAAACAATTTTATTTTATCAGAGACTAAAAATGTCTATGTAAATACCATACAGCTGGCTAACAACACAGATTTAATCTCAGCCTACCCCATACAAGATCATAGGGCAAGCAGGTCAATTGCAGCCCAGGTTACAATTAAAGAGCACTTTGTGGTTAAAGCCGTCCCTCCCTTCCTTCTTTTATTGGGCTGAATATTTTCACTGTGCAGCTGCTTTTAGTATTCTTTCATTATTAAATTACAGCAGGACCTCCCTAATTCACCCGAACGAGTGGGAGATCTGCTGAGAATGACTCACCACCTGGGAGAACTGGGGTTGGGGAGGAAGCAAACAAAAACTATACAGCACCATTGGTCAGTTGAGGAGTGGAATTAAATTTTAAATCTCTGTAGCACATGTTCTGTGGTATAATGAAGTCTCCCTACAGTGCATTGCTATCCAATTTTTGCTAGAAGTGGCACAAGAAGAATGCTAACAAAAGTTTTCGGAAGGATATAAAACCTCACGTTGCAGGACTTAAGCAAATCTCTATTAGAGATCAGAGTGAGAATTAATGTAATTATTCCATATCTGCCTGCTGTGGGGTTCTTGCATTTCCCCCTGAAGCAGTTGCTACTAGCCATGCTGGTGGCAAGATACTGGACTAGATGGACCTCAGGTCTGCTTGAATCAGACAATTCCTAGACCACTGTATGGGTAAGCGTGTGTACATGCACATTCTGGCATGGGCTGATTATTGAGCTTCTACAAAGGTGCAAAGTTCAAAACTTACCCGCATCTAGGAGTCTGTGTTTGATGCAACATGCCACATGTATATAGCCTCTGAGATTCCTATTCAGCAAAGCGCTTAAGGATATGCTCAAGTTTAAGCATGTGTTTTAGCCTAATTAAAGTCGATAAGACATAATTACACGTTAACAGTTTAAGCACATAGGGAGGTGCTTTGCTGAGTTGGAGCACACAAAGCAGCGCTCTTGTAGTAGGCTCACACTCCAAGCCCCTGTTAAACTGGAGTTAAGGTTGCATGTTCATAGCAATAACATACAGGAGGAAAACCCTTCTTAAAACATTACAAAACCAGCTGGTAGAATACAAGGAAATTCCAAGTTAAGAATGTATTTTAAAAAACTGAAAAAAGTAAGTAAATACAAAGTGAAGAGGTTTGATTTGCCTCTCATTAGAATAGTTTTGCATCAGAATATCTAAATAAGAGGAGAATCAGGCCCTATGTCTCTCAGACAACCTTCAATCTGCCCCTACGTGCCTGCTTGACCTTCACTCAGATTCACAGGTACTTGAGTTTTGTCTACTCAGGGGAAGCTTAAATACTCAAACTGATTCTAAGATCAGGTCCTTTGAACCAGTGTTAAAACTGGTGGGAACCATTTAGTGCAGCAACCTAGCACTCTGGCAGCTCCAGCTCTTTTTATGACTTTCAGTTGGACTTGATTTTCAGAAGGTTGAACTAAAATGGTCATGGGAGGAGGGGGAGACTCGGCTCTGGCTGGAAAGCCTTGTCCACACAACAACTCACAGTGGTTTTAACTCTGGTGCTAGAACTACTCTAAATTTTCTGATGGCTTTCCTCAGTCTGGCCACAGCCTCAGGGGTTTCGGTCTGGTTATGGAGCATGCTTAAGGTCCTGTTTATACTGCAGATCAGATCTATCAGCTGTAAGTAGGTCTCCTGAGCTGACTGTAATTGTAACACCACCACTAAGTTGTGTCATCTGTAGGGTTGAATCTGGCACCACTGCATCTAAAAGTATGAACTTCTAGTGGTTGAACTAAAGGACCAGCTATGTCATCTCAGAGATAGTAGCAGACTTCAACCTCTGTACTTGGTCTAGCTACTAGAAGATAAACAACTACACTGTGTCAGTTAGTACAAGTTACACTGTTATGGCCTTTAGAAGAGGAAGGATACCCACTATGGCCTTATCTACACTAGGAAATTTAGGGCCCCTAAGTTACTGCTGGTGCGACTCTTGGTGGTAGTAACAGTGGAAAGTGGAATGTAAATGGGTCTGTAGTGTTCTTACCATTGTAGTCAACCAGTCCTGCACAGAAGAAGGAAACACCAGAAAGGACAACAGGCAACACAAGCATATGTTATCACAGCAGAGTAGTAATGCTACTGGGATGGCTGCCATCTTGGTCAGACCAAGGAGTGACCCCAGGATTTCTGGAGCTAGGAACATGAACCCCCATAACATGAGTCAAAGAGTACATGTCCTGGATCCAGAAGCTGTAACAGGCTCATAACCTCTGCGGGTCAGGTACAAACAGGACACTAAACACTGAGTTACGCTATCTTCACCACCCCCACAGTACAGGACCAAGTCTCTTGCTACTGTGTTTATCAGCAATCTGAATGAATGCCAGGAGGACAAGTTAAGAGTCACATCAGGAGTTGTACTTAGGTCAAGTGGTTTCCTGTATGTAAGAACATGGGACCTACCATATCAGAGCAGACCAGTGGTCTCTTGAGCTTAACAACAACATCTCTCCAACAGTGACTAATATCCAATACTTCAGAGAAAGTTATTCTTAAAAAAAAGAATCCCTTGCACATAGTTGTGCAACACTGTACCATCTCTTTCACCGCAGCTAGCAATCAACTTATACCCTGAGGCATGAAGTCTGATAACCCAGCCAGAATAAAAAGGGCTATTCTTCTTCATGGGAACATCATCTTTTTTTTTAAAAAAAGAACCTTACATGCAGCTCTTTCCTGGTCATTTAGTCAGTTTCCTTTCATAGAAGTTTAAAGGTCCTCCCAGGTCACTCCAATCCATCCCCCTGCAAGGCAGTACAGTCCCTATAATGTACTTTATCTAGCTTTCAAAGACCCATGAGGTTTCCACCACTTCCCTCAGGACACTATTGCACAATCTAACAAAGCTTTCTGGAGCAGCCTGACATTTCACAGAAGCCCCTCAGTCCAAACATGCAGCCACTGCGAACATCTGAAGAGAACTTCTTGCCCTTCGGTCCCACACACATTGATGGAGGCATTGTGGTTTCCATCTCACGAAATGCATGGGCTGTCCCACTGGATGCTGCTTCTGGATGCTCCCCAAGCAGAAAGGCCCCTGCCACAGCTCCAGTTCCCACGCTGGTTCAAATACATGCAGTTTTAACAAATGTTATCAGATCAATTTTAACAGTTCTATGTTAGTGTGATGGGTTGGATCACAGAAACCCCCTTGGGAGCTGCCACCTGACGTACCAAGATTACCCCTGCTTCTGTTTTCCCTGCCAGCTCAGGACTCCAGCACCCTGTCTTGCTGAGCCAGACACTCCCGTCTGCTCCAACACAGACCCAGGGTCTGAATCACTTGCCCCAAAGCTGCAAGTTTACCTGAAAACAGCTCACAGAAGTGTGCTTGTCTTTAGCACTCAGATGCCCAACTCCCAATGGGGTCTAAACCCAGATAAATCTGTTTTACCCTGCATAAAGCTTATGCAGGGCAAACTCAAATTGTTCGCCCTCTATAACACTGATAGAGAGATATGCACAGCTGTTTGCTCCCCCAGGTATTAATACATACTCTGAGTAAATTACTAAATAAAAAGTGATTTTATTAAATACAGACAGTAGGATTCAAGTGGTTCCAAGTAGTAACAGACAGAACAAAGTAAGTCACCAAGCAAAATAAAATGCGCAAATCTATGCCTAATCAAACTGAATACAGATAATCTCACCCTCAGAGATGCTTTGGTAAGTTTTTTTCTCAGACTGGACACCTTCCAGGCCTGGGCACAATTCTTTCCCCTGGTACAGCTCTTGTTGCAGCTCAGGTGATAGCTAGGGGACTCTTCATGATGGCTCCTCTCTCCCCTTTGTTCTGTTCCACTCCTTTATATATCTTTTGCATAAGGCAGGAACCCTTTGTCCCTCTGGGTTTCCACCCCCCCTCACTAGAAAAGCACCAGGTTAAAGATGGATTCCAGTTCAGATGACATGATCACATGTCACTGCAAGACTTCATTGCCCACTTGCCAGCACATACATATACAGGAAGACTCACAGGTAAATACAGCCATCTGCGGATAATGGTCCTTGTTAATGGGAGTCATCAAGATTCCAAACCATCATTAATGGCCCACACTTTACATAATTACAATAGGCCCTCAGAGTTATATTTTATATTTCTAGTTTTAGATACAAGAATGGTACATTTATACAAATCGGATGATCATACTCAGTAGATTATAAGCTTTGTAATGATACCTTACAAGAGACCTTTTGCATGAAGCATATCCCAGTTATGTTATATTCACTTATTACCATATTTTTCTAAAACTATCCCAGTTACATTATATTCACTTATTATCATGTTTTTATAAAACCATATAGACTGCACAACGTCACAGTTCAGCTATAAATAGAAGCCAGGGCTGCGTGTGATTCAGGAGAAATGTGAAGATCATGTTAATGAGGCTTGTAATAGTCATGCCATTTCCTTAAATGTTGGATTCTCAGGGCTGCTGCAAGAGCCGTAACTAGGGCATTTAGGCACTTGGGGCGAGCAACCATATTTGTGCCCCCTACCATTTTTTCCCTTCATTTCGCCGCTCCCTTTTTCCGCCCTCTCTACTTTGCGTCCTGGGTGGCTGTCCTGCTCACGCCGGTTATGGCTGTGGCTGAAAGGGAAGTGGGCAACTGGGCACCCCAGCAAGCCTGGGAGGCAGTCAGCTTACTAGGTGGGCTGCTGGAGAACTTTCCCAGTGAGCAGGAAACCACACAGGCCAGTTGGCCAACCTGCCTGCTTTCCATCAAAACTTACAATAGATTTCAGTAAAACTTTCAACTTTCACTGAGTGCCTGCAGAACATTTTGATCCTGATGAATCAACATGTTCCGTCGGAAAATTTTCCACTAGCTCTAGTCATCACCTGAAACCCCAGTGAAACAAAGGTAGGAATATATCTATTTTAATATAACTATTTTATAAAAGTGTCTTCAGCCAAGCTTCTTCCAAGCACTTTCCATGTTCTTTGTGAAGGCATTACCATTTAGATGCTGTATGGTCCAACAGGCAGGGCACTGCCCTAGGGACTAGGACATCTGGGTTCTATTCCTCGCTGCCAATTACTGGCTGTGTGACCCTGGGTAAGCCACTTTGGTCTCCATTTTCCCTCCCATATTTTGTCTGGGACCTCCAGGTACAACTGTAATAAAAACCATTATAGCTGATCCTGGCTCATGGCAATATCCATCACACACCACACAGTATAAATCAGTGTACCAGAGTATCTTCCACATCCAGTCTGCTCATGGGTACCCTAAACTGGGCTAGTTAGATGTATACGTCAGTTTCATTGGCCCATGTCCATTCCTGCATGGGTATAATCATCTTCCATTTACCCACAGACACTCTGAAGCTCCGTTCGTGGATGCATGCTGCATAGTGGGGTGGTTCTACCTCGGCAGGTCAATGATTTCTGTTCGTATATTCAGTAGTGTTAGGTTTAACTGGCGTAAAGCAGCTGGAGTGCTCAGCAGGTGCTATATACGTTGGATTAAGTAACAATTTTAAGAATTGCTCTATACCTATGAACATCTCTGCTTGCTGCACTCTGGCGTAGCCTTCATATCCCTCTCTGATAACTGGAACCTTGGCGTCTGTGCATAAGCAAGCCACTGCAGATGGTAACCTCCACATATCCATCTGCCTACAGGCAACACTAACTAGTAAGCAGTATGTGGTGGCTCCCATGTACCAGTCTGCCCATGAATACTGAGAAGCATCATGGGGCTGGATATCCGCCATGTATCCTCTGGCACTCAGAACCAGTAGTCACCACTGTGCTTTCAGACCTCTCTCTCACTGAAAGACGTGCTTATTGAAATTACAACAGCATTAGCCAAGGGGCAGTATCTGTAGCTGTGTTTTCATCCCTGGCAGCTCTGCCCCAAACATAGCGCCCAGCCCCCATCATGTAGAGAATGCTGCTCCTCACCTGCCAGAGAGATGAAGGAGCAGCACATAACCTCCTTTGCTCAAACGTCTCCCAGGAGCTCCCTCGTTCATTGCCAGATCTACTTCAGAGTTGTCATTAAAACCCCAGAGGACATCTATGGATCTTCTCCAGCCTTTCCCCTCAACCTCATCTCTCTTTGCTCTGGATTTTGGAGAGATCTGGGGCTAGAGTCACCCATAAATAGCTGTTTCATGCTGCTCCCAATTATGACAAGTAGCCATAGTATCTGAGCTCCTCACTGACAGGTTGGATCACAGAAACCCCCTTGGGCCGCCAACTGATGTGCCAAAACTACTTCTGCCCCTGCTTTCCCTGCCAGCTTGGGACTCCAGCACCCTGCCTGATTTGATCCAGACCTGCTAGCCTGCTGCAAACCCAGACACAGGTCTGAATCATGTCCTCTAACAGCTGTAGGCTTAATTGAAAGCAGCTTAAGAAGTGTTCCTGTCTTTAACACTCAGATGCCCAACTCCCAATGGGATCCAAACCCCAGATAAATCTGTTTTATCCTGTATAAAGCTTATACAGGGTAAACTCAAACTGTTCACCCTCTATAAAACTGATAGAGAGATATGCACAGCTGTTTGTCCCCCCAGGTATTAATACATACTCTGGGTTAATTAATAAGTAAAAAGTGATTTTATTAAATACAGAAAGTAGGATTTAAGTGGTTCCAAGTAATAGCAGACAGAACAAAGTGAATTACCAAGTAAAATAAAATAAAACACGCAAGTCTAAGCCTAATACAGTAATAAAACTGAATACAGATAAAAATCTCACCCTCAGAGATGTTTCAATAAGCTTCTTTTTACAGACTAGTCTCCTTCTAGTCTGGGTCCAGCAATCACTCACACCCCCTGTAGTTACTGTCCTTTGTTCCAGTTTCTCTCAAATATCCTTGGGGGTGGTGAGGCTCTCTCTTGAGTCAGCTGAAGACAAAATGGAGGGGTTTCCCAGGGGTTTAAATAGATTCTCTCTTGCGTATGGATACCCTCCCCCCCCCCCCCATGTAGAATTCCAGCTACAAGATGGAGTTTTGGAGTCACATGGGCAAGTCACATGTCCATTGCATGACTCAGAACTTATAGGTAGCAGCCATGGTTCACATGCTACCTTGAACGTCCTCAAATAGACTTCTTATGTGGATTGGAGCCTTCCAAGATCCATTGTCCGTTAAGTGCTTCTTGATTGGGCACTTAACTTGCATGTTCCTTTCTCAAGAAGCTGACCAAATGCTTTACTAAGGCTACTTAGAAATCAAGCAAGTATACAGCCAATATTTATAACCTCAAGTACAAAAATGATACATGCATACAAAAAGGAGGAATGTATTCAGTAGATCAGAACCTTTACAGAGAGATGTTACATGGCATATGTAGCATCAAACATATTCCAGTTATGTCCTATGTACATTCATAAGCATATTTCCATAAAGCCTCATGGGGTGCAATGCCACACTCACAAATGTTTAATTTCCCCTCACAACCACCCCCTGAGGCAGGGCAGTGCTATTATCCCCTCATTAGGGACTGAGGCCCGGAGAGAGACAGGGCACATCTACACAGCAAAAAACCAAAAGCCCTGCAGCAGCGCGTCTCAGAGCCCAGGTCCATTGATTCAAGCTCACGCTACGGAGCTAAAAATAGCAGAAACCAGACCCACCCCGGGTTTCGGAGCCCGGGCTCCAGCCTGAGTGGGAACATCTACACTGCTATTTTTAGTCCCATAGTGTGAGCTCAAGTCAATTGACCTGGGCTCTGAGACTCTGCCATGGTTTGGTAGTAGTGGTGAGGGGTATTTGGTTTTTTGCTGTGTAGACGTACCTTAAGTGACTTGCCACGGTCACACAAAATCAACGCTGGAACAGGGAATTGAGCCCAGGGCCAAGCTAGCACGCTGCCTCCTGGACCCTCCTTCCTTGTGCTTAAGGCACTACACTGTTGTAAGGTGCTGCAAGGTGGCTAAGAAGCTAGAGAGGAAACACCAGCAGCACAAATATCCTCTCCTCCTCTTTATTTTGGACCCGAAGGCTCAGAGATTGAGTTCATTTTCCAGAAGGGACAAAGCACTTAGTTCCGATGGGTAGGGCCAGGAGTTATCTCCTCGTGGAGAACATTTTTTAAACTCCCTGCCACATGGTGAACTCCATAGGAAAAAGAATGTTCTCTAGCAAAACCTTTTATGAGCCAGGGACAAAAGCCACCTCTGGAAGGGAGATGTGAGCATTCTCTTGGGAAGATGATCATCAGAAGTAGGGAATTCTCCCCCTTCCTCTCCCACTCCTTCCATCTGAACACAGTGTAGGCTAAGATGAAAGGGACCTTTTTCCATGAGCTACATTGCACAAAGATTCCAAACTCCAGACCCAGTTAGTTAGAAAACTGCTGCCCATTACACAATGGATGGAGTCACCCAGTCAAAATGCTAATGTGACTGCATCACAGATCATAACTGCCCTTGGATCATCTCATTGATTATACTTGTGAATGGGCAGCACTCTCTTAAAAAGACAGTGTTTACCCAGAACCATAGGAAATAAGACCAATTCCTGCAACTCTGATTGTCACTAAAATTGAAACCCTGTTAGCTTTCAGGATAAAACAGTTACTCACCTTTTCGTAACTGTTCTTTGAGATGTGTTGTTCATGTCCATTCCAATCAGGTGTGTGCGCGCCGCGTGCAGGCCAGCCAGAAAATTTCCCCCTTAGCAGCGTCCATATGGTCGGCTTGGGCACCACCTGGAGTCGCACCTTCATGGCGCCCAATATAGCGCCCTGCCGACCCCCCACCCCCTCAGTTCCTTCTTGCCGGCTGCTCCGACAGAGGGGTAAGGAGGGAGGGTATTGGAATGGACATGAACAACATATCTCAAAGAACAACAGTTATGAGAAGGTGAGTAACTGTTTTTTATTCTTCGAGTGCTTGTTCATGTCCATTCCAATCAGGTGACTCACAAGCCAAAGTTCAGGAGGTGGGGTCGGAATCATCCACTGTTTAGAGCACAGCTCGTCTGAAGGTTGCATCGTCTCTGGCTTGTAGAGTGATCGCATAGTGCATCGTGAAAGTGTGTATCATGAAAGGACCACGTTGCTGCTCTGCAGATTTCCTGTGTGGTGACATATGCCAGGAATGCTGCTGAGGAGGCCTGAGCCCTGGTGGAGTGCACGATGATCGGCTGAGCGGGCACTTTCGCCAAGTCGCACCACTCACGAATGCATGACGTGATCCATGACGAGATGCATTGTGATGGGACGGGGAGGCTTTTCATCCTGTCCGCCACCACTACAAATAATTGGACGGACTTTCGGAACGGCTTCGTTCTCTCTATATAGAAGGCCAGCATTCTGCGGACATCCAATGCGTGAAGCCTTTGCTCCCTGCAGCAGGAATGTGGCTTAGGATAAAACACTGGGAGGAAGATGTCCTGGTTGATGTGAAACTGGGAGACAACCTTAGGGACAAAATCCGGGTGCGGCCTGAGCTGAACCTTGTCCTTATGGAATACCGTGAAAGGGGGCTCTGATGTAAGGGCCCTGAGCGCTGACATTAAATTTAAAATAAATAAATAAATAAATAAATAAGATTAACATTCTCTTAGCTGAGGTTATCACCACCAGAAACGCCACCTTGTATGAGAGAGAAAGCAGGGAGCACGTTGACAGTGGCTCAAATGGTAGACTTGTAAGTCTGGAAAGGACCAGATTAAGGTCCCAAGGACCAGATTAAGGTCCCAAGATGGGATAGGCTGTCACGTTTGAGGGTAAAGTCTGTCGAGACCTTTAAGGAAAAGGCTGACCATTGGGTTCACAAAGACTGAGTGGCTGTCTGCGCCCGGATGGAAGGCGGAGATGGCAGCCAAGTGGACCCTTATTGACGACATAGACAGAGCCTGTTGCTTAAGATGGAGGAGGTAGTCCAGTATGAATGTCACCAAGGTGAGAGTTGGCAACTGACGGAGCTGCTCCGACCAGATGGAGAACCTCTTCCACTTGGCAAGGTTTTTCATAGATTCATAGATTCTAGGACTGGAAGGGACCTCGAGAGGTCATCGAGTCCAGTCCCCTGCCCGTATGGCAGGACCAAATACTGTCTAGACCATCCCTGATAGACATTTATCTAACCTACTCTTAAATATCTCCAGAGATGGTGTCAAGGCTGTATCCCCACTTTGAACTTTAGGGTACAAATGTAGGGGCCTGCATGAAAACTTCTAAGCTTATCTACCAGCTTAGCTCTGGTCCGCTGCCACCATCTCAAGAATTCCCTCCCTGGGAAGCCTTGAGAAACCTTTCACCAATTCTCTGGTGAACACAGATCCAAACCCCCTGGGATCTTAAAACAGGGAGAAATTAACCATCCCCCCTCCTTCCTCCCACCCTCCTTTCACCAACTCCTGGTGAATACAGATCCAAACCCCCTTGGATCTTAAAACAAGGAGAAATCAATCTGGTTCTTAAAAAGAAGGCTTTTAATTAAAGAAAAAGGTAAAAATCATCTCTGTAAAATCAGTATGGAAAATAACTTTACAGGGTAATCAAACTTAAAGAGCTCAGAGGACCCCCCTCTGTCTTAGGTTCAAAGTACAGCAAACAAAGATAAACCCTCTGGTAAAAAGTACATTTACAAGTTGAGAAAACAAAGTAAATCTAAGACGCCTTGCCTGTCTTTTTACTTACAAGTTTGAAATAGGAGAGACTTGTTTAGAAAGATGGGGAGAACCTGGATTGATGTCTGGTCCCTCTCAGTCCCAAGAGCGAACCACCCTTAAACAAAGGACACAAAACAAAAGCCTTTCCCCCCGCCAAGATTTGAAAGTATCTTGTCCCCTTATTGGTCCTTAGGGTCAGGTGTCAGCCAGGTTACCCGAGCTTCTTAACCCTTTACAGGTAAAAGGATTTGGAGTCTCTGTACACAGGAGAGCTGTTTCCCTTCCCTTTATAGTTATGACAGATGGAGATTCCACAACCTCCCTAGGCAATTTATTCCAGTGTTTAACCACCCTGACAGTTAGGAACTTTTTCCTAATGTCCAACCTAGACCTCCCTTGCTGCAGTTTAAACCCATTGCTTCTTGTTCTATCCTTAGAGGCTAAGGTGAACAAGTTTTCTCCCTCCTCCTTATGACACCCTTTTAAATACCTGAAAACTGCTATCATGTCCCCTCTCAGTCTTCTCTTTTCCAAACTAAACAAACCCAATTCTTTCAGCCTTCCTTCATAGGTCATGTTCTCAAGACCTTTAATCATTCTTGTTGCTCTTCTCTGGACCCTTTCCAATTTCTCCACATCTTTTTTGAAATGCGGTGCCCAGAACTGGACACAATACTCCAGCTGAGGCCTAACCAGAGCAGAGTAGAGCGGAAGAATGACTTCTCGTGTCTTGCTCACAACACACCTGTTAATACATCCCAGAATCACGTTTGCTTTTTTTGCAACAGCATCACACTGTTGACTCATATTTAGCTTGTGGTCCACTATAACCCCTAGATCCCTTTCTGCCGTACTCCTTCCTAGACAGTCTCTTCCCATTCTGTATGTGTGAAACTGATTTTTTCTTCCTAAGTGGAGCACTTTGCATTTGTCTTTGTTAAACTTCATCCTGTTTAACTCAGACCATTTCTCCAATTTGTCCAGATCATTTTGAATTATGACCCTGTCCTCCAAAGCAGTTGCAATCCCTCCCAGTTTGGTATCATCCGCAAACTTAATAAGCGTATTTTCTATGCCAATATCTAAGTCGTTGATGAAGATATTGAACAGAGCCGGTCCCAAAACAAACCCCTGCGGTACCCCACTCGTAATGCCTTTCCAGCAGGATTGGGAACCATTAATAACAACTCTGAGTACGGTTATCCAGCCAGTTATGCACCCACCTTATAGTAGCCCCATCTAAATTGTATTTGCCTAGTTTATCGATAAGGTACGTCGCCCTTGTGGAGGGCTTTCTATTGCCAAGGAGAACTTGCCTGACTTGATCAGAACAGGACAGCTCCACGGCATTTAGCCATGGAGCATCCATGCTGTGAGGTGGAACGACTCGAGGTTCTGGTGCTGTAGGCGACTGTGATCCTGCGTGATCAGGTCCGGGACAAGTGGTAGGGTGATTGGAGTCGCCACGGACATTTCCAGGAGTGATGTGAACCAGTGCTGGTGTGGCCAGGCCGGAACTATCAATATCACTAGGGCTCGGTCCCTGTGGATCTTGAGGAGCACCTGGTGGACCAACAGAACCGGCAGGAACCCATATAGGAGATGGCCCCCCCATGGAAGAAGGAAGGCATCTGCGATGGAGCCTGATTCAGGAAGGAGCAGAATAGTTGACACTTCCTGTTGCATTGTGTGGCGAACAGGTCTATTTGGGGAAAGCCCCAGTGATGGAAGATTGAGCTCACTATGTTCGGCTGGAGGGACCACTCGTGGCCATGAAAAAAATCGGCTGAGACTGTTCGCCAGCTCGTTCTATATCCCAGGGGAGGTATGATTCCTGCAAGTGTATTGAGTGCTCTACACAGAAGTCCCACAGCATGAGGGCTTCCTGGCATAGGGGAGAGGAGCGTGCATCCCTGTTTGTTGATATAAAACATGCCGTGGTCAGGGGCGGCTCTAGGCACCAGCTAAATAAGCTGGTGCCTAGGGCGGCAAAATGTATGGGGTGGCAAAATGCTGGGGGGGGAAGTGGCCGCTGCCCGCGGGAGAGCAGCGCAAACAAGCCGAGGAGCGGCCCGTCCTCTGCAGCCGGGGCAGGGCCGCACTACCGGCGCCTGCCTGAGGGGGGGTGGCCGCTTCACCTGGGGGGTGGGCGCTGACAGCGGGAGAGCGGCGGGAGCCAGTAGCGGAGCCCTGCCCCGGCTTCAGAGGACGGGCCGCTCCTCGGCTTGTTCGCGCCACTCTCCCGCGGGCAGCGGGAAGCGGCCCCCCCACAGGCGGGAGCCGGTAGCGCGGCCCTGCTCCGGCTGCAGAGGACGGGGGAACATGGCGCCCGGGCGGTCCGCTCCTCCTCGGCTTGTCCCCGCCTCTGCCTCCTCCTCCTCCTCCTCCCTGCGCCGCCTCCTGCCAGGGGAGGGGAGAGGGGAGCGGAGTGACAGCCCGGGTTGAGCCCAGCTTGTGCCAGAGCCAAGACGAAGCCCAAGGATGAACAGGGCTGGAATCCAGCAGCAGCCCCAACCCCTGGCCCTGGGAGCAGCGGTGACCAGAGATGACTCCACCTCAGGCCAGATCTGCAGCAAGGTAAGAGTCGGGCCAGGCGGGAGGGTCCCCAGGACCCCTGGGGAGCTTCTGCCTGCTGGAGCCCCAGAGGCTGCTGCCTCCCTCCCCAGCCCCTCACAGCACTCCAGTGCCTGGAGTCTCCTTCTGCCTCCCCTCCTGCAGGGGGCGAGCGATCTGGCAGAGAGGAGCAGCATCTGCCCAGCAAGCCCAGCACCTCTTCCTTGGTTCCTCCAGCCCCAGAGCTCTCTCCATTGCATGCTCCT
Organism: Terrapene triunguis; assembly: GCF_002925995.2. NCBI lineage: Eukaryota > Metazoa > Chordata > Testudines > Emydidae > Terrapene > Terrapene triunguis. Next base: position 2,038,077 of record NW_020664601.1, on the reverse strand, counting down.
CGGGCTCCCAGCAGGGTGGCCTCAGGGTGCCGGTGCCTGGAGTCTCCTTCTGCCTCCCCCCCTGCAGGGGGCGAGCAACCTGGCAGAGAGGGGCAGCATCTGTCCAGCAAGCCCAGCACCTCTTCCTTGGCTCCTCCAGCCACAGAGCTCTCTCCATTGCATGCCCCTCAGGCTCCCAGCTGGGCAGCCTCAGCGCTGGGAAAATGCCAGCAGGGCTGGGTCCAGTGTGTATCCGAGCTCGTGGGGAGCTCTCTCGCCCCAATGACTAGCGCCTTATCTACGGCAAGTACAGTAGTGCAATAGGAGTGTGACATGAAAAATATCATGTCATGTTGTGACACGGTCACTCAAATCATGATTACGTGTGTGTACTGTGCTGCCCTATCGGCGCCATTCGCACTAATTTCTGTTTCGCGTCGGTGCCAGTGGTTATAGGGTTAAAATGCCGGGACAAAAACGAAAACGACTTTCTGGTGCTGCTTACCGGCAACAAAGAGAGAAACGGCAAAAAGAATTAGAAAAAAAACTCTCATACTTCAAAAAAGTATTTTAAAAAAGTCGACAATCAAGGAGAAAGCTCTAAGCAATGCACTGAAGGTGATTATTCATCAACTGATGAAGACCGATCCAACCAAAGATTATCTTCACTAACTGATAAAGATGAACAATCACAATCCATCCAAAGATTTACTACTTCAGCTGAAGAGTCCAGAAATGAAGAACTGTTATCCAAATCTAAAACTGAAGAACAATTATTGGAAGGTGGAGAGACTGACATAGGATCGGATCCAAGTACATGGCCGACAATAATTACTGATACAATGCGAATTATTATTGTGAAAAAAGGTCCTTCAAAACTAGATCCTACATTTGAATATCCATTTAATGAGTCAAATCGTCGATTTATGCCATCCAGTATGAAGGAAAAAAATGAAAAATGGGGAACAAATTAATAGGTCGTGGTTAGTGTATTCACAGACCAAAGATGTAGTTTTTTGTTTTTGCTGCAAACTGTTCTGTAACTCGGACATTTTTCTGGCAACTGCAGGTTTTAATGACTGGCGAAATTTGCATCAGCATTTGAAAGAACATGAAACATCAAAAAATCATTTACGCTCATTGACAAATTGGATTGAGCTGTCAAACAGATTACGTACTGGTACAACAATCGATGCGGTACAGCAACGTCAACTAAATTCAGAAATTCTACGTTGGCAAGCAGTGTTGGAACGTTTACTGGCAATCATTAATTTCCTAGCCGAACAGTGCCTCGCATTCCGTGGAGCCTCGGATATTTTATATGAGAATAACAATGGAAATTTCTTAAAATTGGTTGAGTTATTGGCAAAATTTGATAATGTTATGGCTCAGCATGTACGAAGAGTGAAAGATGGAGAGAGTCACACCCATTATTTGGGTAAAAATACACAAAATGAGATAATAGAATTAATTTCTAATGGAGTGCGTAATGAAATTTTATCGAATTTGAAACATGCCAAATATTACTCAATTATAGTTGATTATACTCAAGATCTGAGCAAAACCGAGCAAATGTCAATAGTTTTACGATTTCTGAAAATTGATGAAAATGCAGAAGTGAAAATTTGTGAACACTTTCTGGAATTTATACCAGTGAATGAAACTACTGGGAAAGCCCTCACAGATGTAATTCTACAGAGATTGGAACACTATGGAATACCTTTAGAAAATATGCGTGGCCAAGGGTACGATAACGGCTCAAACATGCGAGGACGACATGCAGGTGTACAGCAAAGAATATTGAATTTAAACAATCGAGCTTTTTTCATTCCTTGCCATGCGCATTCGCTCAATCTGGTTGTCAGTGATGCCGCCAAATCATCTAAAGATGCCGTTTCATATTTTACCACAGTGCAAGCAATTTACAACTTTTTTAGTGCTTCCACACACAGTTGGGCAGTCTTGAAGAAGCATCTTGAACAAAAACTCACACTTAAACCTCTGAGTCAAACTAGATGGGAAAGCAGGATAGAAGCTATTAGACCATTCCGATATTCATCAGGAGAGATTTACGATGCACTATTCGAAATAAGCCAAGACTTGTCGTATGATCCTTCATTTCGACATGAAGCTGAAACATTGGCTCAGAAAATGATGCAGTTTCAATTTTCATGTTGCACGGTTATTTGGCAAAATATTCTAAATCAAATTAATTTGACCAGCAAAGTTATGCAGAACATAACCATAGACATATCCGAGGCAAAGATGATTTTGAATAAAACGCTGGAATATTTAAAAAAATACCGTTCAGATGAAGGATTTGAAGAAACTGTCAAAGAAGCAACAACAATAGCAGAGGATCTTGATTTTGAACCAACGTTTGCACCTCAAAAATTCATTCGTCCTCGGAAAAAAACAAGACAGTTTTGTTATGAGGCTCATGATGATCCTATTCTCGATCCAAACGAAAGGTTTAAAGTTGAATGTTTCTATTGTATTTTGGATGTAGCTATAACTTCCATTGAAGAAAGATTTTGTCAGTTGCATGATCATTGTGAAACTTTCGCATTTTTATACGATATTGGAAATATTAAAAATCAGTTTTCCAAAGAAGACCTCATGAAGCAGTGCCAAGACCTACATTTAGCGCTCAGTACTGATAACACTGCTGACATTGATGCAGTAGAATTGTATGATGAATTAATAGCTTTATCTGAGCTAATAAGTCCTAAAACTTCTCCTCTAAAAGTATTAGAATTTATAGCAAGAAATGATTTTTTCACTCCAAACACTGCTATAGCATTACGCATTCTTTTAACATTACCAGTATCAGTGGCTTCTGGTGAGCGCAGTTTCTCAAAACTGAAATTACTAAAAAATTATTTGAGGTCCACCATGTCTCAAAATCGTATGTCAGGACTGGCATTAATTTCAATTGAAAGTACTATTGCAAAAAATTTAGATTTCACTGACTTATTAAAAGACTACGCAAGTATAAAAACCAGAAAAAAATCAGTTCATATAAATTCTTTTAATTTATGAGAAACTGGAAGACACTAAAGTTTTTCATTACAGTGTATAGTTGAACTCAAATTGTTTGTTATTGTGTTTTTGTTAAAATTAAATGTTAAAATTACACTAGTAGGAAATTGTTTTATTTCACTAACTACAAATTCTCTGTTTTCATTTTTTTTAATTTTAAACAGTCAAAACAAAACTGCGAAGTGCAAACATGTGTAAAAGCCAAAAAAAAGGGCGGGGGGGGGGGGAAGCCAAAAATTTTTTTGCTTGGGGCAGCAAAAAACCTAGAGCCGGCCCTGGCCGTGGTGTTGTCCGTAAGGACTGATACACATCCGTCTGATATGTGGGCTCTGAAAACCTGGCCCACCAGGTGCACCACTCTCAGTTCTCTGACATTGACATGCTGAGCTAGGTCCACCTGAGACCAGAGGCTCTGTGTCCTGAGGTCTCCCAAATGTGCCCCCCATCCCAGATCTGAGGCATCTGTCACCAATGAGAGGGATGGCGGGGGGTTAGTGAAGGGGACTCCTGCAAAAACTACCTGTGGGTCGAGCCACCACAGGAGAGCATCTAGTATTGGGTGAGGCAGGGTTACAATGCTGTCCAAAGCGTCTCGAGCCAGTCAATAAACTGACACTAGCCATGACTGGAGTGGGCGAAGTCTAAGTCTGGCATGCTGTATTACGTAGGTACAAGTGGCCATATGCCCCAGAAGTTTCAGGCAGCTCCTTGCTGTGGTCATGGGGAACTGCCTGAGGCCCCTTATGATGTTGCCCAAAGACCGAAATCTGGCTTCTGGGAGGTATGCCCTGGCTTGAGACTAGTCTAGCACTGCCCCTATAAAACTCTATCCTCTGAACAGGGGACAGTGTGGATTTGGCCTCGTTGAGGAGGAGACCCAGTTCGACGAACGTCCTTCTTATGAAGCCGACCTGCTCCTCCACTTGAGATCTGGAGAGGCCTTTGATCAGCCAGTTGTCGAGGTAAGGGAAAACCTGAATCTGCTGCTTGCGCAGGAATGCCGCAACGATTGCCATGCACTTGGTGAAAACTCGAGGTGCTGCTGACAAGCCAAAAGGGAGGACAGTAAACTGATAGTGGCTGTTCACCACAAACCTGAGGTATCATCTGTGAGGTGGAACTATTGCTATGTGAAAGTACGCATCCTTCAAGTCGAGGGTGGCGCACCAGTCTCCTGGATCCAATGAGGGGATAATGGAGGTCAAGGAGACCATATGGAACCGGAATTTCTTGACAAACTTGGGAGACCAGCTTTCCCTCCTCCACCAGCACCGAGAATTCTGTGTGAGAGTCCTGCGGCAGGAGCTCCACAAACTTAGCCATCGCAGCACACGTGTTGTGCGCGTATCTGCTCACGATGGCCTGTTGATTCGCAATGCGGACCTGTAGTCCCCCAGTGGAATAGACCTTCCTGCATAGAAGGTCTAGTCTTTTTGCCTCCCTATTTTTAGGGGAGGGGCCTTGGTAGCCCTGGTGCTCCCGCTGATTGGCCGCATCAAGTACCAGTGAGTCAGGGGTTGGGTGGGTGTATAAATGTTCATATTGCTTAGAAGGGACAAAATACCGCCTTTCATTCCTCTTAGCCATCGGGACCAGAGAAGCAGGAGCCTGCCACAGAGTTTTGGTCGTCTCTACGATCGTCTTTATTAATTAAAGGCAAAGCGACACGTGAGGGGCTGGAGGGTGTGAGGATTTCAACAACTAGGTCCGATTCCTTCACCACTCCTCCGCCTGTATGTCCAGGTAAGCTGCTGGACTGCCCTGTTACCCAGAGCTGGGGCTGTTGACATCCCCGTGACCGCTTCATTCGGGGAAGATGAGGAGGAGAGGCCTGGCTGCAGACCCTGCGCACTGCCTTCAGCGCCTCGTGGGTCTCGTGGCACTCTGTATTCCACAGCCTATGGTGCCGGGCCCGCTGGAGGCAGAAATATCGGTACCGAGGCAGGTGCTGAAGGTGCTGGTTCCGGCGGTGCCGATATCGTCGATATCTGTGGAATCAATGCATCCAGGGTGTCCAAAAGGGCCATTGTGATGAAGGTTGCCACTGAGGAGGCCACGGTATGGGCTAGGGCTGGTGGTCGTGGCAGGATCTGGGCCTCCTGCTCCTGGTCCTATCGGAGAGACAAAAGTCCGCTTTCGACTCCAAGGTCTCCGAGTAGGAGGACCATGGAGGAGTGGTGCCCTGGGCTGCTGGAGAGTGGCGCAGAGAGGCCGGCGATCAGTGCGGCTCCCCTGCGTGGGTGGGCCTTGCCGGGGAGAGGTGCGTTGGGGATGGGGATCAGCTGCCATCAGCGCTGGTTTGCCCCTTGACTGAAAGTGGGGTCGTGCAGCCACTGGTGACTTGTCTCTCCCCTGCGGGGAGGATGGCACCATGAGGCACAGTAGGTCCTTAGCTGCCTCAAATGCCTGCAGTGTAGAGGGGAGCAGGAGGTGATCACCTTGACGTTCCGGGGATCGTGGGGGGTTCGGACTTAACTGAACCCCAGCCGAGGCAGCAGTCATCGAGACCCTAGAGGGCTGGAGGGACAAGGTAGCCTGGCTTGAGATGCTTGTCGATGCCGCAGGTCCCTTGGTCTTTAGAGGGGGAGACCGACCCCTCTCCGGCCTTTTCTTCTTTTGTGGCACCGGGGACTGAGAGTGGTGCTGCACCAAAGAGGGCTTTTTATGGGCAGAGCCATGCTGGTGCCGTGAGACCTTAGGGTCCTTGTTCAGTGCCAGCTCGCACACCATGGGTGCCGGAGCACTGCGGACCGAGAGGAAGTACTCGGCACAGGTTCTGCGGACCCGGGGTCGGAATGTGGCTGGAGTGCCGCTTTCATCAACAGGATTTTAAGTCTTTGCTCCCAGTCTTTAAGGGCCTTATGTTGAAAACCCTTGCAGATCCTGCACTTGTCCTTTTGGTGGCTCTCCCCGAGGCACCACAGACAAGAAGAGTGTGGGTCACTCTTGGGCATAAACTTGCCACAGTCTTCACAGAGTTTGAACCCTGGGGACCCGGGCATACCCCAGAATCGGGAAGATGTTGGGGGTGGAAACCCCCCAAAAACACAACTACTACAAAAACTAACTACGATTTCTAACTCACTAACTATTTACACTATTTAACAATTAAACTGAAAAGGACACTGCCAAAGCACTTGCCACAAGAGTGAGCTATGTTCCAGCTAGCCGTCACCGGTGGTAAGAAGGAACTGAGGGGGTGGGGGAGGGGTCGGCAGGGGGTTATATTGGGTGCCATGAAGGCACAACTCCAGGGGGCGCCCGGGGCGCCCCTACAGGTGCTGCTAAGGGGAAAATCTTCCAGCTGGCGTGCACGCAGAGCACATACCTGATTGGAACGGACATGAACAACCACTCGAAGAAGAACCACCCTTCCACATCTCTTTCTGATTTATTCCCTACCATTCTCTGGGCCCCACGTTGTGACACCTGTCATACCAGCTGAAGAGGCTGGGGGAAATCTTACCCAGGAGACTGTTAAGCCTCTTCCACATCAAGCAGAGAGGTCACTATGCTGCAAATGACTATGCTGGTGGTAGCTGCGTTCCAAGCCCGAGCCTAGGATGCCCAATACAGGAGCACTGTCACCTGTCCAGGCCACTTTCTTCACCTGTATGTTCTCACAGCTTTATCACCCATGGCATCCTGTTTGCATATTTGCAACGGTTGCTGTGAGCCCTCTGATATTTCTAAGATATCTATCATCATGGTATCAAGGCCTCTGGTACAAACCAGCACATTAATTACCTAGACTAATTGCAGGACTTTCAGTGTCAATGTTTAACTTCTACATTTCATAGAGATAGAAGAACCTGGGATGGTTACAGGACCAAGATCTCTCAGGTCACCGTCCAACCTACACCCTTGTGCAAACAGAAGTAATTCTGCTACAGTAATGCTATAGAGATTTTACATGCAGATGGGTCTGTTTCCTGAACAGAACTTCCAGAGAGCAGAAGCTCCAGGGCAGAGTTCTGGTTTGTCCCACTGTAGCAGGGTGGTCACCCACTCCTGCCTTAAAAGGCTTAAAACAGCCCGGGGAGAGGGCTGTGGCAGGGAAGGAAAAGCGGGGCTGATTGGGGAAAGCAGCTTCAGCTGGGGGCCACGCCTCAATCAGGCCGAGGCTGGCTTAATGAGGGCCCAGCTGGCCTTTATAAGAGGGCTGGGGCCAGAAGCCAGAGAGAGACAGACTCTCACCTTTTGAGAGGGAGAGACCTGGCTGCAGGGAACTGAGAGAAGGTACCTTGAGTGGAGCAGGGTTGGGGGAAGACCAAGGGAGCTGGGGAGCTCTGGCCTGGAAACCCCTCAGGCTGCGGCCTAGTGGAAGGCCAATTAGGTACTGGAGTTGCCAGGGGCAGCCCACAGGTAAGCAGAGGCAGCAGGTCCAAACCCCCCTTGCATATGATGAGTGGCTTTTACACTGCAGTTGCCCCAGTGAGCGGGGGCTGGATGGTGACTGGCAGTAGCCCATGACTGAGGCAAGGTGGGGATAGAGGGTTGGGGGGTCCCCTGGGTGGGGAGACCTTGAGACTGCAGGGGTATTGCCAGGGGGCAGCACCCCAAAGACAAGGGGCACCGGGTCCTGGAAGGGACATGGGGGGCCAGCAGCAGTGGGACACCAGCCTGCAGAGGGCGCTCTGGAGGCTAGAAACGCTAATTCCCAGAGACGACCAGCAGGAGGCGCCGCAGGGGTGAGTCCCGCACCCCATTACACCCACTAAAAAGACAGGGCCCAAGACACTAAGTTTGCATTTGGATCTAAACTTCCCAAAGTTAAAGGGTGTTTGCAGAGCAAGGTGGTTAACTCAGGCATCTCTCTAATTGCCTCTATCCTATTCCAGACCGTGCTTCTACTGAAGACTATTACATTGCACAGTTTACTCTATTGCCTTCCAATTTCCTGGACAGTTACAAAGCATTTTCTTAGGTCTAGCTCAACTTTTCTCAATGTTTAGCTTGAAGTCATTGCCTTTGGCTTCACCTCCTTTAGCTACAGATTTTGACTAGAGTGCTCCCATTCATATCATGAAACTGACCTGTGTGATGGGCTGAGGAGACAGCGATCTTCCCTCATCTGTTAGCAACAGCCATCCTCACTGGGTCTCATCCTCCAGCCTCTTCTCCAGAGCCAGTATCAGCCTTGCTAAGGGTTCCAGGTACAGCCAGTTAAAGGTGGCACATTCAGTTACAATAAGGTATGGAAGTTCCTGAGTCTTTTCCAACCTTAGCTGCCAGGCTTTCAAGTCAACAAGCCCATTGCTACTTTGCTTCCAGCTAAACACAGTTACTGGAGCACTGGAACCCCAAGTGCTGTCAGACCTGATGTCGGTCCTGGCTACATACTAATTCTTCTGCTTAAGTCTATTGTTTCTTGTGCTGAAAAACACAAATGGAAAGGAATGGAAATGGCAACCAAGCAGTGGGGGAAAAAAACCCCAAATTAGTTAGAGAGCATATTTCCCTTCCAGTCTGTCGTGTAGGTACTTTATGAGACAGGATTTACTACATGGTGGAGACTGTTTAAGGTCCAGATCCCACAAACATTTTTGTGCACGAGATGTTCCATTGAATTCAGCAAGACTGTTGGGATGAATGAAATTACTCACATGCATACCTGCAGGATGGGGGCTTACGGATGAGACTCTTCCCAAGGGTGCCTACGTGATTTAGGAGGACAAGACCTCTTAGCCATTTTGGAAAATCCCACCCCAAATCAGCAACACGGTAGAGCACCATGGTTCATGGAATTAGTGAAAGAATTCACTGTTAACAAACCCTCTAACTTGGTTACCAAGCCTGAGTCATTTTGTTTAATAGGGTTTGACAATTACTTGGCAGCTTAAATGTGAACTTTGCCATATTAGTTTGAACAAGTTTCCCTTCCCCTACTCAGACTTCAGTGATCTGTACTCCTAACCTCCTACACTTTTCTTGGGCTCCTGCCATCACTTGCATATCAGGGTATTTACGTTTACAGGCCCCAATCCTGCAATCGCATCCACTCAACTCAGAGATCTCATTGGGACTCCATGTGGGAGGAAAGGGTCCCCTGCACGGATGAGGGTGCAGGAGCAGAGCCCTTAATTTACTATTTCATCATTCCTTTCTCCCAGCATGCTGGAGTTAAAACATTTAGACACTGTGCATGAAGCACAAAGACAAGCTAATTTAAAAAAAAAAAAAAAAAGAAGTTGTACGTTCCTGGCCAAGTGGTTTTCTTCTTTTTAATTTGGGTCAGCAGGATGTTGGATAAACTCCAGCCACCAGCAAAAGATCCTTCATTTAAACATACTTCATAACCAATATAATTCCAGCCAAGGGCCGAGAGGAGAGTCACACTGGGCCAAATGGGAAATCCAAGGTCAGGAACAGACTCCTGCTTCCCAGAACCTCTGGGGCTACTTGTTGGTGGATGGAGTCTGAACAGCATGTTTAGCTATAGCTGCACCACAGCACACCCTGCTGGCTCATCTCTGCAGAAGCAGCAAAATTGTTAAAACTATTGTCTCAGCCACAGCAACAGCTCACTTGACTAAAGAAAAAATGATTTAAAAAATCCTAACATTTTTCTGTTTACTATTTTTTCCAGTGTCAAGGAGAATTTGCTATAGCGTGTTTAAACCAGAGTGAATTTATGACATTATGGTAGAGGACAGTCAGTTGGACTGCATAAGAGCATAGGAATGGCAATATCTGATCAGAGAGACGCCGGTGAGGTAATGTCTTTTACTGGATCAACTTCTACTGGTGAGAGAGACAAGCTTAAGATATTACCTCACCCCCCTTCTTTCTATAATATCCTGGGACTGACAAAAAGGGGTAAACAGTGAGGGCCAAATTTGCAGATGATACAAAACTACTCAAGATAGTTAAGGCCCAGGCAGACTGCAAAGAACTACAATAGGATCTCTCAAAACTAGGTGACTGGGCAACAAAATGGCAGATAAAATTCAATGTTGATAAATGTAAAGTAATGCACAACGGCAAACATAATCCCAACTATACATATAAAATGATGGGGTCTAAATTAGCTTGTACCACTCAAGAAAGATCTTGGAGTCATTGTGGATAGTTCTCTGAAAAAACATCCAATGTGCAGCAGCAGTCAAAAAAGCAAACAATGTTGGGTATCATTAAGAAAGGGATAGATAAGACGACAGAAAATATCGTATTGCCTCTATATAAATCCATGGAATGCCCACATCTTGAATACTGTATGCAGATGTGGTCGCCCCATCTCAAAAAAGATATATTGAAATTGGAAAAGGTTCAGAAAAGGGTAACAAAAATTATTAGGGGTATGGAACAGCTTCCTTATGAGGAGAGATTAATAAGACAGGGACTTTTCAGCTTGGAAAAGAGATGACTAAGGGGGGATATGATTGAGGTCTATAAAATCATGACTGGTATGGAGTAAATAATACATAAAAAAAGTAAATAAGGAAGTGTTATTTACGCCTTCTCATAACACAAGAACTAGGGGTCATTAAATGAAATTAATAGGCAGCAGGTTTAAAACAAACAAAAGGAAGTATTTCTTCACAACCTTACAGTCAACCTGTGGAACTCTCTGCCAGAGGATGTTGTGAAGGCCAAGACTATAACAGGGTTCAAAAAAGAACTAGATAAATTCATGGAGGATAGGTCCATCAATGGCTATTAGCCAGGATGGGCAAGAATGGTGTATCTAGCCTCTGTTTGCCAGAGGCTGGGAATGAGCGACAGGTGATGTATCACTTAATGATTTCCTGTTCTGTTCATTCTCTCTGGGGCACCTGGCATTGGCCACTGTCGGAAGACAGGATACTGGGCTAGATGGACCTTTGGTCTGACCCAGTACGGCCGTTTTTATATTCTTATGACACGGCTACACCACCACTGCATTACAACTGATCAGATCAGTGGTCCAAATCGTCAGTATCTTGTTCCCATCAGTGGCCTACACTCGATACTCCAGAGGAAAGCGGGGGAACTTTGCCGTAGACAGTTATTAGACTATTAGACTAAATTGTCGAAGAGGAGTCCAAGCTAATCTTGAACTTGATAAGCTGATCATCTCTCTTAAAAACAAAACAAAAAATTTCTAAGTCCAGGTTTTGCTTCTCTTTTTTCCTCCCCCTCATTTAAAGGGAGGAATGCTCTTCATTCTACATCCTGCTGCTTTATAAGGGCTCACGTCTGAGATTCTACATCCTAGGGCAGCACACAGCAAACTTACTTTTCATTCTAAGAGCTCTTCCCCCTATTCCAGATGGCAGAGGGGAGCAGGGAAAGCAAATAAAAAGACAATGAATGAAGACATGAAAAGAAAACCATGGGAAAGCTGGGTGGAGGGAATTTCTAATTTAGAGAGTAGGGGTGTGTATCAGTCAGCTTTCATTGTAACTCAACTGGCAGCAACCACCATTGCAGGCAATTCAGAAGACTGTGGAGGTGGCATCTAGGACTCATCGCTGCCAAATTAAATTCCAGGATGTTACTATTTTTCCATTTAGAAAGATGTTTGGAGACTGGCTAAAGTCAGATGTGAGTCAGATGTTCTCTGCTTCCCAGCAGCGGTGTTTCTGGCACTCGTAAGCAGTTCATTTCTCCCAGACAACTTGATAGGAGACAGTCACATTGTTCTATTGCGCAATTACTAGAAGTGAGCTTGCAAACAAAATTGTTCAATTTCCCCCCTTAATGTCCTTAGCTCACCACTGGAACAACTTACCTAGGAGGCGTAGTCAATTTGCCATTGCTTTAAATCAAGACTGGATGTCCAAGAGATATGCTATAGCTGAAACAGAAGTTATGGGCTCCATGCAGAAATTACCCAATGTTTTGGGCTTTGTGTGTGCGCGCTCTTGTGTTTCACAGTAGGTCAGACTAGATCCTCATAACGATCCCTCTAGCCTTAAAAAAAATCTATGCAAACTTTTTGATGGAGACAAGAAGAGGAGAAAGCAGCAGTATTGGAGTCAGTCACTTGGGAAGTGACTAGTCTCTGCTTCCTGGAGGAGAAATTCCAGTGAACCCAGCATCGTGGCTAATGGCAAACATATGGTCTATTCAGAGGTGAGCAAGAGGAAAGGTTAGCAATGATTTACATATTAGGATTTTCCATATTGAGATTGAGCAATAGAGCATTATTAGTACTATTGTAGTACCAAGTGGTATTAGGAATTTGATTTACAGAAGCACAAATCAAGATCAGGGCCCAGTTGTGTTAGGTGCTGCGCATACACATAGTAAGAGCCTACAATCTAAACAGACAAGAGAGTACTACCCTCCCCAGATTTCAGATGGGGAAATGAGACACAGAGATTAAGTAACTCGCCCAGGGTCACCCGGAGCATGCGACAGTCCAGTGTCTTTACCGCAAGGTGGCCATCCTTCCTCCTCAAGCCACAAATAGATGAGATACCAAATTCAACCTTCTAGGAGTCAAAGAGCAAGCGCACACCCTCTTCAGAGATTCTGACCCAATTAGAAACAGACAAGCTCAGGCGCATGGGAGGCCTGATTTATTTGGGCTTTTGATAATTGTAGTTCAGGAAGGACCTTAAGAAAAATGATCCTTCCTATAGATGAAAAAACTACCTGAAAAAGAGGACTCATAAAGAGCCCTAGTGAAAGGCAGCTCCGCAGGGTGGACAGCAGAGAATACTGGGGTGTGCCCCTGGGGCGGGGCAGGTGTTTGTGTTAAGTGTATTGAGAGTTATGATTCAAAGGGAGAAGTGGACAGTGAGTTGGGGAAATGATGACTGATATTACGGCTTGTTAAAAAGAGCAAGTTATGAAGATGGTAGGACAATCCAGGCAGATTTAAGAACACTGGTAGGTGAAGTTCACTTTGGATCACTATATAAAACATTACCATCTTGGCCAAAAAAATAGCTCACCTGATTGTATGTGCTGATGTGTTTTGAACCTGAAGGATCTGCTGAGGAAAAAGACAAGAGGATCACATCCCTGGTGCTGCTATATCCCCTTTACGCTGCCACAAAGGGACTTGGACTTGCCTTCAGCAGACAGCTAAGGACTCACCCAGCATGGAGAATCCATTTTCTATGCTGGCTCCATGACACCCAGTGCATCAGAGCAGCCCCCCGGGGTACTTTTAAGTTGTGCCAGGGCCAACATGACCCAGTTACCCCCAGAATCAGGCTGCAGCTGTTGCAAAGTCAGTTTTTCCCCCTCTGCCCCCAAGGTGTGCTGAGGGCTACTTTGGCCTCAGAGGTTTGTGGAAGTTTCCTCTGACAGATAACTCAGAACAGAGACGCTCATACAGCAGATCTCCTTCGCAGGCATAGAGTCAGAACCAAATACTTTAGATGACAGAAGTGAGATCACACTACTAGTGGCTCTATAGCACCAAGATAGCTGTAGGAGAGTGAGACGTTCTTTTCTGACTGGTACATCAACACCTGAGTTGTTAACGTAGGTCCCCTTTGCAGGATCACAGGTCTGTGATGTTGCCCTCCATATGATTTTATGAAAATATACTAATGTGTGTGAATATAATGTAACTGGAAGATGCTTCATGCAAAAGGTTTCTTGTTAGGTATCATTACAAAGCTTATAATCTACTGAGTGTGTTCATCCTATTTATATGAATGTATCATTCTTGTATCTGAAACTAGAAATATGAAATATAACTCTGAGGTCCTATTGTAATTATGCAAAGTGTGGGCCATTAATGGTAGTTTGGAATCTTGATGGCTCCCATCAACTAGGACAATTGACTGTAGATGGCTCTGTTTATTTGCAAGCCTTCCTGTGAGTCAGGCTGGGAAGAATGAAGGCTTGGGGTCTCACAGGACAGGTGACCATGTCACCTGGTACTGGAATCCACCTTAAACCTGGTGCTTTTCCATTTAGAAGGAGAGATGGGGACCCAGAGAGACAAAAGATTCCCACCTTGTGCCAAAGCTATATAAGGGGGTGGAACCGAACAAAGGAGGCAGCAGTCATGACAAATCCCCTAGCTACCACCTGAGCTGGAACAAGGACTGTACCAGGGGAAAGGATTGGGCCCGACTAGGAAGGAGTCCAGTCTGTGAAAGAAGCTTATTGGAACATCTCTGAGAGTGAGATTTTATCTGTATTCAGTTTCCTACTGTATTAGGCATAGACTTGCGTGTTTTATTTTATTTTGCTTGGTAACTTACTTTGTTCTGTCTGTTATTACTTGGAACCACTTAAATCCTATTTTTTATATTTAATAAAATCACTTTTTGCTTATAAATTAACCGTAATTAATTCCTGGGGGAGCAAACAGCTGTGCATCTCTCTCTATCAGTGTTATAGAGGGCGGACAATTTATGAGTTTACCCTGTATAAGCTTTATACAGAGTAAAACGGATTTATTTGGGGTTTGGATCCCATTGGGAACTGCGTATCTGGGTGCTAAAGACAGGAGCACTTCTTAAGCTGTTTTCAGTTAAGTCTGCAGCTTTTGGGGGATGTGGTTCAGACCCTGGGTCTGTGCTGGAGCAGACTGGTGTGTCTGGCTCAACAAGGCAGGGTTCTGAAGTCCCAAGCTGCCAGGGAAAACAGGCTCAGAGGCAGTCTCAGCACATCAGGTGGCAGTCCCAAGTGGGTTTCTATGACCCAACCCGTCACAGGGTCAACCTTTGGTTTGTCTTCAAATTACTCCCTGGGATCCTCCTGTATAACCCCCATGAAGGCAAGAGAGACAGATGCAGGAGGGTAACGGAGACCAAATGTTATCTTCACTGTAGTTGTCAGTGATTCAGTAAGTTTGGTAAAAGAAAATTAGCTGTTGCCCTAGGAGGCAAGTTATCCTGTCTGGCTAATGCGTGTATGTTCAAATTACTTAAATCGGCTGTATACAACCGATTTCTATAAAACCGGCTTCTATAAATTCGACTTAATTTCGTAGTGTAGACATACCCTTATACAGTGCCCAAAACTGAGCTAGGTGGTTTACAGATATATAGCAAGACAAAGCTGTACCCTGGCGAGTTCTCTGAATTGACATGAGACAGAACCATTATTATTAGTGATAACAGATGATTTAGAAAGAACACAGCTCAACTTTCAGTGAGCCAGGCTGAGATTTTGTAGCTTATTATTTTTAAACTGAGCTAACCTGATATGGAACCACTGACGTACAAGCAACATAGAATTGCCCAGTGCCACTTGGCTAAGTAGGATCACACTTCGTTAAATTATCCATAATGATTGACAAAGATCTCTGGCTTGTGTGCAGCAACACATACAAAAGCAAAACATGCTGGGGGTGCATTGCAGTATAGTAAAAAAAATTTCAGGACAGTAATGCCAGTTCCACCTCTGGTCTCCTCAACTCTAAATAAACTAAACAAGGTCAGGCCAAGTCAGTCGTTGGATGGATGGGAGACCTATGTGGAAAACACAGGGCTGCCGAAACTGCGGAGTGCCTGCGATTAGCACACATTTCACTCTGAGTCAATACCAAGTCTTATGGTGGTGGTTTCTTTCAGCTGTGACGCAAAAGCAGCATTCTGGACTGTGTCCATTAGAAGTCCCATAGGACTATTGAAACAACAGGGTCATGGCCAAATTCCAGCTCAGGTTTTACATCATACTGAGCTTAACGCCCCCTGCATTTTCAGTTTGGAAAAAAGTTTTCTTCCCTTCCTCCCTAAAATACACCATTTAAAAAATGTTTTTTATGGCTCATCCCATCCAAAAATCAGTACAGCACTGGTGTGTGTTCACACAAAAGGGCAGTAAATCAATGCCTCATCATAAAATGGTGTACGGCCCCAGAGAGTGTTGTGTGTCCAGTGTTCGTCTTCTGTCAAAGCCGTCCACAGAAGACCAAGGGATACGGTTAGATGCAAGGTAGCATTCGCTGCAGAAATAAAGGTTTTGCAAACATTTTCTTGATAAACAGAATTAGAGGAGATTGGACAGTCATATTTGAATATATGGAGAACACAGTGAAAATAGATCAGCTCTTACTTTTAAAATTGTTGCCCAATACCAGAAACAAGTGTCATTTGAGGGCATTAAAGAGCAGCACTGATATGATTTCAAAGAAACAAGTAGATGTACATCCTGCAGCAAAGAATTTGCTGCCACAGGCAGGGTTGGACTGAGCCAGAGGCACTATAGGCCCATGCAGAGGGCCCTACCTGCAGGAGTCACATGATTACATCAGAATCTCAGGTTTCATTTTCAAAATAAATTTCTAGACCTCATGGTTGAAGATTGAAATGTGACTCAAGTGTAATCAAATCAATGCTGTGATATCTGCAGGCAGCTTGAAACAATAGCTTAGAGAGGGATGAATTGCCCAATGCATCTCAGTGGGATGTTAACAGCAGAACCACTCGGGGGGTGGGGAGGAAGAGGAGGTCCTTGCCAACACCATTCCAGCAACAGACTGTATGTGGTGGGAGGAGAAAAATTCTGGGTCAGTGCCTGGAGCTGGGAGGAAAGGGAAGGGTGGGTTGCAGTTCCTGCCCACCATGAGGAACAGCCATCCGAAGTTAAACTATCTCAAAACCCCATACTGAAGAATTACAGGTGTTTGAGGAAATGACGTGTATCCATCTACAAGGAAATCCTGATCTGCATGGGGATTGCACCCATGCAAATGGAGATCATGTTGAGTTTTGTGCCCTACATTGACCTTAAGTGAGCAGCAGGAAAAAAAAACCCCAAATAACCTGAAATGTGCTCTATTCACTTGGCATGCAGCACATCCAATGCATGTGTGTTTTAATTTCAAACTTATCAGGAGACAGGCAAACCAGTTCAGTTACAAGACATATAGCCCCATCCTCTGAACATTTGCCCAGGAGAAATGGAACTGAAAACAAACCTTTTAGGTTTGACAAAAAGTTTAGTTAACTTCACCACCCACCCAATTCACTCATTAATCGCACACCTCTGCACTTTGATTCTGGCCACAAAGCAGCAAAATGCCATAAGAAAGGCTGGAAAGGCCACAAGAAAAACCTGACTAGAAACAGGAAATACTGGAAATCTTACAAGAAAAGGCCTGCTCTTGTGGGAAAGTTTCATCCAAATTTTGTGGAGTCAAGAAGTTTGGATGAACAACTAGACCAAGTCCAGGCGTTCTGAGGTTCGCCTGTCACTAAGCCCTAGAGCATGTGGGAAACAGGGCCGGCTCTAGGCACCAGCAAAGCAAGCAGTTGCTTGGGGTGGCAGATTTGCAAGGGGCGCAAGAATCCAGCATGGGAGCTGAGAACCAACAGGGGGCCCTGGGAGCTGTAGTTCCTTGGTTAGCTCCCTGCCTATAGAGCCAGCCCTGGAGCAGGGAAAGAACTACATTTCCCAGCATTACCTTGGCCACTAGCAACAGGAAAGGGTGGGGGAAGGAGTATGGAACTGAAATCTGCAGCTTGCTGTGAATGGTAGGAACAGAGCCAGCTCTAGGTATTTTGCCGCCCCCCCCCCCCCCCCCCCCCCCCCCCCCCCCCCCCCCCCCCCC
>NW_020664601.1:2016298-2020204 GCF_002925995.2 Terrapene triunguis | reverse complement strand
AGGTATCATTACAAAGCTTATAATCTACTGAGTGTGTTCATCCTATTTATATGAATGTATCATTCTTGTATCTGAAACTAGAAATATGAAATATAACTCTGAGGTCCTATTGTAATTATGCAAAGTGTGGGCCATTAATGGTAGTTTGGAATCTTGATGGCTCCCATCAACTAGGACAATTGACTGTAGATGGCTCTGTTTATTTGCAAGCCTTCCTGTGAGTCAGGCTGGGAAGAATGAAGGCTTGGGGTCTCACAGGACAGGTGACCATGTCACCTGGTACTGGAATCCACCTTAAACCTGGTGCTTTTCCATTTAGAAGGAGAGATGGGGACCCAGAGAGACAAAAGATTCCCACCTTGTGCCAAAGCTATAAAAGGGGGGTGGAACAGAACAAAGGAGGCAGCAGTCATGACAAATCCCCTAGCTACCACCTGAGCTGGAACAAGGACTGTACCAGGGGAAAGGATTGGGCCCAACTAGGAAGGAGTCCAGTCTGTGAAAGAAGCTTATTGGAACATCTCTGAGTGAGATTTTATCTGTATTCAGTTTCCTACTGTATTAGGCATAGACTTGCGTGTTTTATTTTATTTTGCTTGGTAACTTACTTTGTTCTGTCTGTTATTACTTGGAACCACTTAAATCCTATTTTTTATATTTAATAAAATCACTTTTTGCTTATAAATTAACCGTAATTAATTCCTGGGGGAGCAAACAGCTGTGCATCTCTCTCTATCAGTGTTATAGAGGGCGGACAATTTATGAGTTTACCCTGTATAAGCTTTATACAGAGTAAAACGGATTTATTTGGGGTTTGGATCCCATTGGGAACTGCGTATCTGGGTGCTAAAGACAGGAGCACTTCTTAAGCTGTTTTCAGTTAAGTCTGCAGCTTTTGGGGGATGTGGTTCAGACCCTGGGTCTGTGCTGGAGCAGACTGGTGTGTCTGGCTCAACAAGGCAGGGTTCTGAAGTCCCAAGCTGCCAGGGAAAACAGGCTCAGAGGCAGTCTCAGCACATCAGGTGGCAGTCCCAAGTGGGTTTCTATGACCCAATCCGTCACAGGGTCAACCTTTGGTCTGTCTTCAAATTACTCCCTGGGATCCTCCTGTATAACCCCCATGAAGGCAAGAGAGACAGATGCAGGAGGGTAACGGAGACCAAATGTTATCTTCACTGTAGTTGTCAGTGATTCAGTAAGTTTGGTAAAAGAAAATTAGCTGTTGCCCTAGGAGGCAAGTTATCCTGTCTGGCTAATGCGTGTATGTTCAAATTACTTAAATCGGCTGTATACAACCGATTTCTATAAAACCGGCTTCTATAAATTCGACTTAATTTCGTAGTGTAGACATACCCTTATACAGTGCCCAAAACTGAGCTAGGTGGTTTACAGATATATAGCAAGACAAAGCTGTACCCTGGCGAGTTCTCTGAATTGACATGAGACAGAACCATTATTATTAGTGATAACAGATGATTCAGAAAGAACACAGCTCAACTTTCAGTGAGCCAGGCTGAGATTTTGTAGCTTATTATTTTTAAACTGAGCTAACCTGATATGGAACCACTGACGTACAAGCAACATAGAATTGCCCAGTGCCACTTGGCTAAGTAGGATCACACTTCGTTAAATTATCCATAATGATTGACAAAGATCTCTGGCTTGTGTGCAGCAACACATACAAAAGCAAAACATGCTGGGGGTGCATTGCAGTATAGTAAAAAAAATTTCAGGACAGTAATGCCAGTTCCACCTCTGGTCTCAACTCTAAATAAACTAAACAAGGTCAGGCCAAGTCAGTCGTTGGATGGATGGGAGACCTATGTGGAAAACACAGGGCTGCCGAAACTGCGGAGTGCCTGTGATTAGCACACATTTCACTCTGAGTCAATACCAAGTCTTATGGTGGTGGTTTCTTTCAGCTGTGACGCAAAAGCAGCATTCTGGACTGTGTCCATTAGAAGTCCCATAGGACTATTGAAACAACAGGGTCATGGCCAAATTCCAGCTCAGGTTTTACATCATACTGAGCTTAACGCCCCCTGCATTTTCAGTTTGGAAAAAAGTTTTCTTCCCTTCCTCCCTAAAATACACTATTTAAAAAATGTTTTTTATGGCTCATCCCATCCAAAAATCAGTACAGCACTGGTGTGTGTTCACACAAAAGGGCAGTAAATCAATGCCTCATCATAAAATGGTGTACGGCCCCAGAGAGTGTTGTGTGTCCAGTGTTCGTCTTCTTCTGTCAAAGCCGTCCACAGAAGACCAAGGGATACGGTTAGATGCAAGGTAGCATTCGCTGCAGAAATAAAGGTTTTGCAAACATTTTCTTGATAAACAGAATTAGAGGAGATTGGACAGTCATATTTGAATATATGGAGAACACAGTGAAAATAGATCAGCTCTTACTTTTAAAATTGTTGCCCAATACCAGAAACAAGTGTCATTTGAGGGCATTAAAGAGCAGCACTGATATGATTTCAAAGAAACAAGTAGATGTACATCCTGCAGCAAAGAATTTGCTGCCACAGGCAGGGTTGGACTGAGCCAGAGGCACTATAGGCCCATGCAGAGGGCCCTACCTGCAGGAGTCACATGATTACATCAGAATCTCAGGTTTCATTTTCAAAATAAATTTCTAGACCTCATGGTTGAAGATTGAAATGTGACTCAAGTGTAATCAAATCAATGCTGTGATATCTGCAGGCAGCTTGAAACAATAGCTTAGAGAGGGATGAATTGCCCAATGCATCTCAGTGGGATGTTAACAGCAGAACCACTCGGGGGGTGGGGAGGAAGAGGAGGTCCTTGCCAACACCATTCCAGCAACAGACTGTATGTGGTGGGAGGAGAAAAATTCTGGGTCAGTGCCTGGAGCTGAGAGGAAAGGGAAGGGTGGGTTGCAGTTCCTGCCCACCATGAGGAACAGCCATCCAAAGTTAAACTATCTCAAAACCCCATACTGAAGAATTACAGGTGTTTGAGGAAATGACGTGTATCCATCTACAAGGAAATCCTGATCTGCATGGGGATTGCACCCATGCAAATGGAGATCATGTTGAGTTTTGTGCCCTACATTGACCTTAAGTGAGCAGCAGGAAAAAAAACCCCAAATAACCTGAAATGTGCTCTATTCACTTGGCATGCAGCACATCCAATGCATGTGTGTTTTAATTTCAAACTTATCAGGAGACAGGCAAACCAGTTCAGTTACAAGACATATAGCCCCATCCTCTGAACATTTGCCCAGCAGAAATGGAACTGAAAACAAACCTTTTAGGTTTGACAAAAAGTTTAGTTAACTTCACCACCCACCCAATTCACTCATTAATCGCACACCTCTGCACTTTGATTCTGGCCACAAAGCAGCAAAATGCCATAAGAAAGGCTGGAAAGGCCACAAGAAAAACC
The DNA here is from genome assembly GCF_002925995.2 of Terrapene triunguis. NCBI lineage: Eukaryota > Metazoa > Chordata > Testudines > Emydidae > Terrapene > Terrapene triunguis. The sequence continues at coordinate 2,016,793 of NW_020664601.1, read as the reverse complement.
TGACTAGAAACAGGAAATACTGGAAATCTTACAAGAAAAGGCCTGCTCTTGTGGGAAAGTTTCATCCAAATTTTGTGGAGTCAAGAAGTTTGGATGAACAACTAGACCAAGTCCAGGCGTTCTGAGGTTCGCCTGTCACTAAGCCCTAGAGCATGTGGGAAACAGGGCCGGCTCTAGGCACCAGCAAAGCAAGCAGTTGCTTGGGGCGGCAGATTTGCAAGGGGCGCAAGAATCCAGCATGGGAACTGAGAACCAACAGGGGGCCCTGGGAGCTGTAGTTCCTTGGTTAGCTCCCTGCCTATAGAGCCAGCCCTGGAGCAGGGAAAGAACTACATTTCCCAGCATTACCTTGGCCACTAGCAACAGGAAAGGGTGGGGGAAGGAGTATGGAACTGAAATCTGCAGCTTGCTGTGAATGGTAGGAACAGAGCCAGCTCTAGGTATTTTGCCGCCCCCCCCCCCCCCCCCCCCCCCCCCCCCCCCCCCCCCCCCCCC
>NW_020664601.1:2008232-2016198 GCF_002925995.2 Terrapene triunguis | reverse complement strand
CCCCCGCCCACACCCCCTGCTGCCCCAGCTCTGGCCCCCACCTGCACTCCCTTGCGGCCCCAGCCCTGGGCTCTTCCCCCCCTGCCGCCCCAGCCCTGGCCTCCACCTGCACCCTCCTGCTGCCCCAGCCCTGGGCGTCCCCTCCCACACCCCCTGCCGCCCCAGCTCTGGCCCCCACCTGCACTCACCTGCTGCCCCAGCCCTGGGCTCTTCCCCCACCACCCGCACCTCCTGCCACCCCAGCCCTGGGCTCTCCCCCAAAGAAGGAATTGGGGGGACTAAATGGACGGTGCACCTCTCTATCTGAAGCCTAGCAAGGGAGGTATGTGGATCCCACTAGAATTTAAAATGAAAAGTAAGGGAGGGGAGGCTCTACTAGACTGGGCAGCTTTAGATACAGTACCAGGCACTTAGGAGGATTTCCACTTCTGAGCCATGGAAGCAGAAATTGACTTTTCCTTTCCAGATATAGCTAATATTCAGAAAGGGAATCTAGCACCTGCCTTCCAGATTTGAACATCCTCAAAATTCAGGAGTGCTCAAGCTCAATTTGGGCAGCTGTTACTTCATTTCCCCCAAATCAAATATACTGATCCACTGTAACTTGCTGTAGAAAAAGTAGAATAAATTGAGCAAGAAATGCTTCCCAGTGGTTATTAGGAATGGATTTTTTATTCACCATTTCCTTTTTTTTTTTTTTTTTTAAAGTTTTAGTTTTATTTGTTTAAAAGGGAGACCGTGATAGTGCATTCCCCATAGAAACAAAGAATGGAACAAAATAATAATAAAGGCACGTCAACTTTTTCTCATTTATGTAGGACAGTCTTATACTATGCATCCAGATATCCTCCAGCCACACAAGCTGAAAATTGTTCCACTTTACTGCAGTTCTGTAACCATATGGAACCAATCCTGTCTGTGTTCTGTGCACATCCAAAATTCCTGCTGAATGACCCGCCCTGGGAGCGAGTTACCAGTGACCCAGGGCTGGGGTGGCAGGAGGGTGCAGTTGGGGGGGAGGGGGAGAGCCCAGGGCTGGGGTGGGGGGCAGCAAAAAACCTAGAGCTGGCCCTGGTGGGAAAGAAACTGATTCTAGTCAAAGGTGGGCTGCCAAAGCTAGTAAAAATGGCAAGCACATGTTGGTGCAGTTTTCTATTAATGTTAACATTTCAGCCAAAGGAGATTTTAGTCAGCTCAGAACATTCGCAGAGGATCATTATATGTATTTACTGCACCCCCTTGACTATGGTCCTGATGTAGGGTACCTCAGGAAGAGGCCAATTGCTTTTCAGAAGGCAGTGCTTGCCAACATCCCAACCTTGCACTGTTTTTGTGGCTAGGACAATGTGGTGAGCGCATGCTTTCTTTGGTTAATGGGCAGGAGGCCACACTCCCGTGGGCTGGTTGCAGGATGAGGTACCCAGTTGGAAAAGACAGTGAGGATCAGATCCATGTTAGCTTTCACCCCAAATCTGAACTGAATGCAAATGCAGGCTCCGATCCTGCATTGAAGTCAACGTGCTCTGTGCAGGTGAACAGGACTGTGCACGTATGGCTCATTTGCAGGATCAGGGCCTCAGAGAATGAAGGCCTTATCCTGAAAGATTAGCATTTCTGGTGAGCTGCTCCGTGCCATCAATGGGCTTGAGGGCATTCAATCCTATGCATGGGATTGGGCCCTAAGCTTGGACTTGTCCTGCTGAGCTAGTTCTATAAGCCGCGAAGAAATACCAGCTTGCTTGCAAGATGCGTTTTGAGGGCAGGATGGGGAGGGGAATATAGACAAATACAACACTGCATGCCCTCCAGGTCCCCTTTTATTGAGTGAGTGAATACAAAAATAAGATCATATAGGTGCACAAACACAATGATCTGCACCTTGGGAAGAACCATCTTAAATCAGCGGTAAGCAGAGTGTTAATAACATCTTGTAAACCGTTCTCTTTACAAGCAGGAAGCTTCCTGAAACATGATGCTCATTTGATTAAAAACTCCCCAACACAGTCAGAGTAATACTTAGCACTTCTCATCCCGTGAGCCCAAAGTGCTTCATAGAAGGTGGGCGAGCATCATCATCATCCCCGTTTTACAAATGGGAATGTGCTTGAAATTAACAAAACCCAAGGAACTTAAATCAAAAGAAACAGAGAGCTTAGGAAGCACATACCATTCTTAGAGGGCGATGGCTCACTCTGGTAGTTTCATTTTGCAATGCAAAAATCATTGGCAGAAGCACGGTTGGAAGAGTTCTAGAAATGACTACCGCTCTTATAGCAACCTGTTACAGTTGATAAAAAATAAAAATTTATATAGTACATGGCATTTCTCCTAAATTGCACCAGAAGTAATTTGGAAGCACTTTCAGTTTGTCTTATATGCAAACAGGGGAAAGAGCAAGTCACAGGCTTTCCATCTCCTTGATAGATATTTAAGCCTCTCTCGGCACCCCTGCTCCTGCCTGTCACATTTCTGAGTCCGCATACATGCCATTGATTAAGTAGTCCACTTGTGTATAGTCCTTTTTCTTGTAGCTTTCATAGGCCTGCATGGCAAATAGAACTAAGACTGTTATGAAAAATATGATCCCAAATAGAAGTACTGCCAGGAGTGAACTGGTGTCCACCAAGTACTGAGTCAGAGGCCCAGTGGCAATCAGCAGATTGTCATAGTCTGTGTTTTGCTCATCTCTGCCAACGCCCAAGGCTGTTGTTTTGGGTGCATTTGTTGCACCCATGGTGGTAAGCTTAGTCAAGAAAGTACTATATGTTGTTGTTATCACCCCAGGCCCAGTGGTGGCCTTTGTTGATGGCTGGTTAGTTGCTGAAGTCTTTGTTCGGACTGGGATAGTAGGAGATGGCTTACCCGTGATATTCTGGGGCCTTTCCACTGTAGTTGTCAGGGGCTCAAGAGTTGATGAAGTAGCTTTGATTGTTGGCACTGTGGGACTGGCACTCTTTGAAGATGGATTGGTGACTGCAGAATCTGGGGAATGTGTTTGCAAGTCCTGTAGGCTGTCGGTGGTTGCCACTATAGATAAACTTGTTGTCAATGGGCCAACCCCCACAGTAATAACTGTGCTAGGGGTGGGAGTGCTGTGTGTGGCAATGGTTGCATTGTGATACTTTGTTTGGGACACTGCAGTCCTCACTTTCGATTCAGAAGTAGCAATAGTAGTTTGAGACAAGGGTGCTGGTGCCTTTGTAGTTCCTGAAGTGAACACCTTATTACTTGTCTTTTCAAAGGTGGCTGTAGGTGTGGAGCTAGAAGTATCGTTATTTGAAGAGAGAGAAAAGGCAGCTGGAGATGTGGTGCCGGTAGGCATAGTGGGATTAGCTGTCAGAACCCCAAGCATCTCTGCAGTTCCATTACCTTTGGCTGATGGAGTAGCTGTACTTATCTCACCTGGGGTTCCCTTGGTGGATTGTGTGGTTGTGGCTTTAGTGGTGGTGGTGGTGACAGTAGTTGTAACTACTGCTGGTGGGATCATTCTGGTACCTGTCATTACAGTCCTTACTTGAGCTGATGGTGAAGGTGGTACCGTTGCTTGACTCTCTGTCTGGTTCTCTTGGCTTGTGTTAGATTCTACTTGCCCGCTGGTTCGGCCAAGTGGCTGTGCTTCTCTTTTCTTAAGGACAAGTTCTTTGAAAACAAAAACGAAAGTTCAAAAACCAATGGGCCTAATTCTGATCTCATTCACACTGAAGTCAGGAGTATCTCCTGAAGCAGATGATGTGCAGCTTACTTCAATGGAGTTACGCCCTATTTCAGGGGTTCTCAAACTGGGGGTCATGAACTCTCAGGGGAGTCACAAGGTTATTATGTGGGGGTCGCGAACTGTCAGTCTCCACCCCAAAACCCGTTTCGCCTCCAGCATTTATAGTAGTGTTAAATATAAAAAAATGTGTTTTTAATTTGTAAAGGGGGGGAGGGGTTGCACTCAGTTTTGCTGTGTGAAAGGGGTCACCAATACAAAAGTCTGAGAACTACTGCCGTATTTACTCCAATGTAAATAAGATCACAATCAAACCTAGCATATCCTCTATTATTTGCATAAAGCCCTCTCATAAGCGGAATCCTTTCCTGGGTTACCCTCTATGCCAGACACCTCTGTCATTTGTCTCTCCAGGACCGGAACCCTCTGAATCGCTCAAAGGAAGGGTAACACTTCACCTCTCCAATGGTTCTCAAAAGCAGAGCAGCAGTACCCTTCACTCTGACCTAACCAGTGACAGAAGCCAAAGGCCTGTGCCCTTACACGTTAAAAGGCACCATTCACGGCCTTTATTTAGGTCCATAATTTTACCCCTCTTAAAACTTTTTGAAAATTTCCCCTTAAATACATAAGGTGCCTCAGCTGATGATCAGGCTTTTAGTAGCACGAATCCTATAAGCATTAAAAGAGCTAAGCCGTTAAATCCTCATGCAACCTTTCACAAAACAGAATGAACCATGGATGAGCTTGAGGGAGTTTTGTGTTGTTTTTTAAAAACTTGTCTACAGAGGAATTTTTAAACACGTTTCAAGATTAGTTCCCCAATTGCCAACAAGCTCCATTTCGTTATGGTGTCACTTTTAATTAAAATTGAAGCCCCTGCTGTTGTAAAACCATGGCTAGCAATTGCTACTAATGCCTTTCTGATTATCCATGCAGCCTGCCGCTTCTGGCATGACATCCTGGCAGTCAAAGGAAATCCAATCCCAAGATGTTCTCCTTTCAGGGTTTTTTTTTTAATTATTATTATTATTATTATTAATAAAGTCCTTCAGGTCCAAAAGGACAGAGTATAGGGTGCGATAGGTGTGCCTAGTGAGCCCTTTCACAGGGACAGGCTAAAAATCATGTTTCTTTAAAAACCACACTATGTTCTTTCAATATTATAACTACCAGAAGACACAATGGGACAAATCTTCCAATGGACAGATTCTAAAGTACAAACATATCCTGTGCTCCACCTTCTCAGTCAGAGGTGCAGCAAAGCACTGAGTGTACAGTATTTAGTATGATGCAATCTTTTTATCCTAAAGGTGACTGGGCTATCTGGTTTTACCAGGAGCCCTACAGTGTAGAATTACCTCCAAGTAGATCTTTAATGTCCTGAGCGCTGGCATTCTGACACACATACAGATGGCGACAGTGTAAAAGGACACAGCGATTCTGATAGAACACTGACCAGTTGCAGTAACGATTACCTAAAACACAAGACAAGAGGTTACATAAAATGGAAGGAAGTCCTGATTTTAAAAAAACATCAGACCCAGTGTGGTCCTGGGATTTTACCGTTAGCAAAGCTATTTAAAAAATAAAATCTCACTGTGCCATGAGTTTTCCTTTACACACAACAGAAAAATGGACCAAAATGTGCTATATGCAAAGCTCTCTACTTTGTGGTTTCAATTCCACGTTAACTTGAACGTCCTACAAACTTGGTAACAGGAACCTCTGTTATGAAACCCATAACAATCAGCATTCCAGCAGGATCACATTCAGACTTGGTCCACGTGGCTAGAATTCCAGTGAAACCAATGGAGCTGCACCAGGTGTGAATTTGGCCCAGGTAGGTCAGTTCACAGAGCTCCCCACTTGAGTCCACTGGACCCAAATAGATCACCTTGAGTAGCCCAACAGCACTGCTACTGGCCAATTAAGAAAAGCATTAGAGGAGTCCTACCTGACCTTAGCTGCTGGAAAGTCACATCATGACTAACATTCTTACCCCTTTTAAGACAGTGCTGAGAGAGAGAGAGAGAGAGAGAGAGAGAAAGCACGCTCTCTTTACTGGTGTCCTTCCCCCACACCACAAACTAATGCACTCTGGGGTGTGAAGTCCCAGAGTCTGTGAAGTGATTGTGACAGTGACCTTAAGAGTATGTCTACACTGCAATAAAAGACCCACAGCATAACTGTGGCTGGCCAGGCTCAGGCTGGAGTCCAGGCTCAGACTCCCTGAGGGGACAGGACCTCAGAGCGCAGGCTCCAGCTGGAGTCCGAATATCTACATTGCATTTTTTAGCCCCACAGTCCAACCCCAGATCAGCTGACCCAGGCTCTGAGACTTGGTGCCACGGGTTTTTTAATTGAAGTGTAGAATGTACCTAAGAGCCTTTCAATGCCCACTGGCAAAGGGTTCACTGCCATGTAAGAGGAACTCTTATCAGGCCTGAAACTCTCTACACCTAACACATGGCCATCATATTTACCTATAAAACACATGTAAGATATCAAAGGAAAGCCGGTGACATACTGGCCATTAATATCACTGTGAAATGTATATCTCAACAAAGAATTATGGATACTTACTGATATTATGCTTTAAAGTCTGTAACCAAATAAAGGGAGAAATAGATTTCCTTTCAGAAAGAGGGAGGACTAGTTATTTCCCTGTCTCTAATGCAAACTGAGCGTGGCGAGGCCAGAGGCAATGGACAGTTCACTTGCATTGGAGATAAACAGGAGAGCAAATTAACATGAAGATGTGGAATCACAGGAAGACAGGTTCATCCTGACTAGTGACAAAGACAAACTTTGGGGAAAATAGGGAGAAGCAAGAAAACATTTTGTTATTCTAATGAGAGGACAAAGATCAGCGCTATTAGCATTCTGTGAATGGGGTGGGTGATGCTGAAAGGTTTCTTTAGGTAAAAAGCTTCTCTTAGACAAGAATTGTAACCCGCTGAATTAAGTTTTAGTCTCCAGAAAGTGTGATTATACTTTTATTTCTATTATCTCTGCTTAGTATCACTTAAAGAACAGATTAATAAATTTATTCTTGCTTTATCATAAATTCATCTCAGTGCTATTATATTAGATGGAGGTGTGCCCCCTCAGCTGAGCCAAGTGTGTATTCTGTCTTTTCTGAGACAACAGGCTTGGTATTTCTGTCAGCATCAGTGACAGGGGCTGGATGCTGCAAGGAGATGCTTCTGGAGGGTCCAGGAACTGAAATACACCAAGTGTTAACCTGTAAGGCAAAGTGAGGACTGGCAGAGTCCTAAGGAGCTTGTTTGGCTGGCTAACAGCCTAAGGTGGCACGGAGCTGTAACACAGTATAGCAAAAGAAGAATTTGTTGGTGCTAAGACAGAAGGGTAAGATTGTGATTTACAGTTTTAGACCCTCAAGAGAGTGTGTCAGTAACTTAATGAAAATATAGTCAAGTGAACATGGGAGGAGACTGTACAGGATGGCTGGCCAGAAAATGGGGAGTGCTTGGAACAAAGTCGCGAGGGACCAGTCAGGCAGTGTCCAATTGGTCAGTCAGAAGCCAATTACAGTGTACTCATTACTCCTGACAGAATTGTGCACCCCTGTGGGGGTGCAGAATTCATATGGCCTGCATTTTTCTTTGCCCCCGCCCGAAAAAACACAAAAAAAGTCTGTCAGGGGACACGCGCCTCTTCCCCAGCAGCACGTCTGTTCCAGCGTGCCTGGAGCAGCCTCAGAGATGGGAGGGAGAGGCTGGGCGTGCATGCCTGATCACTGTGGGGAGGGGGGGTGGAAGGGGGAGTGGGCTGGGCATACGTGCGTGTGTGCCAACAAGCGCGAGAGAGAGAGCGCGCGAGCGCGCGCGCACCTCTGTCCCTCCCACTTGCTACTGCAGCTCGCTGGCATAGAAGGGTAGGGCTTTTTATTATGCACGAGGCAGGCTAGAGACAGAAATGTAGCAGCCTGCCTGAGTTAACTGATCTCATTGTCTGAGGCAGAAATGTAGCAGCCTGTCTATGTAGTAACACTATTAATGTTCCTATTGTTAGTTAACGGTTTCCATTCTCAGTCAATTCCCCCAGGAGCATAAAACCGGTGAAAGTTTTAAGGTCCCTGCATTGCCAGAGTGATGTAAAGGAGCCTTATTATAAATGACAGTAAGGGAATCCTCAGCTAGGAAGGTCTATGTGCTTTCTCACTTTTTTCCTGTGCCAAAGTGGCACAACGGGGTTAGATTACAGCTCAGGATTTATTTTACTTACCAT
>NW_020664601.1:1999929-2008132 GCF_002925995.2 Terrapene triunguis | reverse complement strand
TTAGTTACCAAGTGTTTGTAACTTAACTTTCATGTGTTTAGGAAATGTTGAATAGTTACTGTGACTTTTTTCTGTATTGTAGTTTAAACTAATTACCAAAACAATTGAAATTGGTGTGATTATATTGCATTATTTTGACAAATATGCAGAATTTTGAATTTTTTGGCACAAAATCCAGTCAGGAGTAACTCATACATACTGCTATACGGAGCGATTCACCTTCATACACTCTTAAAAACATTAAGTGTGAACGGGGGAAGAGCAATCATATGCTGCATGTAGTGTGTTTTTTGTTTAAAGTTATCTCCAAAGCCACTGGTCTTCACCAAGGATTAAGACCATGGCAAGCTTGAAAGTATAAAAAGAAGCCATTTAGGTTACTTGAGAATAAAAAAGCATCTAGAAAATTTCTTAACTTGTGGGGAGGGTGAATAAAAGCCTTTACATTCTTTGGCAGCTCAGAAAACAGCCCAGTGGAATTTCACTGAGTTGCCTGGAGGTTGGGGCATTCAGCGTTTCTCAGTCAGGCCCTTAAGACTCTAAGCCCCGCTTGGGCCAGAAATTACATCTTCAATTCAGTTGTATAGGACAGAACACACAGTGCGTGGCAAATTATAACCAAATCGCATGCGTCAGGGCAGAAGCTGATCGTGGCAGGGGTTAAGAAGGAATTTTTCACACCATACATTACGTGCACAATTGGTCAGGTGTGTAAGTTTCCCAGTCCTACCCTATCACAGAATACCAGGCTAACTGGACTGAACTGGTATCACAAATCCTGTAATACCTGTGTTTGGGGGAGGAAAAAGCCCCAAATACCCAACAACATATTTTCTATCTTGTCTGTATACTCAGTCAGTTACTGGAGATAAAAAACGGGACACTCAAAGATATTTTAAAGGGAATCGTGCAGGGGCAGGACCCAAGATCTGGCCCTCCACAGGATGGACTTTTTTTTTTTTTAAACACTATATTTAAAAAAAAATTCAGCCTCTGAGACAAGGGACAGAACTGTGAAGATCTCTGCAGACAAGCAGTAACAAAGCCTGCAGGTGTGCAATGTGCACTGAGAGCAAGGATGCTGGCTTGTGTGGACATGCTACACTGTCCCTCCATTCTCTTGTACTGGGTAGAATGTCCCATAATTACGACACATTAGCTCTGCTCTTCTGAGCCAGCTGGGAATTGAAATTCCTTGAAATCCTGTGCTCCAAAACACAAATATTCCCCGTTTCAGCCTCCCCAGCTGGATAAAAAACTCCAACATACACAAGCCAATCCCCTCCCAATACCAATCCCTCCCACTAGAGTCATTGGTTTTGCTTGTCCAGTACCTGGGAATTCCAGGCCCCAGCCTCCTTGCCAAAAGATGAGAGATTTCTCCATCATTATTTCCATCATGGTAGCATTGTGAGGCATTAGCCTAAACCCCCTTGTGCTAGGCATGTACAAGCATATAACAGACTGTCCCTGCCCCAAAGAGTTTACAGTCCAGTGACAACTCTTCCCCAATGAAGATGCAGTTGTATTGGTTTAAAGTGCTTGATCAGTATAGTTTATTCCCACACGGGAAGGGGAATAAGCTATACTAGTATAAATCACTTTCATACCAGTCTAACTGCTTCCACACTAGGGCTTAGAACAATAGAACTATATAGGTAAAAGAAAATCACCCCTGAACTGGCATAGTTATAGTGGTATAAGTTTTCTAGTTTAGACCAGGCCTAACAATACAGACTGATGCCTGCATGATGCTAAAATCTCATGCTTTGGGGATTAAGTAGGGGTCAGGAAAGGAATCCACTCCCTCCTCCAATGTATTTTGGATTTGGGGTTTTTGGTCTTCCTCTGAAGCATCAGAGACGGCCACAGCTGGAGATGAGACACACTGGGCGGAGTGGGACGGTGCTTTAAGAAGGTACTGAGAATGCTCAGGATCTAATTGATCGTTATTTTCTGGGTCAGAAAGGAATTTCCCCTGTCAGACTAGTGGTGACCAGAGTTTTTTTCCCACCTTCCTCTGCAGCATGTGAGTGAGGGTGACTTACCAGAATTATCTAGGTCTCTCTCACTAAATCAATTCCCTGTCATTACAGGTGCCTCGGGCACTGGTGCGCCTTGGCCCCTCCTATTCTCTGCCTGTGGCACACAATAGTTTAGTCTTCGGAGGTCTGTAACACTTTGGGCCCAATTTTAGTTGTTGGGGTTGGTGGGGAGGGGGGTTGCTGGCCTATGATATACAGGAGATCAGCCTAGATGATCAGGTAGTCCCTTCTGGTCTTAAACTCTATGACCTTGTGCTCCCCTCATCCATTTGTAACAATGAGATATCGGGGGGAGGGGGAGGGTTAAAAAAAATAAAAAATTTAATTGGGGAGGGTAGAAGCATAGAACAAAAGATGTATCTTTGGATATGTAGCTCTAGTAATGTCCTTAAAAATAACCAGTGAAAAGGAAGGGGGATTCATTCCTTTCTTTCCAGATCATCTTTCAGCACATAGTACATTCTTGCAGGAGCAGAGGTGACTGAGAAATCTGGAGAGCGTACACCATCCATCCTGCATCTACCATGACCAGGGTCAAACTGTGCCAGTCTCGTATGAGATACCAAACCAGCACATCTCTGATGGCACCATTGGTTTCTACAAAATTGGACAGATTAACCCTTCCCCAAAGCTTTGATTCAAAGAAGCATTTAAACACATGAAAGTACTGTAAACTCCAAGCATTCAAAAAAATCAGAAAGGCCCCCCAAAATCAGGAGACTGGCTTAAAAAAAAAAAAAAACCACTCATGTTTTCAAAAATAAAGAGATCCAGAATTTAGTATTTTCCTTACAATTCACATGCGCCAGCTTTTCTCTGCAGCCATGAGGGACAAACATTTCTTTAAATGAAACTGGGATTCTCATACAATCACATGACTCCAGGAGCAACAGGTGCTCTGTAAATCAATAAAATCAGTATGTAGGTGCAGTGTGTCCCCAGGTTGACAGCTGGAAGGGCAGAGGCCAAATTTTTCCAACTTTAGGGCTTAAGTTCAGAACCTTGTAAGTGATTGCTCTTAGTGCCATAGCGCCTCCTGGTGTTAGGGTGTTGCAGGAACTTCGCCTCTAGAACCTCCCACCGGGCCTGTGGCCACTTCCTGGGCCCTGTGATGTTCTGTCTCTGTCCAAATCTTCCATGGTCTGGCCTGGCGTCTAGCCAGCTCCATTAGAAGTTCAATCCCCTTACAGTTGGACATTTGGTTACCCTGGAAGTTCAAATAAATATCCAAACTAACAGTTCCTCTGCCCCCCTTTAACTATACTGAAGTTCTCTGCTTCTTGGCCCCTACTCCTGGGCCCTGCAGAGCTTCTCCTACGTGGCTTCTTCCCAGCAGGTTTCCCCCCTCACTTCCCAGGAACTCCAACAGCTTCCATCAGGGATTTCCTTACAGGTCCTATCTCAGTTCTTCTCTCCTCACCCCCCAAACATGAGCCTGACCTGCTTCCTGTGGGTCTCCTCCAGCTTGACGTGCCCAAACCCTTCCCAGAGACGGAAATCTCTTGGCTCCCCTCTAGACTGAGTTCACAGTAGTTGGCCTCTCTCTGATACCCTGCAATTGGGGTCACTCATCAAGTCTCCATCATTCTCAGCTGGGGGATAGCTGTCCAGTCGCACGCAAGGCTGAGCCCAGCTTGCTGGAAAGGGCCAGCCAGCCTGTGACATGCCTAAATAAATGGCCTGATTTTCAGATTTACCTGATACCTTTGAGGGAGGGGAGGGAAAAAAAAAAAAAAAAAAAAAAAAAAAAAGCTACAAACAGTATTTAGGTACCCGTATTTGCAAATTTCTGGACATAAAATGCATTTTCATGTTCCCCAAGGGCCTAACACACCAGGGAATCCATGCGTTACGGAAGCTGAACTAGACCCTCTCAGGAACACGTGAATATCTCACACACTGCAGCACTGCTCTGATACTTTACAAAGATCAAAATTTTCAAAAGTGATTTTTTGGGCCCAAATGGAGACACCTCAAAAGGGATTGATCAGAAAATGCTGAGCACCCATCCTCTGAAAACCAGGGCCCTTTACGGCATCTCAAGTTATGTACCCAAAATATCACTAGTCAGTCACTTTAAATTGTCAATTCTCTGCCAAGCTAGTGCAGGGTTAAGCAACTAGCTTCTTTCAAGACAGAAAACATGCAAGTGCGAATATCAGTGAGCAAAGATTGCTCAACCAGCACAGCTGTCTGCTGTAGCAATGTTCGCTTACAAACATCTGGCTGCATGGTACGTTGATAGAGTTAAGTGACCTCACACCAGTCACGCGCACACTATCAGCGCATATGCCCGCTGCTTCTTATGGAAGCTAGAAAGGCCCTGGGAAATGGCTGCTCTGTTTTCAATTTAAAACAAAGCTGTCAGAAATTATTGAGCCACCACAGAACTGCACACAGAAGCCATACTTATAAATGCTTGTAAACAAATGGAGTAAAAAAAGAAAAATGTGGGGAGAGGGGAAGAGCCCTTTAAGAACATGGAAACCCAGACAGTTTTTATGCTAAAGGAAGACCAGCTCACCTGAAGGCGATAGGCCTCTACAAGTGCGTCTGCAATGCTTTTCACTGCTCAGCCGGTTTATTCGTATCACCCGAGTGCCTCTCTCCTTTAAGGTGGAAATTTTGTTTTCAGATATGCACAGGGAAATCAACAGGAAAAATACAACAGCAGTCCACATCTTGAAGGCTGGCTTTGGAATCATGCTATTCTTCCCTAGAGCCTGTTGTGCAGGAGAAGCATTTGCCAATTACCTTCAGGTCCTAAGCGACGTATCTGTCAAACAGAAATATTTAAAAAAAAATTATATATATATCAAGAGGATGCATTAAAGATTTAAATCGTTCTTAACTCCTTTTCATCTGTAGATCTCACAGCACTTTACAAAGGAAGGTAAGCATCATTATCTCCATTACACAGATAAAGAAACACACAGAGAGAGCGTAAGAAGTGACTTGCCCAAGGTCACACAGGTCAGCGGCAGAGTGAGGACTAGAATTCTGATCTCCTTAGTCCAGCACTTTACACACTAGATCATGCTGAAAACTGCAGGAGACAGAAGCTGCAGCTGCTAGCTCATAGTTTAGGAATGAATTTTCCAAAGGTCCCAAGTCAAGATGTTTTAAGGCCCACACATGCAAAACGTATGCTCCACGCGGACATGAAAGAGCTATTGAAAATGTAGCAGATTCCTCCCTATGTCATTCTGATCATGTCTGGGGGAGCTTGTCTAACCACTGTTGAAGCAGGTCACGCAGAGGCTGGAATAGCACAACGGGAGTCAATCACAAACCATGTGAAAAAGGTGATGCGATGAAAACATGTGAACTAATTCCAGCAGATGTATCAAGATGTTAACTGATACCCCAAACCAACATCAAACCCATGGAAGCAGGCTAATCCAGGCACAAAGCTGCACATTGCTAAATTGGGGCTTTAGAGTCAGACAGGCTGGTGGGCAGTGTTCAAAACAGTGAAATTAAAAGAAAAACATGTTACACACATAGCAACGAGGCTGAACTCCACAGTTCAGATCAGGTATCAGAACCCACCCAAAGTTTAAACCCATGGTTTTGATCACTCCTTACATACACAGCACAGCTTACTTGGGAGGATGACTGCACATAGCCTCAAGTTTCTATCAGTTTGCAGCCTTTGTGATGGGAGGACAACATTCACGCTTTACAGGCCCACGTCAAGCAAGACGTGTGGGTGTCTCAGGCGGACGTACAAGCCCCACAGGAAACGTGGGAGAGTGGACATGGCCACTGTGGCTGGATATAGGGGTACCTAGTCCTGCTAAAGTTCTGTCAACTTGGGTGGGACAGGAGAGGAGTAGAGGGATCTGTACACTTGACATGTCTAAAATTGGCTCGGCTTTTATGTAAGGAAATGCCCAAGAACAGTGGTCACCAACCGGTCGATTGCGATCGACTGGTCAATCCTAGAGGATCTCCTAGTCAATTGCAATATCCGGCGGCACAGCGGGGCTGTCGCTAAGACAGGCTCCCTGCCTGCCCTGGTCCCAGGCCATTCTTGGAATCAGCCAGCGCAGCCAGGGTCTCCCTCCACACGCTGCTCCTGCCTCCAAGTACCGCTCCCACATCTCCCATTGGCCGGGAACGGGGAGCTGTGGCCAATGGGAGCTGCAGGGATAGTGCTTGCATAGGGGGCAGCGTGCGGAGCCACATGCTGCCCCCCGGGGCTGCAAGGGCATGTTGGCTCCTTCCAAGAGTGGTGTGGCGCTGGGGTAGGCAGGGAGCCTGCCTTAGCGATAAGTGCTGCCTGGCGGGAGGCCACACCCCAAGCCCCAGCCCTGAGTCCCCTCCCGGAGCCAGCACCCCAAGCCCCTGCCTGGAGCCCCCTCCCGGAGTCCCACCCATTACCCCTCCTGAACCCCAATCCTCTGCCCCAAGCTCAGCCCAGAGCCCCCTCCCACACTGCAAATCCCTCGGCTCCAGCCCAGAGCCCGCACCCCCTCCCAAATCCCAAACCCCTACCCCAGCCCAGTGAAAGTGAGTGAGGGAGATGATGGGGGGGGGGAGCTTTGGGGAAGGGGCAGGGCAGATCCTGGGTTGCCCTTAAATTCAAAAAGTGATCTTGGGCATAAAAAGGTTGGAGACCACTGCCCAAGAACGTTCAGGTAACAATTAGCTCAGTGCAGCTTTCAGTATCCTGCCACTTCCAGAGGTTATTTTGGAATTTAAAAGGAATTTTTAATCGAGCTGTGAGTCCAGGTAACCCAGGAAACCCCAAGAGATATCATAGTGCCCCAGTGGTTAGTGGGGCCAGTTCACACCTCTTGCAGTCTAGCAGACTTTGCTCCTCTATATGCAACTAAGTGGACAATGTCCCTTCCCCCATTCCTAGCAGAAACAATAGGTCTTTGTCCAATACCTGTTCTCATTGAAGTCAGTGGAAAGATTCCCATCGACTTCAGTGGACTTTGGATGAATCACACCCTTACCTTGTAACTGGAGTGATTCTGCTGCCTCAGAACTTGAAGTCTCTGTAAGTACAGGCTTACCTCCGAGAGTTCAGCATGGACTAGATTGGATGCTTCCAGGGCTTTTCCCTACAGGACTTTCAGAGCCACCCTCCTCCTCCCTCACCTAAGCAAGTCACAAACATCTCACAGGCAGGTCTGATTCCTCAGCTGGAGCGCTCTCTAAAAATGCAAGCATGTTCCACAACAAGGAGTGTGTGGAGAGTGGGTATACCATAGAAGAGGATTATCTGACCATCTTTCTGTCCAGTCAAAAGGGAGGTTTCCTCGGGATCCTGTTATAGTTACTGACATGACGAGTCTCTCCAATCAGTGCCATCCTTGCCGCCGTTGAGGATTCTGAGAAAGCACTGACCAGTGCTTACCAGCTCATTGTACCTATCCATATATTGCTACAGTGCACCTGTGGCTGTGGAATCTGGGTGCTAATTTTTCTTGGCCATTTACATTTTCAGAATCTTGCACAAGGGATTAGATTCACTGAAACATAGGACTGGAAGGGACCTCGATAAGTCATCTAGTCAAGTCCCCTGCACTGGGGCAGGACTAAGTATTATCTAGACCATCTCTGACAGGTGTTTGTCTAACTTGTTCTTAAAAACCTTCAATGATGGAGTCTCTAAAACATCCTTAGGTGATTTGTTTCAGTACTCAACTACCCTTGCAGTTCGGAAGATTTCCTAATGTCTAACCTAAATCTCCTTTGTGAAAATGTAAGCCCATTACTTCTTGTCCTGTCCTCAGTGGATGAGGAGAACCATTTATCACCCTCCTCTTTATAACAACCTTTTATGTATCTAAAGACTGTTATATCTCGCCTCAGTCTGCTCTTTTTCAAACTAATCCCCCTCCCCCTTTTCCCCCCCCAGTCTTTCCTCATAGGGCACGTTTTCTAGACCTTTATAATTTTTGTTACTCTCCTTTGGACTTCCTCCAATTTGTCCACGTCTTTCCCAAAGTGCAGTGCCCAGGACTGGACACAACACTCCCAGTTGAGGCCTTATTAGTGCTGAGTAGCATGGAAGAATTACTTATCATATCTTGCTTACAACACTCCTGTTAATACATCCCAGAATGATGTTCACCTTTTTTGCAACAATATTACATTGATGACTCATTTAGTTGGCGATGCACTATAACCCCCCCCCCCCC
>NW_020664601.1:1752958-1989929 GCF_002925995.2 Terrapene triunguis | reverse complement strand
GCCTTCCCCAGCCTAATCGTGACTGAAAGGTGCTAGTGAATTTGCAATGTGCTGTCATCACGTGGAAATGGAAGACCTTATGTGGGGCTTTTCACACTGTACGTTTCAACTTTAACGTGGCACCAGCATAAACTTAGCACGCACAAGCTGGTATGGCAGAGGGTGTAGGAGATATGCCACTTTAGTTCAAGTTTTGGCTTCTCTGCAGGTCCCACAAAACCAGGCACACCATAGTACAGGTGCTTCTTGCTTGTCAAGAGACGGTGGCACCATAAGCTATAGTCAACAAGTCTCCAGTGGAAATATAAACAGCGTACACATACATAGCAACAACTTGTGCCCAAACAGCTACTCACTAAGACAGCTAGTAGTCATTTCTACAAGAACGCTTTCAGACAGAAGGTATGGTTAGCCAAGTATTACTTTGGAGCAAATAAAACTTAAATGGCCACAATTCTGTCCCTTAGGTATTTTAGCACTACACACATCTATCAATCAGCCATTCCCTAGCATGCGAGGGAGGTCACTTGAGGTAAGGCAAAAAGACTCAAACCTTTGCAGTTTGAGGAAATATTAATAGCCTCTTTTGCCATAAATATAGGAACAAACCAAAAGATCCCCTCCCCAAACTTTCAAACCTTGGAAATCACATTTATAACAGCAGCAAGTAAAAGCTGTTGGCTCCCAGCTACTGAGCGTGAGAGATGTGGAAATCAGAAGTAGCAAATCTGTTTTTCTCAACAGAAATCTCAGCAGAGGGAAAAATCTTATGTGATAGCTACCACATAACTAGGGCCCTACCAAATTCACGGTCTATTTTGATCAATTTCATGGTCATAGGATTTTTTAATAATCGTTAATTTCATGGTTTCAGCTATTTAAATCTGAAATGTCATGGTGTAATTGTAGGGGTCCTGACCCAAAAAAGTTGTGGGGAGGTCACGAGGCTATTGTAGAGGGGGTTTCGGTACTGTTACCCTTACTTCTGTGCTGCTGCTGGTGGTGGGACTGCCTTCAGAGCTGGGCAGCTGTTGGCTGGGAGCCCAGCTCTGAAGGCAGAGCTGCCGCCAGCAGCAGCACAGAAGTAAGGATGGCATGGTATGGTATTGCCACCCTTACTTCTGTGTGGCTGATGCCAGGGTGCTGCCTTCAAAGCTGGGCGCCCGACCAACAGCCGCTGCTCTCCGGCCGCCAGATCTGAAGACAGCGCAGAAGTTAAGAGTGGCAATACCACAAACCCCCCTGCGGCTCCCTTTTGGGTCAGGACCCCCAATTTGATAGACACTAGTCTCCCCAATGAAATTTGTATAGTATAGGATAAAAGCACACAAAAGACCAGATTTCATGGTCTGTGATGCATTTTTCATGGCTGTGAATTTGGTAGGGCCCTACCTATGAATCCTTGTTCTACCCTGTTTCCCCGAAAATAAGACATCCCCCGGAATATAAGGCCACCCCGGAATATAAGGCCACCCCGGAATATAAGGCCCCGAAGCTCCAGGAAAAATAAGACCTCCCCTGAAAATAAGACCTAGCGCATCTTTGGGAGCAAAAATTAATATAAGACACTGTCTTATTTTCGGGGAAACACGGTAGATACTTTTCATCCAGCTATAGATTCTTTGTAGCAAAGAAAAAAATTCTCCAATCCCTGCATAGTCTGTAAATTGTATCAGGATACATGGGCTAGCCAAACTAGTTTAAAGATTGGGTGTGTATTATCAATTCTTACCTGCCCCTTTGTCTTCCACAATCCTTCCCTCCCCCCCATTTCTAAAGTGAACTTAATTCTCATTATAGATGCAAACTGGTAAACCTGGAAATTAAACTATTTGGGTCTAATTCACTACTGCTTTGAGCCTTACACAGCCGTGTACAGCAGCACAAAGTGCTTGTAGACTGCTACCTTCTGATTTATTGGTGTTTCACATTCCCTTTCCGGCATAGAATATCAGGGTTGGAAGGGACCTCAGGAGGTCATCTAGTCCACCCTCCTGCTCAAAGCAGGACCAATCCCTAGACAGATTTTTTGCCCCAGATCCCTACATGGCCCCCTCAAGGATTGAACTCACAACCTTGGGTTTAGGAGGCCAATGCTCAAACCACTGAGCTATCCCTCCCACCAGGGTCAGCAAGCACACAAACAGGAAGGCAACAGAAAATTAGGCCCATTTTTGCAGTGGTCTATACACAAATTTGCAACAGTTCAGTGCAAACCCCTGTGTGGATCCTCTTAAGTTAAAGAGGGGCTTATTTCGGGTTAGCTTAACCCTAAATAGCTAAACCAAAATAAGCCTGGTTCAAACCAACATAAGAGGGTATGTCTACACTACAGGATTAATCCGAATTTAGATAATTCGAATTTGGGAAACAGGTTGTATAAATTCGATTGTGCGCGGCCACACTAAGCACATTAATTCGGTTTTTAACCACATTAATTCGGTGGTGTGCGGCCACACTACCCCATTACTTTAACCACAGTAATTCGGTGGTGTGCGGCCACACTAACCCTAATTCGAATTAACAAAATCGATTTAGGCGCTACTCCGCTCGTCGAGGTGGAGTACAGAAATCGATTTTAAGTGCCCTTTAATTCGAATTAACTGGCTCTGTAGTGTGGACGGGTGAAGGGTTAATTCGGATTAACGCAGCTAAATCCGAATTAAAGTCGTAGTGTAGACCAGGCCAGAGACTTCACACAGTCTCTGCACTGTTTGAAATTGCACAGTCAGTTAAGCCAGTATCACCCTGCACATAGACAAGCCCTTTATCCTCACTAGAGGAACTACACAGGCAGAAGCAGCTGCAAATGCTTCCTTCATTCCGCTCAGAACCGGACCTCGAAGGACCAGCTCTAGAAACAAGGCACAAGTCCAGCTTAGGCGCCCATTCATTCATTGGGCTCTGCTAAAGATGCCAACAAGGGTGTCACAATTAGTACCAGGGATAGCTTATATGACATGGACACCGGTTTAAGCTAACAGACCAGCTGGCTGGAGGAAACAGCCATGGTCCTTATACACTTTGGCTGTACACAGACCACTGAGCTGGAGGTAAAAGGCTGCATATCTCAATCTCTCCCCACACACTATTCCAGTTATCCTACTATGAGCAATCCTGAGCAGTGGGGGAGGGCAGAGTAGTCTACAAGATAGATCCCTGTACCTAGGATGTGTCTTTCTAGTGTCACTTGATGAATCTATGCCCCCCTCTCTCTCTCCTATATTTACCCAGCAGCAAAGCTGACAGAATGGAATTCACAGTTTCACAATCTTTGAATGTTTTACCCTCCTTAATGGGATTGGACTGCATTTTATATGCTGCAGTCTATTCAGTTCATGGGGGTGGGAGGGAAAATCTACCACAGTGAACTGCTCTATGGATTCCACCACCATACGGAAAGAGCAGGGTAGCAAGAGGACTGCGGCTGCACCATGCTCTTAGAAGGGAAATACATCTAGTATTTGCTGGGATCTGTGTCGGGAAGGCCTATATATACACTGTGATCACACCACTTACAGGACTGGCCCATGCAATCTTGGGAGGATTAACAAAAGGATTCTGTAGGGTACTCCTCAAATTCACATATAAATATTGATTATATAATAAATACACACACACACACACACACACACACACACACAGAGAGTAGGCGTGTTATTTAAATATACCTATCTCTATTTGCATATCTCCTCCTGCTACAGGTAGAGGGGATGCCAGATACTTGTGCTTGGATCTGTACATATAAACTTTATTTGGACAATCGCACAAGTAATTTGGGGTCTGAAGATGGGCAGTAATATGGTGGAATGCTATTTCCAGCTGTAACAGCTTTGAGCCCACCCAAGAATCTAGAGATCTCCAGACATGAGCTACATAGACCCAATGGCAAGATCTGGGGTGGAAGGGAGGGTGAGTGCAGGGAAGTGACCTTAAATAACCTGTGATCTTTATGAAAAGATTAGGGACAAGCTTTCAACCTAGCAAGTCTGTTTACATTTTCACACCTGTCTTTGCAACAACAAGGGCTGAAAAAAAATGATTGAAAATGGAAATTCACCATGATTTGTGTTAAGATTTTAGCACTCCCCCCTGCTCTCCCCCATGGGTATTTTCTTTTCAGTCATACTGAAAGATTTTGTCTTAACACTCACACACACACTTCAATCCCTACCCCCCCTCCAAATTAAACCAGAACTCCTACCCTCAGTAGACCCCAAAAGTGTCAGAAACACAATGACCTCTACTAAGGAGCTGGCCCTTGCTAATGATTTTATGCAGAAGGTGCTCAGATACCATAGTGATGTGCACAGTATAAAACCCCCTTCTATGGAATATTTCAGATACTCTCTTTCCCTTTCTCACCACACCAAACCAAAGTGTATTATGCAAAAGGATCTGGAACCCTTCCTCTGCTCCAGCCCCACTGTCTCACTTTAGGTTGCTGTACAGGCAGTAGATGAAGCAAAGCTATTTGTCTTCTGCAGGGAGCTGCACGAGGGCAGAGTTTGGCAGCCAGTGCAGAGCGTCAAGATGAAAATCGCCAAGCATCAGATTCATGATGATGTCGGTAAGACACACACAAGACCAATGAGGCAGGTCCAGCCTCAGTTTTGAGCTTGGAGTAGAGATGAGCAACAGCACAGATTCACTCCCTGGGACAACGACAATCCTTTGGGATTTCATTTTGGCATGGTCTACACAGTTAAAATTTATACAGACATAGCTATATCAACCAGACATGCAAAAAAGCCACACCCCCTAGCAACATAGCCATGCCAACAAAAAAACAGTAGACACAGCTCTCCTGAGAGAAGAGTACTTAATTAATGTTATTGGGGAGGTGGCATTCCTTCACTGGCAGAAAAACTCCGGTTGGCGTACACTGCATCTACACTAGGGAGCTATGCCAGCCTAACTACGCTGACACAGTCTATGCAAGGATAACAAAAACTCCACAGGAACAACAATTACAAGAACGAACCAACGGAAAACCTTACTGAAAGTAGTACCCATTATAAAGAAATGTCTGTCTTAAAACAGAGAACGGTGCTTTAATTTCTTCAGCTATGCCTACTCAGAGATGTCATGCTGTTTTGAAAAGGTCACCGTACATTTCGCCCTTCAGGGCCATAACAGCATGTTGCAGAGAAGCAGGAACATGACAGCTGGAATGGGTATAGCTGAAGTGAAACTAGGGATAATTAGAAAAAGAGGCATAGTTTGCATTAATGCATCCTGTGCGCTTCCAGTGTGGCAAACATCACCTACTGCCCAGCATCCAGGCTGCAGCTGTAATGTCTGCACACATGGAAATAGAAAAGGGCTAGGAAGGTTAAACGCAGCCAGGCAGCGATGAAATCCCACATATTCGGTAGCAACATTTCTACACCTGCTTTATGGGGAAAAGCCTAACATGCAGCTCGGAGAATCAAACAGAGTCCCACACACTGCAACACTTATTCACTATCAGAGAACAAACATACTGCGAGGTCTCTTCCCACCCCGTAGTTGACTACTGAAAACCAAGAGCCACCACCATAGTCCTTTTAGGATAGCATCACGTGAGGAAGATATTCAGCAGCTATGAAATCTCTTTGCCTCACAAAAGTCTTCCTCAAGAAAATAATTAAAAATCCCCAAGCAAGTTTGTCAAAGGAAACTCCAGAGAGATATTTTAGGAGACTGTTTGTCTTAGGTGATTGGTAACCTTCTTTCCCATTCTAGGTCACCAGCTCAAG
The DNA here is from genome assembly GCF_002925995.2 of Terrapene triunguis. NCBI lineage: Eukaryota > Metazoa > Chordata > Testudines > Emydidae > Terrapene > Terrapene triunguis. The sequence goes on along the minus strand of NW_020664601.1, from coordinate 1,984,188 downwards.
CCTGGCCCAGCTTGAGAGAGACCAGAAGTCCTTGTAGGCCATCAAAAGCCATTGGACATGGAATACTGTAGTATTCCTACTCCAGATGCCAGTAGACCGCTTCACAATTTGTACTGTGCAAGATCTGTATCAGCAGTCACAGCGAAAGGCCAAGGAGTGAATGTGGATAGAAAGATAGTTCTCTGAGCCTTAAAGACAGGTGGAAAGCAAGGCACACTAGCAGGACAGCAATGGAGGAAGCTTGCACTGCTGATACCAAAATTTTGTAGGTGCTCTTTAATAACTAGAGCAGTGGTTTTCAACCTGTGGTTGGCAGAGCATGCCTAAGATTTCCAATGGGGTCCACATTTCCATTTGAAATTTTTTAGGGGTCCGCAAATGAAAAAAAGATTGAAAACCACTGAACTAGAGGACTTCAATCTTCAGGGATGTCAACTGAGCAGTATTAAATTCATTTAAACAAAACCAGAGACCTATTGTACCCTTTTAAAAGCTCATCTCCCCTGGCTCCTGGGTAATAAGTTTCAGCCTTTCCAGCTCTCTCTCTCATCCAGAGTGCAAGTGGTTCCTTACTGTTATCTGGGATTTATACTTGTATACCAAGGTCAACACTATGCCCAGCACTGGCAAGTGGTCAGTCTGTGCTGGGAGCATAGTAGTTACATTTGAAAGAGGTGCTTTGTCCAGGAGTTGGTAAACCATGCAAAAATTGGTTTTCGATCTATGCATGACCAGAGAACCTCAACAAAATCATGAGATTATGTAAAAATAATGGATTTGGTGTTCTTTTTAATTTGCCTTCTGCTTTTTGAGGCTATAGGATGCACTGGGGTTACATTTTGAAGCTCTCCACACCCACAAGGACTAGAAACTATGGCTGTTGATTAATTGCAGTTAACTCATGCAATTAACTCAAAAAATTAATCGTAATTAATTGCACTGTTAAACAATAGAACAACAATTGAAATTTATTAAATATTTTTGGATGTTTTTCTACATTTTCAAATATATTGATTTATATTATAACAGAATACAAAGTGTACACGCTCACTTTATCATTTTTACAGTGCAAATAAACAAAAGAAACCGTATTAAAAAACAAAACAATGTAAAACTTTAGAGCCTACAAGTTCACTCGGTCCTACTTCTTGTTCAGCCAATCGCTAAGACAAAAAAGTCTGTTTACATTTACAGGGGACACTGCTGCCTGCTTCTTATTTACAATGTCACCTGAAAGTGAGAACAGGCATTCGCATGGCACGTTTGTAGCTGGTTTTGCAAAATATTTACGTGCCAGATACACTAAACATTCGTATGCCCCTTCATGCTTCAGCCACCATTCCAAAGGACATACTTCCATGCTGATGATGCTCGTTAAAAAAATAATGCGTTAATCAAATATGTGACTGAACTCCTTGGGGGAGAATTGTATGTTCCCTGCTCTGTTTTACCTGTATTCTGCCATATATTTCATGTTTTAGCAGTCTCGGATGATGACCCAGTACATGGTCATTTTAACACACTCACACACCAGATTTGACAAAAAACGCAAAGAAGGTACCAATGTGAGATTTCTAAAAATAGCTACAGCTGTCGACCCAAGGTTTAAGAATCTAAAGTGCCATCCAAAAATCTGAGAAGGACGAGGTGTGGAGCATGCTTTTAGAAGTCTTAAAAGAGCAACACTCTGATGAGAAAATTACAGAACCCAAATCACCAGAAAAGAAAAATCAACCTTCTGCTGGTGGCATCTGACTCAGATGATGAAAATGAACATGCGTCGGTACGCACTGCTTTGAATCGTTATCGAGCAGAACCTGTCATCAGCATGGACGTATGTCCTATGGAATGGTGGTTGAAGCATGAGGGGACATATGAATCTTTAGCGCATCTGGTACGTAAATATCTTGTGACGCTGGCTACAACCATGCCACATGAATGCCTGCTCTCACTTTCAGGTGACATTGTAAACAAGTAGTGGGTAGCATTATCTCCTGCAAATTGTAACCAAACTTGTTTGTCTGAGTGACTGGCTGAAGTAGGACTGAGTGGACTTGCAGGTGCTCAAATTTTACATTTTGTTTTTGAGTGCAGTTATGTAACAAAAACCCATCAACATTTGTAAGTTACACTTTCACAATAAAGAGATTGCAATACAGTACTTGTATGAGGGGGAATTGAAAAATATTATTTCTTTTGTTTTTTTACAGTGCAAATATTTGTAATCAAAAATATAGTGAGCACTGTACACATTGTATTCTGTGTTGTAATTGAAATCAATGTATTTGAAAATGTAGAAAACATCCAAAAACATTAAATTAATGTATTATATTTAATCATGTGATTAATTGCGATTAATTTTTTAATTGCTTGAGAGCCCTACTAGAAACTTATTTTTTCTTTAAGAATGGAGCGGATATCATTACATATCCGCTTGACTCCAGGACCTGGGGCTTTAAGGAAAACAATAATTACCATGAGACTCATGACAAAATCATGAGAGTTGGCAACACTGTCAGCTCTATATTTAGAGTAGACCCTGGGAGAGGATGACTCAAAGTCCTACAAAATCTGACATCTGATCATTACTGTTCAAACTGAGTGCATTTCTTACCACAGGGGAAGACTGAATGTAGGTCAGCAGGCCTCACCTAATTATTCTTTTAGTCTTGCTAAAAATCTTTGCCTCTGGCTAGGACCTTCTGTCTTCTCATTTTCTTACGATTGTAGTAAAACCAAGCCTTTTAGAGAAGTATTCATTTGCAATACATTGCAGTTTCACATAAATTCCAACAGTAAGTTTTATCAATCATCATTTTACCCTGCTGTTTTTATACATCTAGTCAATTACTGAAAACGTATTAACTGTTAAAGACACTTGGGTGTTGCAACAGGATTGTATTTTTCATGCATTTAAAATCTAATGCGAACTTGAAGCTGTGACAAAATTGGGGGTTCTCTCTGTGCCATTTCTGAATTGTGGATGATTTTATGAAATTTTATCATGACATTATGTAACAGAAAGCCTATATGTGTGTGGCTCCACCCTGAATTAGCCAGTTTGTCTCAAGTCTCTGCCAGACCAGAGACAAAGATGAGTGATCAGCATGCAACGATCGTCTATTGCAAGTAAAATACCTTGGGACAGTGGGTTTGCTTTAGTTGGGAGAAGATACTTTCTCCTCTTTCCTGAAGGGAGGTTTGGAAGTAATGGGATGTTGCCAGGGCTTGGTGTACAGCAGTGGTTCTCAAACTAGGGCCGCCGCTTGTTCAGGAAGAGCCCCTCGCGGGCCAGCTTGTTTACCTGCCGTGTCTGCAGGTTCAGCCAATCGCGGCTCCCACTGGCTGTGGTTCACCGCTTCAGGCCAATGGGGGCTGCAGGAAGAGCGGCGAGCACATCCCTCGGCCCGCGCCGCATCCTGCAGCCCCCATTGGCCTGGAGCGGTGAACCGCGGCCAGTGGGAGCCGCGATTGGCCGAACCTGCGGACGCGGCAAGTAAACAAGCTGGCCCAACCCGCCAGGGGCTTTCCCTGAACAAGTGGCGGCCCTAGTTTGAGAACCACTGGTCTACAGCAGTACGTACTTACTTCAGTATAATTATATCACACAGGGATGTGAAAAATCCACATTCTTGAGTATTGTTGTTATACTGAACTGACCTTAATCCCCTGTGTAGACAGCACTACGTTAGCGGGAGAGCTTTTCCTGCCGACATAGCTACCACTGCTCATGGAAATGGAGTTAACCAATGGAAGAGCTCTCTCCGGTCAGCTCAGAGCATCTTCACCAGACGTGCTACATTGGCGCAGCTGCGCCAATGTAAATTTGTAGTGTAGACCTGGCTCAGGAAGAGGGGGAAAAAAGAAGTTGGTGACCCCAGCAGTAGTCTATAAAGAACTGAGGTGCAGGGGAGAGACTGGGAGTGAGAGCCATCTTGCACCAGAGGAAGATGAGGAAAGGTAATGGGGTGAAAGACCCTGCCTGCCTAAACACAGATGATCTCCCAAGGGAAGGGTAAGCTAATGAGGGACATTGCATTTAGGGACATTTATTGTTTTGTGTGTGTGTAGCCCACCGAGCTAGTTAGTATGTCCAAATCTAACTTCCTCACCCTCATAATACTGGGGTGTATTTATCCTATGGGTTAACAGTGTGATTTGCACTCTCCTGTGCTTCACACAATTAAATATAAAGAACATAACAGACTGTACAAAGTGTGTGGGAGGGTGTGGACTGCTTCACAACTGCCACGTGCCCCTGAGAGAATTAAACTAAACCAGAAGCTTCACACCCTCTCTGGGAGAAGGGTGGATTCAAGTACTGGGGAGTCTGAAGGGTCAGTGCTGCGCCCAGTGGGACTAGAAGGTTGGACAGTGAATTCCAACACTCGTAGAAGATCTGAGCTCTGAGTGTGTACGGAGGGACCCCGAGAGTGACTGGACTCCATTCAGGCTCCAGAAGCTTAACACACCCTGGAGATCTAGAGCACAGGGCAGTCCTAGTGGATGACCAGGAACTGGTGTTTGCTAGGATCTGAGAGAGAAGCTTCTAACAAAAATGCTAACGTAGGTAGAGTTTCTGCACTTTATGACACCTTTAGACACCCTCTGGCTCCTGGGCTGTTCCATGGGCCCAAATGGCCCTTCTCATAAATTACAGTACCCTTGGGGCTTCTGTAATTTGCACCAGTCTCACTGAGCTACTCTAGAGCAGCCCAGTATCTCCACAGCAGTGTGCTATGGGTAGGGCCCTACCAAAATTCACGGCCATCAAATCTGGTCTCCCCCCATGAAATCTGTATAGTATAGGGTAAAAGCACATAAAAGACCAGATTTCATGGGGGAGGCCAGCGTTTCCCAAATTGGGGATCCCAACCCAAAAGGGAGTTGCATGGGGATTGCAAGGTAATTTTAGGAGGAGGTTGTGGTATTGACACCCTTACTTTTGCGCTGCCTTCAGAACTAGGCGGCCAGAGCGTGGCGGCTGCTGACTGAGGGTCCAGCTCTGCAGGCAGAAGCGCAGACATCAGGGCGGCAATACCATACCATGCCATCCTTACTTCTGCGCTGCTACTAGAGGCAGCTCTGCCTTCTGAACTGGGCTCCTGGCCAGCAGCCGCCCAGTTCTAAAGGCAGCGCCGCCACCACCAGCACAGAAGTAAGGGCAGCAGTACTGCAACACCCCCCCTACAATAACCTTGCAACCCCCCCACAATTCCTCTTTGGGTCAGGATCCTTAGAATTACAACACCATGAAATTTCAGATTTAAATAGCTGAAATCATGAAATTTACTATTTTTAAAATCCTATGATTGTGAAATTGACCAAAGTGGATCGTGAATTTGGTAGGGCCCTAAAGTGCTTCTCCAGCTCCAGCAGCAGCTGTTCTTCCTGCCCTCCCAGCGGTTAAGTTCCCTCTATGCTGCACGGCCACACAGCTGCCTATTAAGCCCCATGCAGAGGCTCAGGGGCGTGATGGGGAGGGGAGGGACTTCAGGGCCACAGCAGGGCGGGGCGCGTCTCCCTGCCAGCCCCAGCACAGACCTGCCACGGCCGGGGGAGAGGCGCCTCTCCCTCCCCCCCCAGACCAGGTGCTGCTGCAGGGGAGACAGCTGGGGGGGAGGGGGAGGTGGGAAGGCAGTCTTCTCTCCCCAGCGTAGCCCCCAGGCAGCCTGCACCCCAAACCCCTCATTCCCAACCCCACCCCCCCTGCACCCCAACCCTCAGCCACTCATCCCCACACCCCCCAGAGCCCTCACCCCCTCCCCCAATCCTCTGCCCCAGCCCTGAGCCCCTCGGCCCTACCCCCACCACATGAATTTTGTTATGTGCACCAATATGGAGGTGATGTGTCACACATCACCTCTATATTGTTGTGCACAAAGTTCATTCTGCACATGTATGGGAACAGTGCCCAGCAGTGGAACAGATTGTGGACAGTTACTCAGGTGACTGGACACTGTCAGGTCTCCTTTTCTACCCGACTTTCTGGTTGAAAACCAGACACCTGGCAATCTCTAGGCAGGCCCTGTATGCCCTTGGAATGGCAGATGGATTCTGTGTCCCTGCCTCCGGACCACTGGCTCAGCTCCAGGGGGCTGTAGTAGTGTGGCAGACATGAAATGGTACACTGTATTTAGAGGGAAGGTCTCACAGGCAGATGTCACTAATAATAAATGAAAAGATCTTCACTGAAAAAATTAAGGTCTATATGAAACTGTGGAGGAACTAACTGCGGTATGTGTCATAGAAGGCATCACTTCTAGCTCTCGGTCAATTTATACTCAGCCACCTAGAACAGCCTCCTCCTCAGTGCTAGGTATTTCTTGTAGGCTTCAGACAATTTACAGGAGCTCTGCACTTCAACTGTCTGCATTGCGTTATTAGGTAACTGCTGGGGCACAGCACACAACAGAATAAGTGCCCTGCAGCAAGGATTAGATGTTCACACCATGTTATTTATTATGACAACTGACTGAAAGGGAATTAAACCTGGAATACTGCTCAACAAATCCTTTGGCACAGATAGGTTGGAATAGAAAGCTGTTCCTTCCCACATCTTAACAACTGCAACATCAGACAATTTGTCACCAGTAAAACTGTTTGTAGCCCATTTATCTAAGTCTTGGCTTTTTGTACATGCTGTATATTTATATGCGCATTTCCCTCTTCTATTCACCTTCCTGGAGCCAAAAAATGGCTGAGCTACTCAACAACTGAGATGAGCCCCCATCCCTTTCCCATGCCCCAACAAGGCCTGTGCACCGCCTTCCTCCTCCCCTCCCTTCATCCCTGGGGCACACCTCCCCAAGGCAGTGATCTGAAGCACCAGATTGGCTGTATCTGGATCTCTGTACTCACTCTCTTGAATATCCCCTCCCACAGAATTGTGCAAGCTCCAAGCATTACTGCTTCCAGCCTCCATCTATCAAGCAACCAGCAGCTTTGGACACCATATGGTACTAGAGATCACCATCCTGATACTGCATGGGCATCCTCCTGCAACGCCAGACTATGCCCACCTAAATCTTAAAGGGGTAGCACCTTTCCCACCAATTTCAATCAAACTTGAAGCCTGACCTCAAACTCATCTGAGCTCAAGAGCCTAATTTGAGACGAATTACAATGAATTCCCTTTATATACACCATCCAAACAGTGGAAGATGTGAAACAGCCAAGTGTACCAGATACAAGCAGTATGTGGTATTTTACAAAACCAATAAAGCAAACAGTTTGATTTTTCGTGTAAGTTGAAGATGCAGTTATTCCCCACATAGAAACACTGCTGCAATGAACATCAGCTACAGAGTTTAAAGTGTAAAAGTAGAAATTCTGGAGTTGACTGAATATTTCTCATTTAGAAACATCTCTAATGAGAGATCTAGACCTTAACTCTTAAAAATTAAATCAAGCTATACACACTTAGCTCTTTTAAATTGTTGCTCAGTTAGTTGTTCTAATTCAGCCATGAATGGGCAAAGGTTTCCATGCAGATCACTTACATTGCCTTAATTTCAAGGCTTACGCCTACCATGCAAATCTTAATTAAATTTAACAATGCTCAGTCAGAGCTGCTGCTGACCAGCCAATATAGAAGCTGCTCATGTGGTTTTAAACAGAAAATCGTGCAAAGGTGCAACTGAATGTAGCTCCCTCCATATTTGCATAGCGAAGGTAATGGTGTGTATATTTACATAAGTTTCAAGTGTGTCATGTGCACCTATTTCTGTGCCTAGTTGCCTGCACAGTACATGTGCATTCCTCTGCCAGGCTTCCACAAGCGCGCACACACACACACAGTGTTGAAAACACTGCCCTAAATAACTCTTTAGTGCTAGCTACACAGATGCACACGTGGAACTGCTTTTCTGGGAGCTGTGCTCAGAGACTTCACTGTGGGATGCTTATCACATGCTAAACCGGGACCCAGCACCTAAAGAGACTTTTGGATGCAGCATATTATGTTGGCTTCCTGCACAGATCCGTCCTGCGAAAATGCTGCTTGCCTCTCCTCTTTTGCTGTAAAAGTATGAGAAGCATGGTCTACTGCCAGTGGTCCTCAACTGGGGGTACACAGGAGTCTTTTAGGGGGTACATCAACTCATCTAGATATTTGCCTAGTTTTACAACAGGCTACATAAAACACACTAGCGAAGTCAGTACAAACTGAAATTTCACGCAGACAATGACTTGTTTATAGTGCCCTATATACTATACATTTCAGTGTAAGTATAATACACCTCTACCCCGATATAATGCTGTCCTCGGGAGCCAAAAAAACCTTACAGCGTTATAGGTGAAACCGCGCTATATCGAACTTGCTTTGATCCACCGGAGTGCGCAGCCCCGCCTCTCCGGAGCGCTGCTTTACTGCGTTATATCCAAATTCGTGTTATATCGGGTCGTGTTATATCAGGGTAGAGGTGTATTTATATTCCAAATGATTTATTTTATAAATATATGGTAAAAATAAGTAAGCAATCTTTCAGTAACAGTGTGCTGTGACACTTTTGTCTTTTTATGTCTGATTTTGTAAGCAAGTCATTTTAAGAAACTTGGGGGCACACAAGACAAAAATCAGACTCCTGACAGGGTACGTACAGTAGTCTGGAAAGGTTGAGAACCACAGGGCTAAGGCACTGACGTGGGAGACCAGGGTTCAATTCACAGCTCCACCACAGACTTCCTGGGTGACCGGGGGCAAGTCACAGGCAGCTTCACCCTATGAGCCCACAAGTCCCTGTGTAAGACCTCATACAAGGTGGACTGCAGCCTGGCTCTAATCTTAGCCTATGATCAGCAGCCTGGTTTCCACTCTAGATCCCTACACATGCCACTTCATCCTATGGAAACGACCAGTGAGCTACCACATTAAACTGCCTCAGTTGAATGCATATTGGGTCCTATAGCACAGCTGAAATCTGCCTTGTCTCAGCCTGTAAGCACACTGCATGGCCATTCTTGGCCACAATATGCCCCTCTCCTTACCATTTGAGTTAGATTATGGCCAAACTCTCTACATGACACTGAACCTACACAATGTGTGTTTAAAATGGGTATAATAAAATAAAATACATCAGTTCCTGGTAAGAGTTTCTTTGGGTATACACTCAAAGTGCGATACTAGTTTGCATAAATATTGATCATCAACATGCATCCATTTCAAACATGGTATTTGAGTGCAAGACTCTTTCAGATTCTACTCTCCCACACCCCCAATGACAGATTTGTATATCAGCTCTTCCTGGGATTAGTGGTTTGCTTTTTTGTTAAGCGACCATCCTCTGCCTGGATGGCCATTGTCAGGGTTTTTAAGAGGAACTAAAAAGCAAAAACAACATTTGGTTTACCCTTTTCAAAGTACAAAGATGATCTCAAACAATTAACAAGGGGGTGAAAGAGGTTCTTATTTGAAAAATCAAGAATATTAGATCCTCACTTTGTTGGAAGTCCCAGACAAGCTACTTGAAGCACTTTATTAGTGATGTCACATGAAGCTATGATCCAACGTGTCCACAAGCCTCAAAGAATCTTTTTGAAAGTCCCAGGACAGGTAGGAAAGTTAATTAACAGAGAGCTGAATGAACACCTTTAGTGAACACCTAGTAGGTTTCAAATTGCAGAGACCAGCTGTTCTCCAAGCATCTTCCAAAGTTAAACAATACACAAATATCTTGTAACCAAGTAGCTACTAGATTAAATAAAAAATGAATTTAATCAAAAAAGAAACGTTTTATCAACTAATTACATCTCACAGGAGAGAAAATTTACAGAGAAAAATCTCAATTTCCAAAATACAGTCTTCATTAGGAATGGGCCTGTCTAGCCCTCACTGATGCAATAACACTAATGGCAGAAGCAATTCATTTCCTCTCCCAGTAATTGAAATTTCCTTAAGCAGAGGCTTTTGATGTAAATTTTTCTAACAAATAAACCAGTCTTACAAGCAAAAGGTATGAAATTTTAAAAAAAGGAGTTACATCCACATTTTCTCATTTGTTTCCTTTCTAAAGTCCTTCTATAACTATTGCTTCCCCATGGACACAGAATTCAAAATTACATCAATCCCTATGAATCCCAACGATAGCAAAGGTCCGAATACAGAACCTCGTACACCAGTTGACCAACCACCACCCACCGCAAATAAAAAGTCTAAAATTTACTCCAAGGCCTTACCTCTTTCCGTCCCAGACCACTAAGCACTACACAAAGCAAATATCTGAATCAGACTGACCTTCATCATGACAGCATTATACATATATTCAGATGCTGTCCTGACTCGGAACCTATACAAATAAAGATGGCACTGGGTGGGTTACAGTAGTTATTTGGATTTCTTGTCCCAAAAAGTTGTATGGTGTTGCTGTAGACAACTAAATATCTGCTTGTGATACATCACTGAAGTGGCGGCTTGTAAGTTGAAAGTGAAGCCATTTCCATGTGTGAACAGTACTTGGGGATCCTTCATGATGAAAGGTACTATATAATCCTAAAAGGACATTATAACCCAGCTGCATCACATCCATCACTGAAATGGAGCAATATACTGAGACACAGACCATCAAAGCATCAATATCAACAGACTGAGAAGATGAAATAGGTTTTGCACACTTCATGCAGGCAATAATCAGGATTAATTTACAAGAAGGACTTAAGGGGACCAAAAAAAAATTTAAAAAAAAAATTCAAGGATGGAGGGAGTCTGCTCCTTTAAAAGATGATCCCAGATTTTCATAGAAGCGATTCAGCATGTTACCTAGATGGATGAGCAAGAAGTTATTTTGTTTTAGTTTTTTCAAGTTAATGATACCCCTGAATTCTGAAACAAAGCCCTGCTGGAGAGAGAGAATGAATGATTTTCCAGATAATAGTCACAGATCCATATACTGATCTAAAAAAAAAAAAAAAAAAAAAAGTGTACCTGCTCAGAACAGAATGTGAATGAAAAATATTCACACACCTGACACTCTTATCAGCCTTACTGAATAAGATTTTTTACCAAATACAAAAATGAAACTTGCGTGTAATCGCTCAGAGCAAGTCGGTCTGAGTAACCTCAACAGCAACGCCCAACTAATTATACTAACAAAGTGGTACAGAAAGGTTCATAGATTTAAGGCCGGAAGGGACCATTTGATCACCTACGGATAAGCTTTCAACAGCTATCTCCAATGGAAGCAACAACTGATTGAATTTTTCCCCTCCAGATATTCACTTGTGTAACTTTAGGGGAAATGGAAGTATCTTCACTGATTAGTTATAAGATTTGGTTTCTTATTACGTATAAGAAAAACAGATTATACATGTACTCACACTCCCATAGTCATGAACATAGCACAACTGTCATCTCTGCTTCTTGTCAATTTTAATTGTGTGCCTCCTTTTCTCAGAATTAGTCAGATAATAAAGTGTGCTAAATAAGAACTCAGTCCTGCAAAGGGATTTATCACATGGAAACGTGCACAGACAGAATGCAAAAACTACTTTTTAATTATTAGCAACTACAACTAGGGCATCAAGCTTTTCAATATAAGCAGGTATTAAGGTCATGCTTTCTAAGAACCTACAGAGAAATACGTGGCTTCTCTGTTAAGCCAGGGTGCTAGACCCCTACATAAAGATTCAGAGAAATTACTATTAATCCATGCGGAGAGATGCATCTTGTTAGATTCAACCAGGATTTACTAGAATCTAGAGCATTTCTTGAGGTAAAAAGACACTAGAAACTACAATAGAGAGGGCCCCTGACAGGAAAACCCTCCTGGGAAAGCCATGCTTGAAAGGAAAGATTAGACTGATGTTTCTATTCTATTTAAGCTACTAATAAAGCCTTGACTCAGGAAGGGTTACGGGAAGTAAGTGTGTGCATGAGAGAGGGTAGTATATACTCTCTTCAGAGCAGTTCTCGCACCTTCTCACAAGGTGTTTCTAGCCCACTCCAGTTTGCATTCTTACACTGTCAAGACAGCAGCTTCCCATTGATGTTAAGGTAATTATGAGAACGAAAATTTAATGAGAGAAAAAAATTAAACTAATTTTCCTTCGCCATTAGATGTGATTATATCACCCAACTGCAGACCACATTCACAAAATTAGAGCAAAATATTATTTGTATTACAGTTGCAATTAGAGGCCCCAACCAAGATTGGGAGGAACCCCATTGCGCTAGGCGCTGCACATACCCATAAGACACAGTCTCTGCCACAAAGAGCTTATCTAAATAGACGAGATAGGATCCCCATTTTACAGATGGGGAACTGAGGCACAGGAAGTCACTGTGTTTTTGGCAGAGGAGAGCATTAAAGCCAGGTCTCTCTCAAAATCCAGTTCAATGCCTACCTTCAATATGAAAGCACAGATCTAGCCAAAGGATCATTAAAGCAGTTTTAGAAACTTCTAGGAAAGACTGTTCTACTTTCCTTGTGTTTTTAATATCTAAAAAACACCCACTACGTTTAAATAGCATTCTGGGCTTGAGGCAAACTGAGAAGCTGGGATATAGTGCAAGCAGCTCAGATGAATGTCACAGAAGTCATTCTGATGGCTTCCTGGACTTGATGCACAGCCCACCCCCCCCCCAATTACTTCTCTTCAACCAGTATGCCTTTACTAACACTCATACAAACTATTAATCCCCTCTCCTCCATTAGGGATGAATTCCAACCCCAACACCCATTCATGTGTGTGTACCCAGTTCCTGTTGGACTTCCCTCTCTCCTTGGACTTGTTCCACAGCAGTTCTGAGTGCGTCCAGATGGACTCAAAAATCCTTTTGATGGTGGAAACTCACAATGCATGCACTCCTAACTGCATTCTTGCTAGCAGGAGGAATTTATTGGGCCTGCAGTGGAAAACAAAGGAAACATAAGCTAGGATTCAGAAGAGCTACAGTTAAAATCTTTCAACATGTACAAGCACAGAATAAATGCTGAAAATAATACTTTGTACTTTTGTGGTGCTTACACTCAGACTATGAAAGCATTTTACAAAAAGAGACGAGGTGGGGGAAAGTTTATCCTGTTATTCAACTGAAAGGGATGGAGGCCAGGATTCAGCAAAGCACATGCTTAAATCCTACTGAATTAATGAGGTGTCCTGGTCTACACACAGAAGTTGCACTGGTTTAACTTAAATCAATTTAAAACCAGATTTAGCTAGACCAGTGTAACCCCTGTTTGGACACAGTGGAAGCTAAACTGAGGTAAGCATCCACATAAGGATTTGCATCAGTCTAACAGTCATTTTTTATACCGATTTAAGTTAAACCAGTATAACTTTCGCGTATAGGCAAACCTTAAAACATGCACTCAAGTGTTCTGCTAAATGAGAGCATAAGTGATGCTCAAGATCTGGCAGCAAGCCAGTGGCAAAATGGGGAATAGAACCCTATAGAGTGCAGACTCTCAAGTTCTGTTCCCCTGTGTGCTAACAGTCTCTGGGAATTTTCATGATTACTTTTCATATTACAGAAGCACCGAGAGGCCCAACTCAGAGATTGTAGCCCATCTGTGCTATGCACTATTCAAACTACAAAAAGATGGCCCTGTGCCAAAAGCTTACCATTCATGTGTAACACAACGGACAGGTGGGGCACAAGGTAACAGTGGGACAATTATGATTAGCATAAGCAGTGGAGGTCATTAAGAAAGTTTGATTAACCTCTCTCTTTAGGAGGCAAACAAGAAGTCTATGAGCATATGAACAAACAGATCACCCACTTTCCTCCAAATATGTTAGAACAGAGCTGGGAGGAATTTTAGTTTTATGGGTGAATGGTGCTTGCAAAAAATCAAAGGAAATTAAATGCAAAAGAAAGATAAAATAAAGGTCTAGGCTGATTTAATTCTTCAAAAACTAGTACAGTAACTCCTCACTTAAAGTCGTCCCAGTTAACGTTGTTTCATTAAGTTGCTGATCAATTAGAGAACATGCTCGTTTAAAGTTGCGCAATGCTCCCTTATAACGTTTGGCAGCCGCCTACTTTGTCCACTGCTTGCAGAAAGAGCAGCCCGTTGGAGCTAGCTCGTGGGGGCTTGGAACCAGGGTGGACCAGCAGCCCCCCTATCAGCTCCCCACTCCCCTAAGTTCCCTGAGCAGCAGCCACCCAGCAGGCAGTTCAGCTGTCCCTTCCCACACTGTTATGTGCTGCTCCACCTCAACCAAGCTTCTTCATCATCATTGCTGTGTACAGTATTAAAGTGTGTGTGTTTGTGTGTACACACACACAATCTTTTGTCAGGCGGAAAAAATTTCCCTGGAACCTAACCCTCCCCCCCCGCCCCAAATTTACATTAATTCTTATGGGGAAATTAGATTCACTTAACATCGTTTCGCTTAAAGTAGCATTTTTTCAGGAACATAACCACAACGTTAAGCGAGGAGTTACTGTAGTACCAAGTCTAAGGCTACCCAATACAGCCTTACTTAGCTGTTCCCGCACACTGCGCCTGAGCTGCTACATAGGAGATGCAGTAATCTGAGGCTCCTCAAATTAAGGCTACAAGAGATGTACTTAGGCACAAGGGGACAAACACCACACACAGCTACAACCTTGAATTTTGACGATTAACTTGCTTTTCAGACAGGTAATCAGATCCAACCCATAACTAACTCCTTAACAAAATTCACAACATTGTGAACAGATGCAACTTGAAGATACACAGATGCACTGTGTGTCATGCTGCACATATGACCGAGACCATCTAGGAAGGTGCCACTTTGTTGTCCCTGCAGCAGAGATGAAGCTCTTTTTGTTTCCTTTGTGACAGTGGTATGCACTTGTAGAGATTTTTTTTTTTTTAATGTAGTCAGATTGCAGCAGCCATTTTCTGCCACTGACCCTCAAATTTATTTCTTCCCATTTTTTTCTGCTGCCCAAGAACCCTGGCAAACTGTTTGGGCCAGGCAGGAAAGGATACTTTGGTGTTGTTCTCTATTGCAATAGTCAGGAGCGATTGCAGTGCCTCTCTAATCCTTCTGCTCCTTAATCTCTTGGCTACGTAGGGTGGTAGTACAGGTAGGATATTTGAGAAAAATTTAAGTCCAGACAAGTTCAAACAGGTGAAATGACTTGTCCTAGCTTATTCAGCAAATGAATGGCAAACCTGCAATTAGAACTGTGGAGTTCCTGACCCTCAGTCCTCAGTTCATTCCTTCACACCATGTTGCCTTTCATGAACTATGCACAAGAGCGTACCAGGGACCTTCTCCTTTAAGCGTTCCCCCCCCCCCAAAAAAAAAACTTTTGAGGGTTTCTAAAGAAAGAAGTCTAACATTCCAACACACTTAAACAGATTTAAACTGCCCTGAGAGACCACCTCACCCAGCACTGAAATGCAGCCACTGCTGAAGCTGAAGCAGCCATTGCTTAACAGCACACATCAACAGATCAAAAAGAAATAGAGAATACAGTGTCCAACTGAAATTGCAGGGAGAATATTAATGTGGCAATGACACTGCCACAAATCAGTCTAGTATCAGCAATATGTCAGCCCCATCTTCTGGGGCAAAGATGATCTGATCTTAGATGCACAGCCAATGATGCTTCCAATAGTGTCCATAACTAGGTATGGACACTATTGTGGAGGCAGCAAAGTTTCTCTGTTCATTTGGATTCTGGTTTATACCCAAGAATGACTACAGGAAAGCAAACTTTCTAGGGCTAAATACACAGTAATGGATGACAACATCATAAAGGTCAATAGCTGAGTGCAACATCTCCATGAATGGAGCCTATGGCACATTGCATGAATGAACAAGGAAGCCAGGCAAAAAGAAGTTAGCAGAAACATAACATTTGAGTGAGGAGAGAAGAGTGAGGGAAAGTTTAGGAAGCCAAAATATTGACACTAGGTAAGGCTGAGATCCATTTCCCCTGATTGTGACTCCTATCCCCATTAAGTTTTCAGGAAAAGGGTCTTTCTGCCTAAAATGTATTAGGGTTATTCTTAGACCAGGGAGAATTTGAAGGGAAATCCAAGATGATCTGGACAGGTCATCTTGACTTATGTGAGCTGGGGAGAGGGGGGGGGGGGGAAGAGAACTCTGTCTTCTTTCAACATTTTCCTAAGACATAATTAAGGTTTACAATACATATCCATTAATTCAGAATGACATTATCAGGTAGGCTGCAGGTATAAAAAAACTAACATTTGAAAGTGAAGAAAAACAAAAAAAGGCTCCACAAAGAACCATAACTCTGCCCTGTAATGCTGCTTAGCCTCAGCTTGTCCAACCAAGGTACGCTCCTGACAGCCCCTGCAATAGTATCTGAGTACAACTAAATAGCTAGTGCTCACATAATGCTTTACAAACCTTAACAAGTCTTCATTACACTCCCAAGAAACAGCTAAATATTAGCCCCAAAATGTCCAAGGGCCCGCAGCAAGTCACTGAGAGAACCATCATTAGAACTCAGAACTTCCTGTTTCCCAGACCTGTTTTAACTTGCATGATGTACTTAGTAAATGCTGTCTTCTACAGGCACCAACAAAGACTAGAACCTACAGTAAATGTCACACAAGAAGCAGTCTCTGTTGTGTGCCTGGAGACAATCATGCAAGATATTCCCTAGCACAGTGGTTTTCAAACTTGTTTTCTGGGGACCCAGTTGAAGAAAACCATTGATGTCCACGACCCAATTGAGCTGGGGGATAAGGGGTTCAGCGTGTGGGAGGGAGCTCTGGGCTGGGGGTGCAGGCTCTGGGCTGGAGCCAGAGATGAGGGGTTTGGGGTGCAGGAAGGGGTTCAAGGTTTGAAGGGGCTCAGGGCTGGGGCAGGGGCTGGGATTTATCTCCGGCAGCTCCCAGTCAGCGGCACAGCCGGGGTGCAGAGACAGGCTTCCTGCCTGTCCTGGCACCATGGACCGTGCTGCGCCCCGGAAGGACCCCCTACTGGCCACTTCCGGGGTGCAGTGCGGTGTCGGAACAGGTAGGCACTAGCCTGCCTTAGCTGGGCAGCACCGCCAACGGTGCTGACCAGAGCAACCCAGTGCTGACATGCCATGACCCAGTACTGGGTCACAACCCGAACTTTGAAAAATGCTGAGTTAAGAGATTCAATGAAGTTGTCAGAGTGAAATCCACAGCAAAGAAATCTCTCTGCATGATGTTATATGTAAAAGCTTTGAAAAAGGCTTTGCTCTTCTACTATGTGTCTAGCAGAGTCCTGTAGCTTTTTCTTACTGGCATGTACAGGGTCCAATTAAACCCATTGAAAGCTTTAATTCGGATAAGCAATGATAAAGAGGTAGGTGAAGAAAAAGCCAACTTAACATTATGCAAAACACCCTTCCAGTAACTCTTAGGCCTTGTCTACACTGCAGTTTTCAGGTTGTCGATATAATAACACTCCTCTCGGCAATTTAACTCTCCTGCTACACTGCCATAATAAAGCCACCTTGACAAGTGGCATACAGCTTTTTGCGACAAAGTTAGAGTGACTCAGTGTCAGTGTAGACACCGTGCTTGCTTATGTCACCCTACATGGCCTCCAGGAGGTGTCAGACAATGCTCATCATGACCGCTCTGGTAAGCAGTTTTTACTCCGCTGCCCTGCAGCCAGGTACACAGACATGCACCCCTCCCCCTTTAAAGCCCCAGGAATTGCTGGAACTGTGGGGAGAGGAAGCTGCGCAGTCGCAGCTCCAATCCAGCCATAGGAACTTTGACATCTACTAGCAGGTTGCTCGTGCCATGGATGAGAAGGGACACAAAAGGGACACACAGCAGTACCATGCTAAGATAAAGGAGCTGAACGCCATCCTTGGTTGCAACCCCACCTCCATCACCAAGAGCCCTATGGATACATAAGGGGGACTGGATGCAGCAGCGAGAGGAGTTAACCCTGAGGATGAAGTGGCAGATGAGGAGGTCGAGATGGAGGAGGATGTGGGACAGGCGACAGGCTCATTTGGTGGTGTGGTGAGTCAGGACCTCTTTTTGACTCCAGAGAGGTCTAGCTAGCCCCGCCAGTCCAGCTCTGGAGTGCCCAAAGCAGGAGAGGGGAGCTCCAGTAAGTACTCATTTTAATTTGACAGTGCACAAATACATGAGGTAGAGGTATCCTTTATTTTGTTACATGGTGCACATGGGAGAAGGGAACAAAATTAATAACACTGGATACTGTTTGCATCCTCCTGTGCAGCTATGCAGTAGGGACCCTGCGGAAAAGTTTGTTAATGCACACACAGATCTCCTGGAAATCTTCCATAGAGATCTCTAGGAAACTTTCCTGCAGATACTCTGCAATTCTCTGCCGAAGGTTCCTTGGCAAAGCTGCTTTGGTTCCCCCACTGTAGAAAACTTTGCAGTTAAAATCAGCAATTTCTTCTTGAGGAACCAAGGCACCACACAGGTGAGCAGCATAGGGACCCAGTCTGAAGCCACACACATGCATGAGATGCACCACTGCATCTTCGGTTACCCTCAGTAGTGTGATTTCAGCTTCGATCGTCCCTGCCTGTGGAAAATGGTGACAGTATTCAGAATGGTGTCCCCAGGTTCTTATACAGATCCTTTGTCCCTCTGAAGCCACACAGACCCTTTGTCCCATCTGGCACCCTCACCGCCAGGCTGGATTCACCATGTGTAATACTCCGGCAGTGCTGTATGCTTGCCAAGGGAAAGTGAGAAAGATGTGTATGTAACTTATGATTCAAGACTATGAATGCACGCACAATATTGACTTTTTTTTTTGCGCTTCTGCAGATGTGCCTTTGAGAGCCAGCTCCTACACACCAGCAGAGAACCTCTCTCAGATAAGGAGGTGAATGAGGAATAAAAACAACATGATTGCAGCAATTTCCGAAACATTAGATCAGGCCGATAGCAAG
The DNA here is from genome assembly GCF_002925995.2 of Terrapene triunguis. NCBI lineage: Eukaryota > Metazoa > Chordata > Testudines > Emydidae > Terrapene > Terrapene triunguis. Next base: position 1,965,356 of record NW_020664601.1, on the reverse strand, counting down.
CACAGAGCATGGAGAGAGACAAGAAACAAGAAACTACAAACAGATAGCCAGGAGAGGAGTCAGGGTCAGTAGAAGATAATAAAGCTCATGGAGGACCAAACAGAGATGCTGGAGGTCCCTGATTGCGCTAGATGTGTGCTCGACTCCCCCTGCAGCTCATACAGAACTGCCTTCCTTGCCCGCCCCAAACTCTCCACACACATTTCTCTCATGTTAACAGCATTTTGCAGTACTCCTTGCTCTCCACCCCTAGGGATATTTTCCATAATGACCGCGGGACTTACACGCAGCTGTGAGAGCCTCACTTCAGAGTGCTGCTCACTGTCATGTCCCTTGTAAGAAATGTTAATCTGTGTATTGCTGGTTTAATAAAAAGTGAATCTTACCAAGACAGTGATTCTTGATTTGTGACCGACACAGGGTGGTTTCAACAGAAATTCAGACATAGTGGCAACTGGCACATCTGCAGACTACAATTAACGCTCAAAACAGGAATCATTGCAGGGGTCATTCAAGGTAGTAAGTAAACAATGCCTCAATTCATTACAGAAAGACATTACTGGGGCTCATTGTCAAAATGCTGCTTCAAAGCCTCCCTGATTCAAATAGCCTCCCATTGAGCCACTCTAATAGCCCTAGTGTCTGGCTGCTCAAAATCAGATGCCCGGCAATCCACCTCAACACTCCACCCCGGGGAAACTTTTCTCCCTTGGCTTCACAAATGTTATGCAGAGCACAGCAGGTTGCTACGACCATGGGAATATTTTACTCACTGCGGTCTAATCTGCCAAAAAGGCACGGCCAGCAGCCCTTTCATTTGCCAAATGCACATTCTACCATCATTCTGCACCTGCTGAGCCTGTTGTTGAAATGCCCCTTGCTGCTGTCAAGGTTTCTGGTGTAGGGCTTTGTGAGACACTGAAGTAAAGGGTAGGCTGGGCTCCCAGGATCACTATGGGCATTTCAACATCCCCTATTGGAATCTTCTTGTCTGGGAAGAAAGACCCTGCATGCGGCTTTCTATACAGGCCAGTGTTCCTGAAGATGCGGGCACCTTCCCATACCACCCTGCGTTGAGGTCAGTGAAACTATCCCGGTGATCGACCAGTGCCTGCAATACCACAGAAAAGTAGCACTTTCTGTTTATGTATTCCATCACGAGATGGTCTGGGGCTAAAATTGGGATGTGTGTGCCATCTATCACCCCGATGCAGTTAGGGAATCCAATTGCCACAAAGCCATCCACTATTTCCTGCACATTGCCCAGACTCACAGTCCTTCATCGCAGAAAGGGATTAATGGCCCTCCACACTTGCATCACCGCAACTCGCACAGTGGACTTTCCAACTCCAAACTGATTCGTAACTGACCAGTAGCAGTCTGGAGTTGCCACCTTCCACACAGCGATCGTAACTCACTTTTCCACCATTAGGGGAGTTCTCATTTTGGTATCCTTGCAGGGTGGGGACAAGCTCCGCACACAGTTCAAAGAAGGTGGCTTCATGCATCCAAAAGTTCTGCGGTCACTGCTCATCATCCCATACCTGCATCTCAATCCTATCTCACCACTCGGTGCTTGTTTCCTGGGCCCAATAGCGACAGTCCACCGTGTGTAGCTGCTCCATGAATACCAACATCAATCTTGAATTGTTTCTTTCCATGGCACACAGCAGGGCAGGCAGCATGGATTCCTGTTCAGATTTGCAGCTCATGAAATACTGCAGGATTAGCCACGTTGTGTTCATAACGCTTCTCACAAGACTGGCGAGCACTGCAGGGTCCATGCTTTCAGGCAGAAATGGCGAGCACAAAGTTTACAGGGGCAGTTGAAAAATAGTGCAAAAATGCAGTCAAAAGCCCTTGGAATTATGAGACAGAGAAAACTGCATCATGGGGGCAGTGATCCCACCTCCATGATGCACTGTGATCCATTCCCAGAATTCTTGGCAGGAGAAAGTGGCAATTTATAGCTACCCATGGTGCACTGCTCCCTCTGTTGGTGCTAGGGCACCAACTGTGGACGCGCTCTGCCAACACATGGAGTGTTGTGTGAACATGCCCAAGCGATGTAATTACAGCAGTTTATGATCACTGACAAACTAAATCTACTTAACTCTGTAGTGTAGACATGGCCTTCATGAACTTGATATTAAGCTTTTTGCACCATTTTTGTCTGCATGCCAGGGATTCTTACATAAAAGTTTGTTAAGCCACTGGTAGAAGTGATCTGCTAAAGGCACTTGTTGTTGGCTATATTTTCAGGTACTCTTCTAGTGGGAAGATAGTCAGAGTGTGTATTACAGGTGACAGGCACATTTATCTGGGAGGATAGGACTTGGGAGCCAGTAGGCTGGATTTGGCTTACAAGATATCCATTACTGATCTGGTGGTCCTCATTAAGGACTAGCTTTGCATGAAGTTTAAAGCCCCAAATCAACAAAGATTTGGGGCTTTAAACACTGCTTAGCTTTATAAGTATGTGTAGTCCCACTGGTTTCAACATGAAAACTCACTCAGAAAATTAAGCACGTTCTCAAGTCTGTGCAGAAATAGGGCCTAAAATTTTAAAGTTCAGACAATTTGAGGAAATACAAAAATTGAAACACTGTCTACAAGTCATTCAAAATGGAACTAAAAAAAAGAAAGAATTTTCTTTAGATCTTCTCCCTCCTCTTACCCCTCCCCCCAAAAAGGAAAATTTCATTCTAAAAAGAAAGCTTCTGTGAATCTTCTATGTAAGTGAAAGCAGAGTGTTAGAAAATAATTTAAGTTGCAGTCTTAACTATAGGGTTCACAATCTGGTACTGGTAGGAGGAAACATTTACATTGTTCTGAGACCCTTACACCTTGTGGTTTAATTGCCTAGACACTGGTGTTGGTTAATGGACCTCTGACCACACCACCTTCCAAATAATCAGTTTAAAATTATTTTTGTTTTAAAAATCAGCTGAGTAAAATCACCCCATCCTCAAAGGATAAAGGCCAGAATCCTACTGTCAGAACTGGGCAATACACGCTGCTTGGATAGTAAGCAAAGCCCTAATCAAAAACTGAAGGGCAAACCATTTTCACAGGATTCACATGCTGACATAGTATAGCTTGCAAATTCTGTTAAGCTTGTCTTAACTATCCATTTCACACAAATTTATTCTTAGGTAGAGGAAGTGCTAGCTCATTGTGGGTCCTAAGCACGAATATTTTCACACACACACACACACACATATATATATATACCAAAACCACATACTAAAAAAAGCGAATAGTGGGCCCCAAGCAATTACTCAGTGTGATTATGTCTAGTGCCGGCACTGCTCTTGGGCCTGGTCTTTGCCCATTTTCTAGTTGTCAAGTGTCCATAGTCACTAAGGCTACAGCAGCAGTGGACCTTCTGGTGAACGTGCTCTAAGCCAGGAGTTGGCAAACTTCAGCACGCAGCCCATCAAGGCGGGCTGCGAGACATTTTGTTTACACTGACTGTGCGCAAGCACAGCCCGCCGCGGCTCCCAGTGGCCACGGTTCGCTGTTCCTGCCCAATGGGAGCTGCGGGGGCTGGGGGCGGCGTGTACTTGCAGACATAAACAAAATGTCTCGCGGCCCACAAGCAGGTTACCCTGTTGGGCCACCATGCGGAAGGTTGCCAACCCCTGCTCTAAGGTGACTGGAAAGAGCTCTCCCCTTAGCTTAATTATTCTACCTCCCACGAGAGGTGGTATCAGCTCTCCTGCCGACATAGTACTGTCTACAGCGGCACTTAGCTCAATATACCTGTAGATGTGAATAATCCACACCCCTGAGCGACATAAATTATACCAATGTAAATTCTAGTGTAGACAAGGAGTAAGCCCCCATATTAAGTGACAATCTTCAGTCTCAAGAAAGAGGGCCGAGGAATCAGTGAGCTTAGACCCTGAACTACCCACCTACTCCTAGACGTGGTACTTCCAGTTCAGTGCCCAGGCACACACTTGGACCCGGTCCCTGTGGAGGTACAGGGATAGCTGCTCAGACACTACCGCTGCAACACCTGTGCTTGTGGGATAGAGAACTTCGGTCTCCAGACCACCTTTACCCAGCACTAGGTCCTGTCTACTACCCTCCACGGCCAGGCAGGTGGCCTGGCGCTGCTTGGCCAGGACACGCATCTGAAGCAATGCGCCGTGGGGAGAAGACACAGCCGCCGGCGACAGGTAGCTTCACACGCAGCGCGAACTCCGCCCCGTGCCAAAGCAGGGAGCAGCGGTGCAAATCCCGGGCACGCCCTCGCAGAGCCGGGGACAGGCGGCTCCTACATGGAGCGGGCTAAGCCAGGGGGCACGAAACGCCTCGCCCCCCAAACCCGCCGCTCAGCGCCCGCCTTAGCTCCAGCCCCCCGTGGCAGGGGGCACCCAGCGCGGAGACACGGAGCGGCCCCCGCCTCAGGGCGCAGGACTCCCCCCCTCCCCCGACCCGGGAGCAGCGCACCCGGCCCTGGAGGAGTACGGGGCCCCCCCGGGCTCGGGGCCCAGCCGCATGGGGCTCCCCACCTCTCCCGCGGCACAGGACGCACTTACCTGGCCAGAGGCAGCCGCGCGCCCGGCCCCTGCTCCGACTCCAGCGCAGCTGCCTGGGGACGTGGAGCTAGAATTGAAGAACCCTGCGCGGCGCCGGCCCTGCCACATGCCTCTGCTAGGCCCCGCCCCCTGCCGCTGCCGAGCCGGCCCCGCCGCCTCCAGCCCTTGGCCACGCCCCTACTCCAGCCCCGCCTGCCACGGCCCTGCCCAGCCCATACTTTAGCCCCGCCTCTTCCTCGCCGCACCGCCGGCGAGCGCAGCTTCCCCTTCAGAAGTTACGTTCCTGAGAAGGCGGGGCTGCGCGCGCGGCTCCCGCCAGCCTCCGGAAGTGAGGGAAGAGGGCGGGGCTAATCTTGAGGGCGACACATGAACGTGGAAGGGGTTTTCCCGCTGCGCGGAAGCGGATGCTTGTTGCGGCGCAGACAGCAGCGATAGCGGGGGTGGGGGGAAGAGACAGGGGATGTGGTGGGGCGATTACCCCTGCGGTGTGAGCCTGAGTACCCCCCTCCCCCGGCATCCCGGTGGTTCCACCCATCCCTCTGGCATCGCCCACTCTGCTCGCTCTCGGGGGGGGACTGGGTGAATCCTCCTGGGGGCTCCCCAAAGGCCTGGGGGGAGGATGCCCACGACGTCCGGCTCTGCCCTGCTGGCCGCTCCAGCCCTGAGCCACTGAGGCCCAGGGATCCCGAGGCTAGGCACTGGCAGCTGGCAGCGCAGGGGTCGGGGGTGGGCACCTCCCTGCCTTAGCCCACAGGAGCCTCGCAGCCACAACTTTGCTTTCCAGGGTCTGAACCAGCTGCCCTGGAGCCTGTTTATCTGCCCCAGAGGCCGAAGGACTGAGTGGACCTTGGTGACATTTGAACCCAGGCTTCGAGGAGGTTGGGTAGAGCGCAGCTCCCGCTTCTCCTGTTACATCCTTAGTCTAGCTAGGGATTTGTGGCAGAATGGGCAAAACACTGTACTATTAAAAATATACACAGTTATTCCCAAAGGGCACTAAGGCTAATTCAGCCCTGGCATCAGTACCCACAACTCCCATTGGTTTCAGTCAGAGCTTAACCTGCTTAGTCTGTGGCTCACAACTCTTTGGGATTGTTAGTGTTGGTTTAATTAATAATTTTATAGCAAAATATCACCACCTCTCAGATTTCACTGCAAGAACTTTCACCTTAGGCACAAGTGACCTATACTCATGTATTGGCATAGCAACTCTCAGTTTATTCCCCTCCAGCAGCAAGACCGGAGAGAAAACTCACTTTCTGTCCAGGTCACCCTTCTACTGGCAGCAGGATTGGAGGCAGTGGAAACTGAAGGTTTAAGGAGCTACAGCCCATAAGGCCAGCCCTGCTCCTGTGCTGTCATACAGAATCTAGCTCTCCTTCATACTTTCAATTCTTTAGGGAAAACCTTTGATCTCTCTGCTAATGAATTATCTGTGTATTCCACTACTTATAAAGCAATTTCCCCACCATTTTTCTGAAGGAATGAGAATATACAGAAGTAATTGATGTTTTCTGCAGAATCAAAACAATTAAAAACTAATTTCATCACACTTTTCATCTTTTGAGGTACTAATTAGATTTTCTGTGTTCACAAAAGGCAGTCACAAATGATGTTTTTATTATGTGTAAGGCACCCAAAGTGTGCATTGCATATTACAAAATATATTGCTCTTAGAGTCCAAGTTAGGATACACTGGACAATTTGGAGACAAGAAGATGTAGTCATACAAATGTATTTCATTTCTCCTTGTGTTTCTGAATTTCTCTAAACAGTTAGTAAGAGCTATTAAAGCTTATTAACTCCAATGCCCACCACCTCCTCAAGGTATTGCTTCCTGTGATCCCAGTCTAATACTAATATAAAACGCTAGCAAAATTTTAAGTGAATTTCACAGGAGATTAGGAATTATTGAGAAAGGGGGCAATAAGTTGGGGAGTATGTGTACAAATTGCTAGGTTCACCACTAGGAATACACACAGTGCAACAGGTTCTCATTCCATCAGTCTTATGTGTAGGTTGTATAGGTGGTGGTGAAGCTGAAGAACCGTGTACTCTGCAGCATTTGGGCCTACATTTTGTACCATGGGCCCTGGAATCTGCAGCAGGAATGTCTCTGGCATGGAAGCTGTTACTGCATTAAAAATGAATAATAAAATTGGTCCAGTAGACCCTGTGTTATTTCGATTGCCATATTTTCAGTTTTTGACATACCAAAGATTTGTATAACTGCATCTGATGGCTAGTTATTAGGGACATTGGAAGCTTTCATGCCCTGAAGTGGCATGGAAGGCATTTCGGCTTTGTGCAATAAGCACATTAGCTGGATGTTTCTGCTAAAAGATCAGCAATGACACAGTTAAATGCTAACCTTTAAATTATCTTTGGCTTTCAGAATTTAACCCATTGAGATAAAGGGAGCATTTCAGGATTTCTGCAGACTCAGGAAGATAACATTGCATTGGATTACATGCTGGTCATGGTTTCCTTTACAACCATAAAGTCTAGGAGCATAATTTTTTACTTAATGAAAACTAATGTTCTGATCAAATCTCTGCAGCAAGAGGCAGATTCCATGGAATAGCAGAATACACCAGGCTCCAGTTAAGCCACATATGTCCATTTTAGGTCAAACACATTTTCCATAAATTCCACTCCCTTATGCATTTCCAGATGGCCCAGAGAAGAATTTTGTGAATTCAGCAGACCACTTCAAGTGCCTGGTACAGTCCATGGTGTGATATGCCATATACAGTCACGGTGACATTAAACATGTCAAGAAGGAGAATGCAATTAGCTCTAGCTATCTCAAACCATACATTGATTGGTGTTTACATTAACCTTGCAGTGGTGGCGCTGAATCTGAGATCACTCACACACTTCGTCTAGAATTTTATAGCAGGCAATTTTATGAAGCAGACAAAATGCTAGCCTGGTCAATGTTATACATATTTTAAATCATGACTAAATGTATTACCTAAGTGTATCATTACATGCACTAGTGACAACTACAAAGATCTCCCTACCATTTCTGGGGGTGAGGGCGCAAGAGAAGTAGGGGAGACAGCTGAAAGAGAAATGAACCAGTGGCCTGTGTGGAGCAGTGGGATAGATGATCTGGCAGGACCATGCAGTGTAGTAGGGTAAATAATCCAGAGCTGCTGAGCAGAGCCATGGAGGGGAAGGCAGTTCTCTGGAAGAGGAAAGCAGCAGGGGAAAAAGGTTTGGGTGACACAGCACAAGCACAGAAATTAAGTCTGGGGAGAATCCATATAGTGGGCTACATCCACCCTGATCGAATTGGCCCTGTCAACACTGGTTCTCCACTTGTGAGGTAACTCCCTTCTCTTCATGTGTCATTATATAATGCCTGCATCTGTAATTTTCACTCCATGCATCTGAAGAAGTGAGGTTTTTTACCCATGAAAGCTTATGCCCAAATAAATCTGTTTAAGGTGCCACCGGACTCTGTTGTTCATATAGTGACAAACATACTGAAAAAAGAAGCAATAATCATGCAAATAAAGGCATTGTTAGTTACCAAAGTCCCTCAGCTCATCATATAATTCACATTCCTTATCTGTCATTTATGCTGGTATATTACACTCTGAGCACCCTGAAAGACATTATTTTGAAAGGTGTTCAAAGGTCTTTACAACATTCTGTGAAAGTCCACATGTCTTGTGTGAAAAGCTAGGGTGCTAAATTCTGCTGGCAATAACAGGTTCTCTTAGAATATAAATCAGGGATAAACTGGTGTTACCCTTCTATTTGTTTTGCATTTATTCCAAATTGTCAGGAGAGCAGATATTACAGGAGTAAAGACATGCGATCAAGGGGATTGGTCTGAATAAAAGATAAGAGATTCTTTAAGGATGCTGCTTTAAACAAAAATTGCTCTAATATAAATCTGAGTTTATAACCTATCTGGGGATTTGGCAGTGACCAAAAATCATAGTTTTGAGTTAAGGAAACAGTGTGCTTCTGTTTCAAGAAAGGATGGTGACTTGATCAGGGAAGATTTGATCTTTGCTTTCAAAATAAAGTGATTTTCAAAGCAGTGCAGAGAACTCAGTCACACATCTTCCATTATGTTTAATAGAAGTTGTGGCTAAATCCTATGTGCTGCTTTGAAAAAAAATCTAAGTCAGTGTTCTTGTTCCCTAACAAAAAGAGGCCTCTGAAAATGGAATGGTTACACATGGAGGATCCAAAAGCCTCTTGGGATTGAGTGGTTCCTTTCCCCCTGTTGTATACTGGACTAGATGGACCACTGGTTTGATCTGAGGTAGCCATTCCTATCTTCCCTCTCCATATCAGTGAAAATAATCCATCAAATGTCCAGATTATATGGGGTGAGTACAGCCCATTACAAAATAAAAATTAAAAGTTCTCAATGGGCCAGATTCACTTCTAATGTAACTCCACTGAAGCCCATTGAAACCAAAAATGAGTTTAGCCCACTGACTTTTTCTGTAATCTTCCTTTCACGTAGGACATGCCTCTGCCAACTCTCAGGCTGCAACTAGAGAAGAGTCTGGATAGAGCTGTTGACAATATGTTTGCAGAGTACTAAATACCACTGAACATGTTCTGTAAATATTTACACTTAGAGGAAAAGACATGGAGGGGCCATCTTTAGGGGTCAGAGGGTGAGTCAGTCCCCAAACACTTACACAGTAACTCACCTTGGCATGATGCTCTTGAAATGCACTGAGCATGATGTTTTTATCTTGCATCTCATACAGTCATTCTCACAGCATTGCCAAATGTTCAAAAATCACGAGTGTGTTCCCCCCAAAATCACGAGATTGACTCAGTCTTGCAACTTTCACAATTTTTAGTATTTTTCTCAGGATCTCAGATGCTGGAATCAATGCACATGAGAATCTTAACTTTCATTTAAAAAAAAAAGTAAGTTTTGAGCCCTCATCATTGCTGAGAAAAGCTCATAAATGTGAAGCGAATTCACCCTGACAGCTGAAAAACAAGAAGACAAATAGAAAGAAGACAACATTTGTGATATTTTTTTTAATCATGATTTTAAGCCACTCATTATTTGGGGGGGGGGGCTGCTAGATTCAGCTTGGGGTTGGCAATACTGTTGGCTTAAAATAATGAGATTTAAAAGATAAATATTGGAATATTTTTTTAAAATGAAAGCCAGTGAGACTTGATTCTCCAGCAGCTAAATGGGCTGGAAGCAGGCAAAGGCCAATCAGTAGGGTGACCAGATGTCCTGTTTTTAAAGGGACGGTCCCATTTTGGGGGACTTTTTCTTATATAGGCGACTATTACCCCCCACTCCCTGTCCCGTTTTTTCACAGTTGCTATCTGGTCACCCTACATCAGGAATCAGCAGGCCAGATACAGAGGGCTGGCTGCTTCTATCAAATGGCAGTTCTGGGTGAAGCCAGGAGAGGGGAGCACACAGATTCTCCCTCTGCCTTAGCCCAAGAAGTCAGGCCAGGTCAAAGGCTTAGCTCTGACTCTACTGTCTGCTTAGGGCAATCAGGGACTTGATTTATTTTGTGCAGAGTACAGCCCAGGCGAACCATCTTGCATTATATATTCTTTGACCTACTGAACATTAGCTGAGCTCACTTCACCAGGTGCCCACTGGCTCAGGCGAGCTTGGGACAAGACCCTACAGCACTTGTCTCCAAGTTTGTGGCACACCCGTTACACTACCCAACACTGATGGACTGGTGTAGCATAGTGCTCACAGCAACATCCTGCAGTGGGGTCAGTTACAGTATTTATGAGGTACTAGTGCCTGGTGACACAAATAGGCTTATGTAGTAGTTATTGTATCTCATCTATGGACTGCAACCACTGGAGAGCAACACAATCATGCTTCCTTGACCAGCTGTGATGTGCATGCAGGGATGGGGTGGCTCTGGTACACTTCGTAACAAAGAACATGTTTAATAGTAGGGATGTGCCAAAACCAGAGAGAAGGGGGTTGAATTAGAATCTCTGGATCTGAACTAGTCCCTGAGGTTTTCGTTCGATGTTGGCACCAAAACTGGAAGAGGCCTATTTGGCACTTCTGGGTTGGATTATTATTCTTCATTACTTATATCATGGTAGCACATATAGCCCCCACCCAACCAGGATTAGGGTCCCATTGTGGTAGATGCTGTGCAGGCACACTGCAAGAGATAATGCTTGCTCCAATGAGCTACAATCTAAGACCAGAGAGACCCTAGACTTCACTAAGAAAAAAGGTGTTTAACACTCACTAGCCAGTCAGAGTCAACTCTATGAGCAAAGCCAGTTAATATGTTAAAACTGCAGCTTGTCTTGTCTACACTGGGATTTTAAACACGCCTTTTTTCCTAGTGTAGGTATGGCCACAGACAAAAAGTGGAAGGGTAAACAGAGGGACAGAGAAGTGAAGTGACTTGCCTGGGATGTGGCCAAAATTTAATGACAGCTGTTGGTGGCCCTTTCTGCTTCAAGGCATTTGGTGGACTCTTGTACGTCTCAGATGCATCCCAGACTCCTTTGGGTTGGCTGACACAACCCCTGCTACCTTCTTTGAAGTACTGCCACAGTTGATGCAAAGGATTCTGGGGTGTATTTGGGAACTATAGGCACCCACCACACAGGACAGAGCTGAAAGAGGGACATAGGGAAGGATACAGATTGGAGAATGGGTGGGTTGCTGAGTTAGGTGGATTAGTGGGAGGAGGAGATCACGGAACAAGCAACCAGAGATATGGAAAATTGCCAAACCACATCTTTGCCTAGGGCTTGCCCTGTATATCCTGGAGCAGTTTTGGCCTAAAGGGATTAAAGTCTGCTTAAAATAATAATATTTCAACTTGAATCTGCATCCTTTGTACTGGAAGTAGGTTTTGTGCAGCTGTGACGAGAGGGAATCCAGCTCACGTGCTGCCTTCCACATCACCAGGCAAGAGTCTTTCCACAGCACCTGACTGCTGTAACATGCATTAGTTTCATGTATGATCTTTCCTGCCTCCACCCTCCTACAAAGAGGACCTTGATCCCATGCCAACAACACCTGGCATTTATGGGAGGCCAATGCTGGAGGTGACTGAACACTATGTAAATAGTGCTATAGACTTCTGATTGTGTCATTTCTCTGCTTTTTTTATGTGTAGGCATTTGCCTCATTGGATGTGCAAATAAATTTTGCATTGTTTGCCTGTTGCACACTAGCTCCATTGAACCACTTCCCCAGCCCCAGCCCCTCGCCCCTTAGAGAGACTGCAGAATGAAAGAACCTTTGCTGGTTATAAAGGAATCTAATACATGGGGTTTATTACAGTCCTGCCTTGCAGTGCTGCTGCCACTATAAACACATGTCTACTGGCATTTGTGTTAGAAACTCCATTCCCCTCGCCCCTCCACACACCCCAAGGGTTTATAACTTGGATATTAAAATCTGATGTGAGCAAAAACTTGGCAGACATGAACTCAGCCTGGGGCAATTTTTTAAAAAACGTTAAAGAGGGTTTTATTTATTTATAAAGCGTTTTGGCTGAATTCAGACATGTTTTAAAGCTACTCTAGTTAACTAAGATGCCATATTTCCAAGTGAGGACTGTTCACCCTTGTAGATTTAAAAACACAGCAATCTAAACAGTAGAAGCATTGAAGGGGGAAAGGCAGCTGCTCTAATGTTTACAGCATGAACAGAAAGACCTGCTGGCTTTTAAATGATGAACTTAATGTCAGTGAAAGGTGAGTAACAGCTCTGCAGAGTGACGTTATCTGTTTTCCCACAGAGCAGGTACAGTCAGGGAGAGGAACCCTTATTTATTTTGGTTTGATTCAGATGCAGTTGCATTCAGTGTGTTCAGGTTAAGTTCCAGCTCAAGTCACCAAAAAAATAAAATAATAAAAATGGTTTGGTTACTGGTTCAAATCAAACTTCAAGCTCAGGGGAAGTAAATGAAAAGGCAGTTAAAACTTAAAATGGAAATTATTTTGATTTGACCATTTTTTTAACTTTACATGAGTTTTCCTGACTGTGTTCTGTTGTCAAACAAACATGATTTTTTTATGATCTAAGCAAATGAAAACACCTTTAATCTTTGTTCTGTCACATTGGACCTCTGCAGTGAAAGGATAAATTTGAATTTGGGGCATGGGCCCTGCCTCATGTGGTGCAATGGGAGGGAGAAGCTGCCCTGGGGTGGGGGATGGATGGGAGGAGGCCTGTCTAAGGGCAGAAGGGTTGGGGAGCCATTACCTTTTTCCTTGGGCTTGAAGAGTTATTGCTAACTTCTGGGACCTTGGAGTGTTCCACCTACTCTCTCCAAGGAGAGTCTCAGAGATGGTTCAGCGCCTCTCTGGGTTCCCCGGCTGCCTCGCGAGGCGTGCAGGCAAGCTCCTAAGTGTCCCCTCTCCCACACGCTTGTGGGCTGGCCTCCTAGTCTCATTCTCATCTCATTATACTGGGGCAGGCCTTTCTGGTAGCAATCACATGTTGTTTTGTTGTCTTGTTTTATAATTGAAAATAAGATCACAGTAGTTTTTTTGAATATTGAGCTTAAAAAACGCTGAACCTTAATTTTAACCAGTAACCCATTTTTTTTTTCAGTTCAGTTCTGGTTCAATAGGTAAGACAAAATTATGGTTCTCTGGTTTGACTCCCTGCAAGCTTCCCCTCACACAACCCTGAGAGTAGGTTTCACTCTGACGCAGAGAGAACACGGGCAGTGGTCAAAAGAGAGTTCAGTCTCCACAGCCCATTCAGTTTTCTGCCTTCTGACAAGAGTGCTAGAGTTCAGTTCACTAAGACTTATTCTCCTTTTCTACCATCTCTCTCTGACTTTCTCTTCCCATCCCAGACAGTGGGGTGAGGCAAAGCTGTGCAAGTCGTATCTGGAAACCAAAATGAAGGGCTTGTCCCACACTAATCCACAGTTATAGAATCATGACTGTATTCTGTAAAAATTGCTATTGAGCTCATGCAGACAGCCCCATAGGCCAGTGAACAGCTGTCACTTTTGACAGGGGCTGGATTTGATCAGGTGGCTTAGAAGTAAAAACAGCTACATTACCCATTATAATTTCCTTCTTAGCCATCCAGTCCACCACCAAAGGTTATTTTTTGTTTGTATAGCCACCCACTCACTGTGGCACTCTGTCACCCTCTAGTGATAGCTAGGCCACATATAGATGTTGATGAGCCTTGGCTAATGAGTCTTTTAGCTCCGGCACTAGAGTCTCATGCTTTAAGATCCCAGAGGTTCCAGGTTTACGGTAGCCACTCATTTTTATCCCACTACATCTTAACCAATCTCACCACTACATGGCAATAAAGCAGCACACATACCTTCCCTTCTCATTTACAGTAATAATGGTCCTTGAAAGGGAAATTTTGCTGCTTGTAGATAGTTGCCACTACTTTCCCAAAGTTTTCTATTTCGAATTATTGTAACCATGTGGCAAGGTAGAGCTTTTTACCTGCATTGCTTTAAGCCTACACAGGCCAATATAACAATTCCCTTTCTCCTCCAGTGTAATCTGGGAGGTTTTTTTTAATTTTCTCCTTCCTCTGAAGAATTAGGGATGGCTATAGCTGGAGGTGGGAATTGGCCAGGAAGGGCCAGGGCTCTAAGGTGGCACCAAGCATTTTCTCTCTCAGGTGCTTGGCTGGCTGCTTCTTGCTCAGATGCTCAGAGTTTAACTGATCATCATATATGGTATCAGGAAGTAATTTCCCCTCAGGTCAGATTAGCAGTGACCTTGGGTGGTGGTGTTTTTTTTTTTTTTTTTTGCTTACTTCCTTCTGCAGTGTGTGGGGGCAGGAATGGTCTCAGTTTTTTGTTCTGTTCCTAACAAATGAGATAAACCAAACATTCAAAAACGAAAACAAATTTGGGAAATGCTGTGGTGCCTCATGGGAGTTGTAGGTGAGGAGCCTCATGCCCCCATTTTCCCTTATGGAAATCCCAGGTGGACTACATCTGGTATGATGCACTGCAATCAGGAACTCCCATAATCCAGACCCATCTCAGCATAACATGGAAGATGTAGTCTGCCTCAGAGCAGAATAAGGGTGTGACGTTGCACCCCATAATGCTTTATAGAAATATGCTTATGAATGTATATATGACATAACTGGAATATGTTTTATGCTACATATGCCATGTAACATATCTCTGTAAAGGTTATGATCTACTGAACATATTCATCCTATTTGTATGCATGTGTCATTTTTGTATTCAAAGTTATGAATATTGACTATGTACTTGTTTAATTTTAAGTAGCCTCAGTGAAGCAGTTGGTCAGCTTCCTGAGAAAAGACTATTCTCAGTAAGCGCCCAATCAAGAAACACGGAAGCTAACAATGAATGTGGAGATGCCAATCCACATCTGAGCTTTCCCAGGAATGTGGCCTGGCTGGTAAGGAACTTTTTTTTGCGACCAGGGGCTGCTAACAGGGAGTTTCGCAAGGGAGTTTCGCAAGGGGAGTGGGAAGGGGCGAGGGTCCCTTGCCGGTTCTATCTGTTTTCCCTTTATTCCCCTTAAAACTTTAAACTTCTTACTTATACAACCCTTTCAGCGGACAGGGGGCTGCAGACGGGAGTTTGACAGAGGGAGGCTTACGATGGTTAGGAAGACCCGCAACACCTGTGCCAGCACTGCTTCTGTCTCCTCCACCTGCGCCTGTAGCCAGACAGAGCGCCTGAGCATGGATGCTTCTACCCAGATCCTGGTGTGGTTTTGCAGAGACTGTAACTTGCAATTTCCACTTACTGATATCCAGGCTGGGGGGACCATCCAATGTGAAAGGTGCCTGCTGGTGGAATCTCTCAGGCAGCAGGTGGGAGAGCTACAGGAGGAGGTGGCTAGGTTGAGAAGCATCCGAATCCACGAGCAATTCCTGGACAGTGTCCATGTGGAGACAGCTGAGGTAGCTGTCCCAGGACACAGGACTGCTGATACACCACTGGTGGAGGAGGAGATGGCTCAGGGTGGACACTGGCAGCTGGTTACTTCTGGCAGCAGGCAGTGCTCCACCCCTGCTCCGAACCCTCCCGCTGTGGTAATAGGTAACCGTTATGCTCTTCTTGATACAGGAAAGAAGGCATTACCCCCTACAGTAGAGGAGGAGAAGCCTCATACCCCTAAGGCTGGGAGGTCTGCTGCCACCACTGCGAATAGGAAACGTAGGGTAGTGGTGGTCGGAGACTCTCTGCTGAGGGGGACGGAGGCGCCCATCTGTCACCCTGACATTTCATCTCGGGAGGTATGCTGCCTGCCGGGAGCCCGTATCCGAGACGTTACGGAGGCATTGTCGAGGATTATCCAGCCCTCTGACTACTACCCCATGCTACTCATCCATGTGGGCACAAATGATACTGCGCGGTGTGACACTGAGCGGATCAAGAGTGACTACAGGGCTCTGGGAGTACGGGTGAAGGAGTTTGGAGCGCAGGTGGTATTCTCTTCGATTCTTCCTGTCAAAGGTAGGGGCCCGGGCAGAGACAGATGCATCATGGAGGTGAATGCCTGGCTGCGAAGATGGTGTCGCCAGGAGGGCTTTGGCTTCCTAGACCACGGGATGCTATTTGAGGAAGGACTGCTAGGCAGAGATGGCGTTCACCTTTCGAGGAGGGGAAAGACCCTATTTGGACACAGACTGGCTAACCTAGTGAGGAGGGCTTTAAACTAGGTTCGACGGGGACAGGTGAGCAAAGCCCGCAGGTAAGTGGGGAACATGGAGACCTGGGAGATGGGTCGGAGACGAGAGGGAGTGTGGGCTATATTGGCAGAGAGAAAGGAGGGTCAGGACAAAACCGGGAGGAAAGATCAAACCAGTATCTTAGATGCCTATATACAAATGCGAGAAGTATGGGTAATAAGCAGGAAGAAATGGAAGTGCTAATAAATAAATACAACTATGACATTGTTGGCATCACTGAAACTTGGTGGGATAATACACATGATTGGAATGTTGGTGTGGATGGATACAGCTTGCTCAGGAAGGATAGACAGGGGAAAAAGGGAGGAGGTGTTGCCTTATATATTAAAAATGTACACACTTGGACTGAGGTAGAGATGGACATAGGAGACGGAAGTGTTGAGAGTCTCTGGGTTAGGCTAAAAGGGGTAAAAAACAAGGGTGATGTCATGCTAGGAGTCTACTACAGGCCACCTAACCAGGTGGAAGAGGTGGATGAGGCTTTTTTTAAACAACTAACAAAATCATCCAAAGCCCAAGATTTGGTGGTGATGGGGGACTTCAACTATCCGGATATATGTTGGGAAAATAACACAGCGGGGCACAGACTATCCAACAAATTCTTGGACTGCATTGCAGACAACTTTTTATTTCAGAAGGTTGAAAAAGCTACTAGGGGTGAAGCTGTTCTAGACTTGATTTTAACAAATAGGGAGGAACTCGTTGAGAATTTGAAAGTAGAAGGCAGCTTGGGTGAAAGTGATCATGAAATCATAGAGTTTGCAATTCTAAGGAAGGGTAGAAGGGAGAACAGCAAAATAGAGACAATGGATTTCAGGAAGGCGGATTTTGGTAAGCTCAGAGAGCTGATAGGTAAGGTCCCATGGGAATCAAGACTGAGGGGAAAAACAACTGAGGAGAGTTGGCAGTTTTTCAAAGGGACACTATTAAGGGCCCAAAAGCAAGCTATTCCGCTGGTTAGGAAAGATAGAAAATGTGGCAAAAGACCACCTTGGCTTAACCACGAGATCTTGCATGATCTAAAAAATAAAAAGGAGTCATATAAAAAATGGAAACTAGGACAGATTACAAAGGATGAATATAGGCAAACAACACAGGAATGCAGGGGCAAGATTAGAAAGGCAAAGGCACAAAATGAGCTCAAACTAGCTAAGGGAATAAAGGGGAACAAGAAGACTTTTTATCAATACATTAGAACCAAGAGGAAGACCAAAGACAGGGTAGGCCCACTGCTTAGTGAAGAGGGAGAAACAGTAACAGGAAACTTGGAAATGGCAGAGATGCTTAATGATTTCTTTGTTTCGGTCTTCACCGAGAAGTCTGAAGGAATGCCTAACCTAGTGAATGCTAATGGGAAGGGGGTAGGTTTAGCAGATAAAATAAAAAAAGAACAAGTTAAAAATCACTTAGAAAAGTTAGATGCCTGCAAGTCACCAGGGCCTGATGAAATGCATCCTAGAATACTCAAGGAGCTAATAGAGGAGGTATCTGAGCCTCTAGCTATTATCTTTGGAAAATCATGGGAGACGGGAGAGATTCCAGAAGACTGGAAAAGGGCGAATATAGTGCCCATCTATAAAAAGGGAAATAAAAACAACCCAGGAAACTACAGACCAGTTAGTTTAACTTCTGTGCCAGGGAAGATAATGGAGCAAGTAATTAAGGAAATCATCTGCAAACACTTGGAAGGTGGTAAGGTGATAGGGAACAGCCAGCATGGATTTGTAAAGAACAAATCATGTCAAACCAATCTGATAGCTTTCTTCGATAGGATAACGAGTCTTGTGGATAAGGGAGAAGCTGTGGATGTGGTATACCTAGACTTTAGTAAGGCATTTGATACGGTCTCGCATGATATTCTTATCGACAAACTAGGCAAATACAATTTAGATGGGGCTACTATAAGGTGGGTGCATAACTGGCTGGATAACCGTACTCAGAGAGTTGTTATTAATGGTTCCCAATCCTGCTGGAAAGGCATAACGAGTGGGGTTCCGCAGGGGTCTGTTTTGGGACCGGCTCTGTTCAATATCTTCATTAACGACTTAGATATTGGTATAGAAAGTACGATTATTAAGTTTGCGGATGATACCAAACTGGGAGGGATTGCAACTGCTTTGGAGGACAGGGTCATAATTCAAAATGATCTGGACAAATTGGAGAAATGGTCTGAGTTAAACAGGATGAAGTTTAACAAAGACAAATGCAAAGTGCTCCACTTAGGAAGAAAAAATCAGTTTCACACATACAAAATGGGAAGAGACTGTCTAGGAAGGAGTACGGCAGAAAGGGATCTAGGGGTTATAGTGGACCACAAGCTAAATATGAGTCAACAGTGTGATGCTGTTGCAAAAAAAGCAAACGTGATTCTGGGATGTATTAACAGGTGTGTTGTGAGCAAGACACGAGAAGTCATTCTTCCGCTCTACTGTGCTCTGGTTAGGCCTCAGCTGGAGTATTGTGTCCAGTTCTGGGCACCGCATTTCAAGAAAGATGTGGAGAAATTGGAAAGGGTCCAGAGAAGAGCAACAAGAATGATTAAAGGTCTTGAGAACATGACCTATGAAGGAAGGCTGAAAGAATTGGGTTTGTTTAGTTTGGAAAAGAGAAGACTGAGAGGGGACATGATAGCAGTTTTCAGGTATCTAAAAGGGTGTCATAAGGAGGAGGGAGGAAACTTGTTCACCTTAGCCTCTGAGGATAGAACAAGAAGCAATGGGCTTAAACTGCAGCAAGGGAGGTCTAGGTTGGACATTAGGAAAAAGTTCCTAACTGTCAGGGTGGTTAAACACTGGAATAAATTGCCTCGGGAGGTTGGGGAATCTCCATCTCTGGAGATATTTAAGAGTAGGTTAGATAAATGTCTATCAGGGATGGTCTAGACAGTATTTGGTCCTGCCATGCGGGCAGGGGACTGGACTCGATGACCTCTCGAGGTCCCTTCCAGTCCTAGAATCTATGAATCTATGAATCTATGGACATGTGACTTGTCCATGTGACTCCAAAACTCCATCTTGGGGCTAAATTCTGGATAGGAGAGAGGAAGGGGTCTCCACCCACAAGAAAAAGTCTATTTAAGCCACTGGGAGATCCCTCCATTTGGTCTTCAGCTGGCTCAAGAGATAGCCTCTCCACCCCCAAAGGTTACCTGAAAGAGACTGGAACAAAGGACAAATAGTGTTCGGGACTATTTAGAAAAACTGGATGAGCACAAATCCATGGGGCCGGATGCGCTGCATCCGAGGGTGCTAAAGGAGTTGGCGGATGTGATTGCGGAGCCATTGGCCATCATCTTTGAAAACTCATG
The DNA here is from genome assembly GCF_002925995.2 of Terrapene triunguis. Taxonomy (NCBI): domain Eukaryota; kingdom Metazoa; phylum Chordata; order Testudines; family Emydidae; genus Terrapene; species Terrapene triunguis. Next base: position 1,945,810 of record NW_020664601.1, on the reverse strand, counting down.
GCGATCGGGGGAGGTCCCGGATGACTGGAAAAAGGCTATGTAGTGCCCATCTTTAAAAAAGGGAAGAAGGAGGATCCGGGGAACTACAGGCCAGTCAGCCTCACCTCAGTCCCTGGAAAAATCATGGAGCAGGTCCTCAAGGAATCAATTATGAAACACTTAGAGGAGAGGAAAGTGATCAGGAACAGTCAGCATGGATTCACCAAGGGGAAGTTGTGCCTGACTAACCTAATTGCCTTCTATGAGGAGATAACTGGCTCTGTGGATGAGGGGAAAGCAGTGGATGTGTTATTCCTTGACTTTAGCAAAGCTTTTGATACGGTCTCCCACAGTATTCTTGCCGCCAAGTTAAAGAAGTATGGGCTGGATGAATGGACTGTAAGGTGGATAGAAAGCTGGCTAGATCGTCGGGCTCAACGGGTAGTGATCAATGGCTCCATGTCTAGTTGGCAGCCGGTTTCAAGCGGAGTGCCCCAAGGGTCGGTCCTGGGGCCGGTTTTGTTTAATATCTTTATTAATGATCTGGAGGATGGTGTGGACTGCACTCTCAGCAAGTTTGCAGATGACACTAAACTGGGAGGAGTGGTAGATACGCTGGAGGGTAGGGATCAGATACAGAGGGACCTAGACAAATTAGAGGATTGGGCCAAAAGAAACCTGATGAGGTTCAACAAGGACAAGTGCAGAGTCCTGCCCTTAGGACGGAAGAATCCTATGCACTGCTACAGACTAGGGACCGAATGGCTAGGTAGCAGTTCTGCAGAAAAGGACCTAGGGGTCACAGTGGACGAGAAGCTGGATATGAGTCAACAGTGTGCTCTTGTTGCCAAGAAGGCTAATGGCATTTTGGGCTGTATAAGTAGGGGCATTGCCAGCAGATCGAGGGACGTGATCGTTCCCCTTTATGCGACATTGGTGAGGCCTCATCTGGAGTACTGTGTCCAGTTTTGGGCCCCACACTACAAGAAGGATGTGGAAATATTGGAAAGAGTCCAGCGGAGGGCAACAAAAATGATTAGGGGTCTGGAGCACATGACTTATGAGGAGAGGCTGAGGGAACTGGGATTGTTTAGTCTCCAGAAGAGAAGAATGAGGGGGGATTTGATAGCTGCTTTCAACTACCTGAGGGGGGGTTCCAAAGAGGATGGAGCTCAGCTGTTCTCAGTGGTGGCAGATGACAGAACAAGGAGCAATGGTCTCAAGTTGCAGTGGGGGAGGTCTAGGTTGGATATTAGGAAACACTAATTCACTAGGAGGGTGGTGAAGCACTGGAATGCTTTACCTAGGGAGGTGGTGGAATCTCCCTCCTTGGAGGTTTTTAAGGCCCGGCTTGACAAATCCCTGGCTGGGATGATTTAGTTGGGAATTGGTCCTGCTTTGAGCAGGGGGTTGGACTAGATGACCTCCTGAGGTCCCTTCCAACCCTGGTATTCTATGATTCTATGACAGTAACCACAGGGGTGGGAGTGATTGCTGGACCCAGACTAGAAGGAGGCTACTCTGTAAAGACTAGAAGGAGGCTAGTCTGTAAAAGAAGCTTACTGGAACATCTCTGTGGGTGAGATTTCATCTGTAATCACTTTCTTACTGTATTAGGCATAGACTTGCGTGTTTTATTTTACTTTGGTAATTTACTTTGTTCTGTCTGTTATTACTTGGAACCACTTAAATCCTACTTTTTGTATTTAATAAAATAATAAGTAAAAAGTTAATTAACCCAGAGTATGCATTAATACCTGGGGGGCAAACAGCTGTGCATATCTCTCTATCAGTGTTATAGAGGGCGAACAATTTATGAGTTTACCCTGTATAAGCTTTAAAGCTTTATAAGCTTTATACAGGGCAAAACGGATCTATTTAGGGTTTGGACCCCATTGGGAGTTGGGCATCTGAGAGTTGGAGACAGAAACACTTCTTAAGCTGTTTTCAGTTAAGTCTGCAGTTTGTGGGACGGTGTTCAGACCTGGGTCTGGGTTTGTACCAGGCAAGCATGTCTGGCACAACCAGGAAGGGTTCTGAAATCCCAAGCTGCCAAAGGGAAAACAGGCTCAGGGGTAGTCTCAGCACATCAGTTGGCAGTCCCAAGGGGGCTTCTGTGATCCAATCCGTCACAAAGAGTATATGAGGCAGTTGAACTACAACTCACATGAGGCACCACAGTGACATTTCTGAACTAAAAATTTTGATTTTCAGCCAAAAATCTTTGGATTTTGATTTTTTGGGGGCGAGAGTTGAAATGTTCTGTGGACTCCCCTGCCCCTCCTTATGGCCAGATCTACACCTAAGGTTAGCCCCAGCGTGCCAGGTTACTCATGTCCTGCAAAAATTCTTCAAGATAGGCAGAGTGATAAATAATGAGGAGGACAAAGTAGTTATCCAGAATGATCTGGATCATTTGGTAAGCTGGGCCCATTCAAACAAAATGCTTTGTTTAAACTCAGCTAAACACAAGGTCATACATTGGGAACAAGGAATACAGGTCATGTCTACAGAATGGGAGACTGGATCCGGAAAAGCAGCGACTCTGAAAAGGATTTGGGGGTCCTAGTAGGCGAACAACTTAACATGAGCATCCAATGAGATGTTGTGGCAAAAAGAACTAATGTGATGCTTGGCTGTCTAAACAGGGGAGTATTGAGTAGAGAGGTGGTTTTACTTCTGTATACAGCATTGGTGAGACCAATAGTATAATATTGTATGCACTTCTGGTGTCCACAGTTTATAAAGAGCATTGAAGAACTGGAAAGGGTTCAGTCTCCAATGGCAATGGGTTAACTGGAATAGCCCTGTTGCACACTGTATGTGAGCAGTTAGAAACCTTTGTTATAGCAGAAAGATAATTGCTTTCTATTGCTGTTCTGAGGGCTGTTAAGGGATACCAAGCAAGCAGTGCAAACAGGGTTCCCTTTCTTTCCTTTTACTCCCATGACTTTTCCCATTTGGAGTGGGGAGTGAGGATTATTGGTCCATATGTTTCCCTCAGCTCCTTTTCTTTAAGGACACACACTAGCCCATTTCAGCTGCTGCCTGGACACAAGAAGGCCAACTTTTGTCACTCTTAAACTAGTGACCTTAGCTAGTCACATTTCAATGCCAACAGAGTCCATCTGTGATACTATTCCAGTGAAAGATATGTCTCATAAAATTGCATTTGATGGCAGCAGAGGTTCAAGGAGAGCAACTTGGGTGGCTCAGGTGGCTGCTAATGGGGTATTACACTCTTATCTTCACCCAAGTCAAGTTTAATACAAAGTGTTTTGCTTCCTAAGTCCTCCAACAATTAAAAAGAGAAGAATGAGAACGAGATATTCTCAAAGGGCAGAAAATGCATGCAGAAATAAACTTAATAAGCAAGCAAACTGCTCCAGGCCTTCTTTATCCATCATTAAGGTGCAAAATGAGTACACACCACATCTCCTACTCCCCTTGGTTGATGACTTTTATAGGCCAAATAAAAGTCTTGCCTCCAATTTTGGCCAGACATAAATGCTTCCATCAGTGATAAAGTGTGAAATCTGCAGTGAATATAGGAAACATGCATGTGAACTACTAATACCACATGTGATTCTGGATTCCAAGGCACAAGGGAGAGTTCTTCTAAAACCTGAGCTGTTGCACAACATATTAAGTGACAGTGTCATAATAGACTGTAAAATACATCATGCGTCTGACGAAGTGGGTATTCACCCACGAAAGCTTATGCTCCAATACATCTGTTAGTCTTAAAGGTGCCACAGGACTCTCTGTTGCTTTTTGTAAAATACAGATTGTTCTCCATGGGATTTCAGATGAACAAAAAACAGATAATGGCCCATATAACGACACAGGCCTCACCTCAAGTAGTGCCCCCTTGTGCCATGGTGCAATGTTGTCAGAGGTTCTCATCTCTGTGCCCCCCTGGTGATCACTGTTTCAGTCCAGCAATGGCTTGTCTGTCTCTGGGTCTTCTGGGGCCTGGCCCTCTGGCTAAGTCACCTAAAAGTTCACTCCCCATGTGGGGTAACAAATGGATCCAACTGAAAGTCCAAAACAAGTGCCCAGACTTATAGTTCTTCTACCCCTTTGGCCTGCACTGAAGTCCTCTGCTTCCTGGCTGCTGCAGAGGTTCTCTTTTGTCTTACCTCCTCCCAAGAAGGATCCCCCACCACTACCTCCCTTCCACAAGGACTCTGGCAGCCTCATTTAGGGACTATGAAGAGCATGGAGAAGATCCCTATCTCAGGGCTCCTCCACAGGAGCCTGGGAGTCTCTTCTAGTCCTCATTCCAGAACACTAGCACCAGGACTGTCTCCCTGGACACCTAGCCCCTTACTCCAGGGGCTCACCACAGGAGTTAGTGGTATTGCTGTAGCTCAGCTCTCCAGCCACAGCCACCCCCAAACTGTTGGGCTTCACCTGCAGTATGCTCCACCACTTCTGCTGTCTCGCTCTCTCTCCGTAGGCTGACTTCCCAGCTCTGTTTTATGTACCATAGTCCTTCTTGATTCCCTGCAGCTGGAGTCATTAATTGTCATTGAGTTGCCAATGGGGGCTAGCTGGTAGGTCATAGGCAAGGCTGAGCCCTGCTTGCCTTAAAGAACGAGCCTGCCTGTGACAGCCCACAATTCATGAGTGGCTCATTTGGGGCAATATTTTTGATATATCAGTTCAAGCATGTCACACCAAGCCCCTGGCAAAAAAAAAAAAAAAAGTGCAAATATCAAAGAACTAGCTAAAATGTCCTGGCATAGTGACAGGTCCATAGTTGGCATTTGTAGCATATCACTATGCACCAGGCTCAATCAGTTTATTAATCAAAGATAAATCCGCATGGTACAGAAAGGTTAATACATTAGCAAGCTGGAGAACAAACTTGCAGTGTTACTTCTTCAATGTGTTCCAAAATATGACATCAATTCTGATCATATTCCCCTTGTTTACAACAAGTAGAATATTCCACAGACCTTATACCCTCTTTTTTCTTACCTGGTTTCATACATATTTTGCAGGGCACAAAAACATCTGTACCAACCATCCCTAACACACTGCACCTATCCATACCTAGCACCTAGTTCATATTTGGCAAGCCTCAGCAGAACATACATCTTGTTGCCGACAGATTCTATATATACAAAGAACAGGATTATGCAAGTTTCACTTCTAGTAAATTTCCACAATAAAGCTTAGCATAATACAAAGCATTGTGGAAAATATATAATATTGGCTAACATACCTCTGTGCCCCAAGTTCAAAGGTCACAAGTCGCTCCCCAGGAGGATGAGAAGGCATCTAAACAAACAAAGCAGGACACTGGCTCTCTGTAGCTGTAGAGCCTCCAGCATGGTATTGATCATCTTCCTGTGCTGACTAAAGTAACACATGCCCACCAAGTCACTGACTGTGAAAAATATCAGAAGCAGCAAAGACAGGCTCCAGGAGCAAATCCACTTCTGTGGCTAAAGAGGCCACTGCAGAAGGAACTCCTGAGAGCAGAAAGGTTGAGAGTGTGTAGCTATTGACAGATGTCTAGTAAGAGGCAGAATACTCTCATCTGTCGGAGGTTTCAATCGTCTTCATCTACCCCAGTGGTTCTTCACCTCATCCCTATTGTGGCTTCCTGTTTCCTGTCAGGACCCCTAGAGCCTCCCTCCTATCTACCCAGGTCCCTCTCCCACTTAGAAGTATAGGAAGGCAGAGTGGTTGAGATCCCATGGTCTACCCTGACCTCTAGCATTCCCCATGTTTCATTAATTGGCTGGGGTAGTTTGTGGTTGTATTCTTTCACAGGTATTGGGTTTCATTTGCATTTGATTTTCAAAAACAAAAAGGGAAGACGAAAACCTGTTGTGTGGCATTCTTGTTAATCCTGCCCCCAGCTATGTGACTGGGTCAGGAAATTGTAATGGAATACTAACCTGTATTGTGCCGTTCAGCCACTAGATGATGCTGTGTGTAACAGACCTTATTTAAGCTAAACTCAGGCATGCCTGTCAGAGTATTAAAGGATCTTATAGTGAGCACATCTGGTGTATCTCTTGAAGGAGGAAACTTTGTAGTCAGTCCATATCTGATACAGAAATGTGACCCTCTTGTAGTAGCCTTGCAACCTACTGTGTACAAGGTGTACATGACAGAAATAAATCCTGGTCTCTTAGCAGCTCTCCCGTGTGTCACACCTGTGTTACAGTACTTGCCAGGGACACAGTTACACAGATGTGAAGGCTTCTTTGGAGGCTGCATGGCCCAGAGGAATGCAATTATAAGGAAATAAAATAGTCTCCTGTGACTCAGGGGCTTAAAACTTGACATTCTGGAAGAGAAGGTGCATTTCAGGGCACAGGTTACTTGCACATTTCATTTGCAGAAATATTTTATGGATCCTCAGATGGAAAACTATATTTTTCAGGGACAGCTGCCTCTGGAGCTACTGTTAATACAGTTCAGTCACATACAAGAGCTAAAGAAAAAGGGAGCTGCTCAAATGGGCATCTAGCAACATGATTTTCCACTAACCCTTTCAGGTCCTTGGATAGGAGATAACATACATCTGCCAAGTAATTCATTGCCATGTCAGGCAGCCTTGAACAGGTGACATAATTACAGCATTCTCAGGAGTTGGAGAGAAAGGATGGTCATCACAGTGGTTTGGGACTCAGCAGATCTGAATTCAACTCCTGGCTCTGCCACAGCCCCCCTGTGTGACCCTGGGCAAGTCACTGATGGTATGTCTATACTGCAATAAAACACCCATGGCTAGACAGAGTTAGCTGACTCAGGCTTGCGGGGCTCGGGCTGCGGGGCTATAAAACTGCAATGAAGATGTTCGGGCTCAGGCTGGAGCCCAGACTCTGGGACCTTCTAGGGCATTGCCTCTCAATTTTTCTAGACTACTGTACCCCTTTCAGGAGTCTGATTTGTCTTGCGTACCCCCAAGTGTCATCCCACTTAAAAACTACTTGCGTACAAAATCAGACATAAAAATACAAGTGTCACAGCACACTATTTCTGAAACATTGCTGACTTTCTCATTTTTACCATATAATTATAAAATAAAGCGATTGGAATATAAATATTGTACTTACATTTCAATGTATAGTTATAGAGCAGTATAAGCAAGCCATTGTATGAAATTTTAGTTCATACTGACTTTGCTAGTGCTTTTTAGTAGCCTGTTGCAAAACTAGGCAAATATCTAAATGAGCTGATGTACCCGCTGGAAGACCTCTGCGTACCCCCAGAGGTAAATGTGCCCCTAGTTGAGAACCACTGCCTTAGGGTATGTCTACACTGCAATGTAAGCCCAAGGTTCAAACTCAGGCTTAAACCTAACCCCCCTTCTGTCTACACACAAATTGTGCTAATCTGAGTCAAGCCAGGACCCAGGGTTCAAGCCATATTGCTTTGCAGTGGTGGCCCAGCCCCACTGGACTCATGCTCTGGGAGTCCTCCACAAGTATACCACAATCCCACAGGCCGACTTTCTTTGTCCTCTGGACAGTCAAGTTTGCTCACACTGCACCATGAACAAAGAGCTACAGTGGCTACATTTTGGGAGGGCTCTAGGAAATCTGGGATATGCGTGGTTAGACTCAGGCCCACATAATGCAGTGTAGATACTGAAGCCCCAGATTGGGATGTAGGGTTCAACAATTCCTAACCTGGTGTTACAAATGAGTGTAGGCGCTCAAGCCCAAGTTAACAAACCCAAGGTCTGCTAAATGAAGTTACACTAACCCTGGGTTTATATTGCAATGTAGACATACCCTTTGGCCCATATCCTCAAGGGTATTTAGGCTCCTCACTTCTCCAGCAATCAATAAAAGGATTTGGGCCTTAGTTTCTCTGTGCCTCAGTTCTTCTATCCATACAAGAGGAAAAATAACACTTCTTTTCTCCCACCCAATGTCTTTTTCTATTTAGTCTTAGGCCTGGTCCACACTAACCCCCCACTTCGAACTAAAATACACAACTTCAGCTATGTTAGTAACGTAGCTGAAGTCGAAGTACCTTAGTTCGAACTTACCGCGGGTCCAGACGCAGCAGGCAGGCTCCCCCGTCGACTCCGCGTACTCCTCTCGTGGAGCAGGAGTACCGGCGTCGACGGCGAGCACATCCGGGATCGATTTATCGCGTCTAGACAAGACGCGATAAATCGATCCCAGAAGATCGATTGCTTACCGCCGGACCCGGAGGTAAGTATAGACGTACCCTTACTAATTGTTTACACAGCACCTTGTACAGTAGGACTCTGATTTTGGTTGGAGCCTCTAGCTGTAGCTGTAATACAAATAATAAACAAGTTTCAGTTATGAGATTAGATGTTTTTAAAGGGCTGGATAGCTTAATGACAAGCAATACCATGTAGCTATGAAGGGGAAGTAGCGATGTAGGTCACTACATATGTGAGAAAAGAATTCCTCACTTATCGCAGTTCTCGTTCCCCTTGGTCTAATTATGTCACACTCTATTATGTTAGACTCTGTTTCCTATGGCCAAGGCCACTTGTACATGTGCCCATCCACATTGTGTAGGAGAGGGTTGATTACTATCTTTAATCTCCTTGGGAAGCTGCTGCCTGCTCCTGAACCCAGAATTATCACCTGGTGCCATAATCAATGAAAGGCAGGATTATTTAGCCAAGATTCCACTCTGACTTCTGCTAGCTGGACTTCAGCTGTTGTGCTAAATATCAGGGGACATCACCCAGCACATGAAATATAAAATGTTTACTGGCTGTATTTTGCCTGTTAGGCTTTCAAGTTAATTTCAATTTGCTAACAGTTAGTCTCTTAGTGCTGTGAAATGCATGTCACTTTTACTAGTTTAAGTTTCAGTCAAATTGTGACTTCCCAGTTATTTCAAGAAACACTGTCAGGTAATTTAGGCTCAGAATTCCACCATGTAAATTAATAGAGGGAATGCAGTGAGTCAGCAGCAATGTAATAAAATTATGTTCCAGTTAGAAAGGCCTCTTCCTTAGGGCTTTATTCCTGAGGGCTAGACTGTGGTGTTTGCCAAAAGCAAACGGAAGTAATTTAACAGTAATAGGCAATAAAGAAAAACACTTCCCAACGAGGGTATAACCCAGTCCTGTGGCCAGTGGAAGTCCTGCCTTCACCCGCTGAGATTACTAAGTAGGTGTCTGCGGGACATTCCTATATTTCCTCTGTGCCTGACCCTGTAAAGTTCCCTCAACCCTCATCAATTGCTCAGCCCCTAGCAGGATCATGCCCACTTACTGTTATGTGATATGTAAACACAGTCCATCTTAAACAGGAGACATTTATTAAAGAAAATAGCTACAGACACAAACAAAACATGGTTCCACATAGCTTGAGTCCCAGCTTTGTCTCCCTTGTTTGCCAGTGACTACATCCTGTTTGGAACTCTATACGGCACACAATATACTGATGAAACATTTCATTATACTGACAGGCTAATTGAGCCTTAACTCTCCAGCCCATCCTTTACATCTTTGTGAGATCAAGTAGAGAGTTAGCTCTCTGCTTTCCAGAAAACAAATAGGACCTCTGCACCCTATAATATTCCCATTTTAAAGTTGCTACGCTAAATGATAGGGAATGGCCTCTGGCCTCTAAATGTATCCACTCTGTCATGAGGAAACAATTTAAAAATATTACCCAGTGTTATGGATTTGCAGATTAGGTCACCAGCTGGGCAGATATAGGACTGAGTCACCACTGAATTACTCCCCTGGCTAGGTTACATTGCCATGGAGCTGGTATAACACAGTGGTGAATCAGGGCCCTATCTTTTGCTATGCACTAATGTGGGTGCAGCTCAGCCCTATGGGAACACATGCAAAATACTCAAGTTCAGAGGCTACTCTGAATGTGACCCAGAGTGTTTGGTGAGCAGAAAGAACTCAGCTGCCTTCACTGGTGATGCTAGTGCATATCGAGGAAAGCTGTTTATTTCAAGTTCCATTAGGTTAGGAATTCAGGGGTGAGGAGAATGGGGTGCTGTAAAATGTTTCCAAGGACACACAGCTGGCAGGGGAGAAATGCTATTTAAGTGTTACAGTGTTATAAATAAATGGGAAGTGAAAATAAATGCAATCCCGACTATAGCACTGGGGTGCACGGCCTGGTTGGAGCAACAGACAGCCTTTGTCCTGGGCTCCAGCAGGCTGCTCTCAGCCATACGCTTTTTATAGCCATTTCTGGAAAAAATGAAAAGGCAGCTATGACCTGGCTGGGCTCCCACTGGAAATCTGGAGGCTGGGAGGTGAGACGGAGAGGTGCCCTATGCTGTGCTGGTTTGCTGGCATCTCTCTCTTGATATTTCAGGCTTTGATCTCCGCTGACATAGCGTCTGAGCCAAAGCTCGTTGAAGGATTGCCATCAACCTCAGTGGCCTTTGGCCCAGGCTCACAGTACTGAGATCTGGGTGAGCAATTATGAAACTATCCCCACTGTGCAGTTACCCCAAGGGTGAATTTGGCCCCACGTAGTTAACTTTCATCTTCTTCCACAAACACACCAACACTTGTAGTGAATCCAGACATTACAGCTGTCAGCTAAAGCAGTGGCTCAACTTTTCCAGACTACTGCACCCCTTTCAGGAGTCTGATTTGTCTTGCATACCCCCAAGTTTCACCTCACTTAAAAACTACCTGCTTACAAAATCAGACATAAAAACCAAAAGTGTCCCAGCACACTATTACTGAAAAATTGCTGACTTTCTCCTTTTTACCATATAATTATAAAAAAATCAATTGGAATATAAATATTGTACTTACATTTCAGTGTATAGTATATAGAGCAGTATAACCAAGTCATTGTATGAAATTTTAGTTCGTACTGACTTCACTAGTGCGTTTAATGTACCCTGTTGTAAAACTAGGTAAATATCTAGATGAGTTGATGTACTCCCCTGGAAGACCTCTGCGTACTTCCAGGGGTAAGCGTACCCCTGGTTGAGAACCACATACACACATGGCATAAGGTATAGATCACAGGACCTTCTGCTCTGTTAGCTGACAGACATCATCTTCCTCTCCAAATGCAAACAGATGGACATCATACCAAAAGGACTGAAGGTAAAAAATCCATTGCAATCAACATACTACACTGACTATGGTGAGAGACTGTGCCACACACTCTCAAAGAAACTGAGGAACCACCTGATCAGCGTCCTGTACAGCAGACAGGAGAAGATCAAGAATGAGCTCTCAGAACTGGAGACTCTCATACACTACCAATCTTCCACACAAACTTCCATGTGGCTGGACTTTACAAAAATGAGACAAGCCATTTACAATGCACACTTCACTTCTCTACAGAGGAAAAAGGACAGTAAGCTATCTAAACTAATACCTGCCACAGGGGGCTACAACAATGGTACCCTCAACTCATCTAACAACGTTGTCAATCTTTCCAACCACACACTTAGCCCAGCAGAAGAGTCTGTCCTATCTCGGGGACTCTCTTTCTGTCCCACCATCTCCACGAACACGATACAGTTCTGCGGTGATCTGGAAGCCTACTTTCGTCGTCTCCGACTCAAGGAATATTTTCAACGCACCACTGAACAGTGCACTGACCCACAGGAACCCTCCTACCAACACTACAAGAAGAAGTACTCTGCGTGGACTCCTCCTGATGGTCGAAATGACAGACTGGACCTCTACATAGAGTGTTTCCGCAGATGTGCACAGGCTGAAATTGTGGACAAACAACATCACTTGTCCCATAACCTCAGCTATACAGAACGCAATGCCATCCACAGCCTCAGAAACAACTCTGACATTATCATCAAAGGGGCTGACAAAGGAGGTGCTGTAGTCATAATGAACAGGTCGGATTATGAACAGGAGGCTGCCAGGCAACTCTCCAAGACCACATTCTACAGGCCACTATCCTCTGATCCCACTGAGGAATACCAAAAGAAACTATACCATCTGCTCAAGAAATTCCCAGCTACAGTACGGGAACAAATCTGCATGGACACACCCCCAGAACCCCGACCAGGGGTATTCTATCTGCTACCCAAGATCCATAAACCCGGAAACCCTGGACGCCCCATCATCTCAGGCATTGGCACTCTTACAGCAGGATTATCTGGCTATTTGGACTCTCTCCTCAGACCCTACGCTACCAGCACTCCCAGCTATCTTCGAGACACCACCGACTTCCTGAGGAAACTACAATGCATTGATGTTCTTCCTGAAAACACCATCCTGGCCACCATGGATGTAGAAGCACTTTATACCAATATTCCACATGAGGATGGACTACAAGCTGTCAGGAACAGTATCCCTGATGAGACCACAGCAAGCCTGGTGGCTGAGCTTTGTGACTTTGTCCTCACCCACAACCACTTCAGATTTGGGGACAACTTATACCTTCAAGTCAGTGGCACTGCTATGGGTACCCGCATGGCCCCACAGTATGCCAACATTTTTATGGCTGACTTAGAACAACGCTTCCTCAGCTCTCGTCCCCTAGTGCCCCTCCTCTACTTGCGCTACATTGATGACATCTTCATCATATGGACCCAGGGAAAGGAGGCCCTTGAAGAATTCCACCTGGACTTCAACAATTTCCACCCCACCATCAACCTCAGCCTGGACCAGTCCACACAAGAGATCCACTTCCTGGACACTACAGTGCAAATAAGTGATGGTCACATAAACACCACCCTATACCGGAAACCTACTGACCGCTATACGTACCTACATGCCTCCAGCTTCCATCCAAGACACATCACACGATCCATTGTCTACAGCCAAGCCCTAAGATACAACCGAATTTGCTCCAACCCCTCAGACAGAGACAAACACCTACAAGATCTTTATCAAGCATTCGTAAAACTACAACACCCACCTGGGGAAGTGAGGAAACAGATTGACAGCAAGACGGGTACCCAGAAATCACCTACTACAGGACAGGCCCAACAAGGACAATAACAGAACACCACTGGCCATTACATACAGCCCCCAGCTAAAACCTCTCCAGCGCATTATCCACGATCTACAACCTATCCTGGAAAATGATCCCTCACTCTCACAGACCTTGGGAGGCAGGCCAGTCCTCGCTTACAGACAACCCCCCAACCTGAAGCAAATACTCACCAGCAACTACACACCACACCACAGAAACACCAACCCAGGAACCTATCCCTGTAGCAAACCTCGTTGCCTACTCTGTCCCCATATCTACTCTGGCAACAGCATCAGAGGACCCAACCACATCAGCCACACCATCAAGGGCTCATTCACCTGCACATCCACTAATGTTATATATGCCATCATGTGCCAGCAATGCCCTCTGCCATGTACATTGGCCAAACCGGACAGTCCCTCCGCAAAAGAATAAATGGACACAAATCGGACATCAGGAATGGTAACATACATAAGCCAGTAAGTGAACACTTCAATCTCCCTGGTCATTCTATTACAGATTTAAAAGTCACTATCATTGAACAAAAAAACTTCAGAAACAGACTTCAAAGAGAAACAGCAGAACTAAAATTCATTTGCAAATTCAACACCATTAATCTGGGCTTGAATAGGGACTGGGAGTGGCTGGCTCATTACAGAAGCAGCTTTTCCTCTCCTGGAATTGACACCTCCTCATCTATTATTGGGAGTGGACTACATCCACTCTGATTGAATTGGCCCTGTCAACACTGGTTCTCCACTTGCGAAGTAACTCCCTGCTCTCCATGTGTCAGTATATAATGCCTGCATCTGTAACTTTCACTCTATGCATCCGAAGAAGTGAGGTTTTTACTCACGAAAGTTCATGCCCAAATAAATCTGTTAGTCTTTAAGGTGCCACCAGACTCCTTGTTGTTTTTGTAGATACAGACTAACACGGCTACCCCCTGATACTTGAAAAGCATTAGGGTGTACATGGCACATCTTCTTTATAGGTTACTTCCTAGAAGGCAAAATTCACAAACCCATCTCTATCTCCCCCCTCCCTCCACCATTGACTTTAGTGGAATCACTGCAGCAAGTCCAAAACAGTGTATGAAATGAATAATCCCAGGCAGTGAGTGCATGTGGGCAGACACGTGGGCTGCCATCCTCTTTGTGCCACCACTCCCTGTCCCTGCTCCTGTTGGGACAGCTTAGCTGAAGTGCTCAGTCATGCAGAGCCTATTCAGCAGCATTGCATGCAGGGAAGGAGGATGCTTCCGGCTGAATTATCTGCAATGCTCTCTTCTTCCCTCTAGATGGTGCTGTGTCCAGCAGAAAGGCATTGCCAGTGTGTCTGTCAGGGCACATCAGCAGGGAGTGGGAGAAATGGCCTGGATTGAAGGAGGCACACAAAGAGAGGAGACACCTGCCTTGCTAACCTGGGGCGGGTTACCCTTCCAATTATTTGTCCTGTAGTAGCATTCGAGGGCCCCAGGCAGGATCAGGGCCCCACTGCATCGGGCACTCAGCACACGCATAGCGCAGATGGCGTTCCTGGCCCCAAGACCTTCTAGTCTAAACAGACAAGTAAATAGACACAGGGAGAGGGGAGTGAGACAGCATAGAAGCAGAGGGATCAGGGGGACACAGAGAGCCGGTTCTGAGTCTTCTTGGAACATATATTTGTTGGTGTATTTGTTTATATTATTGCAAAAGCCCAGCTGGGGCAGAGGTGCTTGGGGTTGGAGTGGGAAGAGGAAGGGATTGTTGGAGTAGGGGCAGGACAATTGGTGGGGTGAGAGGGAGCAGAAAGGAAAGCAAAGAAAGGAAGATGAGAAGCACAGTGGGAAGAAGACGGGAAGGGACAAAGCAAGGGGGGCAACAACCAACAGCAAGAAGCAAATTATGCTGTGAAGGGGAAGAGACAAATCTAGAGGCCAAGATTCAGAATTCAATGAACGTCTGGAGCCTGAAGGTTTCTCCCTACTGCTGCTCCCCATAGGAGCGGCTGGGTCTGGTTGGGACTCAGTGGGGCTGATAAGGGAGTGGCGAGGGCTGGGAGGCTTTGTCTTGTTCCCGCCACATTTTAGCTGGTGCAGGCTGTTTTGGGAACAGAGCCCTGTAGTTTGGCCCCTGTCCGCTCTTCCTGGGGGCTGCTGTTCTGCCAGCAACCTATAACCCACGCCCTCCCGCTCCTCCTAGGCCAGGGGGACATCACCTCAGACCATCCACAATCCCCACAAGCCATGCGATAAGAGGGGCCATTTCCAGACTGTGGGGAGGATTTGTTGAATCCCCAGTCAACATCCAGCAGATCCCTGCAGTACAGGTGGCTTTTCCAGAAGGGCTCCCTGCTGTGTGGCCTATTGCAGTTGCTCCCTACGCCCCCATTTATTACCTTTGATGCTGCATGTTGATCGCCCTTTGAACAAGAGTACCCTGGCCTCTGAGAGCAAAGGGCAAACTCTGGAGGAGAACACATCACGACTGCAACGTGGCTTTGCCTTCTAGTGCAAACAAAACGCCCAGCCCAGGTGTTACAGTGATTTCACTTACTGCCTCCCTGCTGACTAATGCACTGGCAGCCAGGTGCCTCCCCAACCTCACTGGGGACTTCCGACAGCTCCCAAGCTGCTAGCCCTCACTGGGTCCCTGCAGCAGTTGGATGTATCCCCCACTCCATTCTTTCCCTTAAAGCTAGGCACCTACTTCTCTGCTGATACCTGCAACAAGCTGGCCATCCCCGAATGCTGCCAGCGGCCTCACTGGGTAGTGGCAGCAGTTTGGCATTTTCCAGGCCTCACCCCTTGGGCATTCAGTGGAACATCAGTGTGGGAGATCCAGCAGAGAGGGGGTCAAATGAGTCTTAAATCCGAATTTGGAACATGACAGCGGTTTTGTCCCACCCACTGGGTTTCAGCTATGCTCATTATCAGCCCTTCTAACCTTCCAGGAATGCAAGGGACACACCGAGGCAGCAGCAGCACCTTCCTAAGCTGCTGTGGACCAGCTGTCTCAAGGACTTATTTCCAGGGCCAGCTTCAGAGTTCAAGGGTAACATTAAAAGAACAAACAGACAGAGAGGCGTAGTCCCTGCCAGTGACCTTTAGAAGGGAGGCTGCAGCTTTGTGGTTTGCATTTTCTGCACTCAGACAACTTTCAGGGGATCATTTTATTCAGTTTAGATTTAAAAACCATTTCAACAGCGATTAGCCTCCAGGCTGAATTTTTCACAGACTGGCTGAGTAGCTGGGGCAAGGGGTAGGAGTAGGGAGAGAAATATTGAAATCAGCGCTCTGTCCAGCACCGTCTTTCAGCCTCAGGTCATGCAGTGACACGTCAGGATATGGTGATGTGATGGGACATGGCCTGGCTAGACCAGCCCATAGCTGGCCCAGCCAAGATAATGAGAGAGGCTCAGGGTTATGTCTACATAGCAACTAGACACCCGCGGCTGGCTCGTGCCAGCCAACTCAGGTTCACAGGGCTCAGGCTGCGGGTCTATTTCATTGCTGTATAGATGTCCAGGCTGGAGCTTGGGCTCTAGGACCCTGTGAGGTGGGAGGGTCCCAGAACTCGGGCTCCAGCCCAAGCCTGGAAGTTTACACAGCAATTAAACAACCCCTCGAGCCCGAGTCTGCTGGCACAGGCCAACCATGGGTTTTTCTTTGCTGTGTAGACGTACCCTCAGAGGTCTCACACTGCTGGCTGCTTCCCTTTGCCTGAAAGAGTCTGACAGGTTAGATGCCCACTGTCTCCTCCTGCAATCAAATTTGTTTGTGAAGCAGGCCCAGCCTACCTCAAAATCCTGCCCAGCCTCTAGAGAGGGGGTCCTCACAATCAGAACCTTTGGCCAGTTATAGAGGGAGTATTGTCATCAGACCACAGACAACTTGTCCCTCCATCCCCTCTTTGTGGTGCAGGAGCAGGAGCCGAAAGCTACTGGCAGGCAGTAAGGTTGGATTATTATTTCTTGGACTGGATCCACGGCTATAAGGGAACCAGAGGATTGTTCCACCTATGCTGTAAAGCACAATAGACAGGAGCAAAGCTGGAGCTGTGTACAAAGGCAGTATGTCTCCCAGGTAGGAGAGCCCTGTGGTTTCGTCCAGGGTGACACTTTGTTTAGTGAGCAGAAATGATGAGGCTTTCAGCAACTATTGACTGGAAAAGGGGTGAGTGTTGCTAGGCATGCGTGGCTGTAGTTTGCAGATCTCCTACAGAATCCTGCAAAGCTTTCTGGAGGGCAATTCCTTGTGTATCTTCTGCTTTGTCACCCCTGGCCATCAGGCCCTTGCCATTCCCTAAATCATCTGGTCCATGCCACTCACCCATTCCATGCTAGTCCCTGGGCTTCCCAGGCCATCCAGCCTGTGCCACACCCCTTTCTTACCACTCTCCCTGCGGGACCTTCAGAAAGTCACATCCCCCTGTACCTCAGTATCCCTCATCTGTAAAGCAGGGTGGCTGAGCATGTGTTTGTTTTAAACCACACTCTCACTGAAGGCTGGAGAATGGTGGGTGGAGTCTCCCACATCCCAGTCAGCGCCTTAACCCCAAGACCACCCTCCTTCCCTGCCTGAGATGGCACAGGGTACGTCTACTCTGCAATATAAGCCTAGACTCAGCATCAGGCTTGAGCCCAAATACCTTTCATTTGCACACAATTCTGTCTCACTTGGGCCTGGGGGCCACGATACTGTAGGGTAGGTAGGTTTGAGCCCAGATCCCACTGGGACTCGAGCCAAAACTCCATAGTTTTGCAGTGTGGATGCAACTTGGGCCCAGACTCAGGCCCTGAGAGTCCGCCAATGCTACCCCACAATCCAACGGGCTGGTGTTCTTTGTCCTCTCTGTCCCAAGAGCAGCCAGTCAACTCTCAGGAACTGGAACCAACCCCCGTGTCCAAGTACAGCAGCTTGGTATTTAACCCTTCTGTTTTATTCTGACCGCTGAGCTGCAAACACTGTGAACCTTCTTCTGCGTTTGCAATGGCCACCGACCTGAAAGAAGTCCTTTGCCAAACATGCCAATCCCTGGTCATGGGAACACAGCCAGATTTTGGTGACTTTTTGGTGTGAGGTGAGCAAAAAGTTTAGTTTTAGCAAGAGTACCAGGAATGACTACACATACCAGGAGACAACCAAGAAGCTGGCAGTGTTGGGGATTTATCGGATTGGTGACGAGGGCAAGGAGCGGATTGAGCAGCTCAAGACCAACTACCAGAAACCCAGGGATGAGAACTGCACCTCTGGGAACTCAAGGAGTTTGACCATGTGCTGGGTACTGCGCCAGCCACTGAGCCAGTAATGCTTCCTGATGGCCTCATCAGCCAGTATGGGGATCTTCTGACCCCCAAACCCAGTATAGGACTGGAGGGAGCCAGCAGGGGCCGGCTCAGGTTAGTGAAGTGCCTCTGGTGCTGGACCAGTCCCCAAGGAGGCTTTACCACTGTAGCATCTGCAGCACGTCCTGGGTCCTTGGAGGAGCTTTTTGATGCCTCCCTGAGGAGCAGCCTGGCATAGAACTGGCAGCAGAAATGGAAGAGACAGAGCTCACCCCTGGGGCCCGATAAGTTTTTGGCTCCATGTTTGTTTTTATTAATATAGGAATGGGAGGGATTTCTAGATTATGAACCAAAGCAAAAGCTATTACAAACCATGGGCTGCAGCGGATATCCACTAATGGCGGATTGCCCACCTGCGCCTTGGCGTTCCCTCACACACCCTCCCAGCCACGTGGAACTAAAAATGGAGACCAGGAAGCCCAAACAGTGAAACAAGCATTTAAAAATGAACTCGCCAATTCTTGCTAAGATGTGCCAGGGAGTTAAAAATAAGAACTTTATATTGCTTCCCCTGTCAGTATGCCACTCCATGCTAACACCATGGTGTAACAAGACGCCTATAAACAGTGAACTGTCCTGAGGGTGAGAGGAGAGGTTGAAATGTAGTAAATTTATGCGAAATGTAGTCCATCTGTGACCATTGGACCATTCTCTGTGTACTCTTTTCACTGCTATTAACCCCGTTGTGTCTACAAAGCTTCTAGGATCCAAGCGTTCCTCTCCCGCCCACAGTAGTTCAGTTTTTACAAAGTATCATTTTTTGTCCTTGAGATTCCATAAGGATTTTTTGGTGCATGTTCATGCGCTGAACCATTTGTGAACCACTGAGACAATAACGTTCTGTTTGATGTCTGGTTGCAGGCACTTCAACCTCTGCTGGCTGATGTACCTCAGCCATTCGCGCCCACTCCAGCAGAAGCCTGGATCTCTCTCCCACCATGGCCTGGTCCAAGAGGAAGTGTGTCCATGATGAACTTATGGTTGCCATTCGGGACAGAGCCAGCACACAGGTGCAATACGACAGAGAGAAGGATTCACATGTGGCAAGTGGAATGGTACCGTCAGGCTGCAGAAGAGCTTGAGGACAGAATTGCAGTGTGGGAGCAAACACTTGCACTGCAGTTCCTGGAAAAGCAATGTCAGTTGAGGGAGAAGACAGCACAACAGAAAGACTTGTTTGAGAGGCTGTTTTCACTAATGGCCGCAGGAGTGTAGGCTCCCGCTGCTCCTGTACCACGGCGTGCATACCAGGAACACTCTGAACAATTCCCTGGTTTGGTGGCCCATGCACCCGGGCCTTAAGAGCAGCTGGACAGGACAAATCTGCCCCCATTGTATTTCCATCCCCACCCCCTTGCAGTCCATCTCCCCTCCCCCCCCCACCCCGCCCGCAGGCCTCCATATCTGCACAGAGGCAGCAAGTGTCTGCTAAATGCATGAGAAAGGAAAAGGAGAACATGCCAGGGGACATGCAAAATTAGGGTTTGAGGGGGTTGTTGATGGCACTGTTTAATGGTTGATGCACTTTGTTGTATTACTGGTTGTGGCATTGGTTAATTACTGTTGTTTTGATGTTCTAACAGCAGCTGGCCTGACTGGCAATGCTTTAATATTGTCATTTTTGTAATACAAATAAAGACTTTATTTTATTAGGAGAGTTTATTGCCATCACTAATCGCGTCTTATCATGTGTATTTTGAATAATAAAGATAAACACAGGGCAAGGCACAATGGGCAAGTTGTATCCAAACACAAATTTCTCAGTACGTCAGTGTACGCCAATCAGTAATGTAAACACAGTTTCCTCCCCATTACATTAACAGTCATGTCATCCAAAATACAAATTCATGGGAGTCCATACCTCCCTCCATTCACTGTGTACAGTGACAGTACCTCCCCCCGCCCATTTCATTGTGTGATGTGACAATACCTCACTCCCTGTAAACAGTGCTGTATGAAAACATTACTAAATGTACTATTCTCCATTGGCCCAGGCAAGTCCATAATATGGGAGCACAAAGCATCCCTGATTTCTGTTGCCTGGGTGCATCTTGCTCCAGCTGTGCTTGGTGCCCTTTCTGGTTGAGTGTACCTGTTCAGCAATCCATTACTGTCAGAGTTCCATTCCAGGGGCAATGGCTCACCTTTGGCTTCACAAAGATTGTGCAGAGTACAGCAAGCCACAATAATGCAGACAGCATTGTGAAATCCAAATGGGGTTGTAGACAGCACCAGCAGAATTTCAATCTGCCAAATGCACATTCAACCACCATTCTGCAACTGCGAAGTGTAATTAAATCTTCTTTTGTCAGGCCCTCTGATCTCAGGTTATGGTTTCATAAGACAAGGCAAGAGGGAGCACACAGGGTCCCCCAGAATAATGGTGGGGACTGTAACTCCACTTATGACAATGTCATTTGGTGAAAATAGTGTCCTAGCCTGCCCATGAAGGTTGACTCCTGACTAGCAGAAAACCCTGGCATCATGAACTTTTCCAATGCAGCCCATGTTGGTGTCCACAAATTGGCCTGTGTGGTCCACAACAACCTGCATAACAGTGAAGCAGTACCCTTTGTAGTTTATATACTCATGTACTCCTTGAGGAGGGCAAACTGTGGGCACATGAGTCCCATTAATAGCCCCAGTGCAGTCTGGAAAGCCCGTTCTCTCAAAACCAGATATTACTTCAGGGATATTGTCTATGCCCATCACCGTTGGGGAACTCATATGCCTGATTGCCTCAGAACCTGCTGCCACCACTTTACTCACAATTGATTTTCCAGTACCAGATTGGTTAGCAACAGATCTGTAGTAGTCTGGGGTAGCCAGCTTTGAGATGGTCATAGCAATTTGATTCTGGGCTACTATGGCCACCCTAATGCATGTGTCATGATGCTGGAGGATCAGGGCCAGCTGCTTATAAAGCTCCAGAAATGTAGCTTTCTTCATGCAAAAGTTCTGGACGCACTGCTGGTCATCCCAGGTCTGCATGATAATGTGATCCCACTAGTCTGCTCTTGTGGCCCTGCTCCAGAAGCGCCGGTCTATGTAGGGGGTATCAGTTGCTATACCAACAGTCATGAGCAGCATCAGCCAGTTCCAGTCTTCCAAGTCTGCAGTGTCCTCCTCCTCCTGCTCCATCATTAACTCCATCAGGTACCTTTGGTGGGTTAAAAAAAAAACACCACCAAAATGGCCACCAGCATCTCATAGAAGCTCTGCCTGTTTCCTGAAACAGGAGTGAAAGCCCAAGCAAGAGAAGTTCTTCCAATGGCAACTCCTCCATATTGCTAGTTCTGGTTGCTGGGAGCAAGCAAACCAAAATGACGACTCGGCAGGATGTGTTGGAGGCTGTGACAACTTCCTGTCACATGTGAGTTGGACAGTCAAGTTTTCTCACGCATTGCGGAAGGGTGCTAGGTAGTTTGGGATATGGTAGGTTGGACATGGGTCTGTGTACTGCAGTGTGGACTCTGGCACCCCGGTGTGGTATCCAGGCTCAAAAATTCTTAAGTTGGGCCACCAATGAGTGTGGACACTCAAGCCCTGGTGTTTCAAACCCAAGGTCCATGAACTCTAGTCCCACTAACACTGAGCTTACATTGCAGTGTAGACATAGCCACCGTTGCTACTGCTGTGTCTAAGGCCTGGTCTACACTAGGCGTTTATGTCGAATTTAGCGCCATTACATCGAATAAACCCTGCACCCGTCCACACCACGAAGCTATTTAGTTTGACATAGAGGTCTCTTAAATTCGACTTCTGTACTCCTCCCCAACGAGGGGAGTAGCGCTAAATTCGACATGGCCATATCGAATTAGGCTAGGTGTGGATGGAAATCGACGCTAATAGCTCCGGGAGCTATCCCACAGTGCACCACTCTGTTGACGCTCTGGACAGCAGTCCGAGCTCGGATGCTCTGACCAGCCACACAGGAAAAGCCCCAGGAAAATTTGAATTCCTTTTTCTGTCTGGGCAGTTTGAATCTCATTTCCTGTTTGGACATCGTGGCGAGCTCAGCAGCACTGGCAACGATGCAGAGCTCTCCAGCACAGATGGCCGTGCAATCTCAGACTAGAAAGAGGGCCCCAGCATGGACTGATCGGGAAGTCTTGGATCTCATCACTGTGTGGGGCGATGAGAAGACGGAATGCAAAGATCTATGAGAAGATCTCTAAAGCCATGGCAGAGAGAGGATACAGCCGGGATGCAACGCAGTGCTGCGTGAAAATCAAGGAGCTGAGACAAGGCTACCAGAAGACCAAAGAGGCAAACGGACGCTCCGGATCCCAGCCCCAGACATCCCGTTTCTACGAGGCACTGCATTCCATCCTAGGTGCAGCCGCCACCACTACCCCACCACTGACCGTGGACTCTGAGGATGGAATATTGTCGACGGCCGGTTCCTCGGACATGGTAGCGGACGGGGAAGATGAGGAAGGAGATGAGGAGGACGAGGCAGTCGACAGCGCTTACAACGCTGATTTCCCCGACAGCCAGGATCTCTTCATCACCCTTACAGAGATCCCCTACCAACCGTCCCCAGCCGTTAACCCAGACACAGAATCAGGGGAAGGATCAGCCAGTAAGTGTTTTAAACATGTAAACATTTATTTTTCACAGAACAGGAATATTAAGAATGGGTTTTTCATGATTACTTTGCCCTAGGCGCTTAACTGTTCACTCCCTGGCAGTGCAACTACTTAAAAAAAATCTAACAATGTCCGGTGTAGCATGATTGTTCTGCCCAAGCCGCTCTACTGTTTAGTCCCTGCCAGTGCAGCTACAGTAAAATGCGGTCTACATGTCCGGGGATAGAGCTGAAATCCTCCATTGACATCTCCACGAAGCTCTCCTGGAGGTAATTGGAAAGCCTTTGCATCAGGTTCCTGGGGAGAGCGGCCTTATTGGGTCCTCCGTAGTAGGAAACATTTCCGCGCCAGGAGAGAAGCAAGTACTCCGGGATCATTGCCCTGCAGAGCATGGCGGCATACGGCCCTGGTCTTTGCAGGCTTTCCCGAAGCATCCTTTCTTTTTCCGTCTCGGAAATTCTCATCAGAGTGATGTTGCTCATGATGACCTGCTTTGAATTAGGTAGGGGAATGTTAGTATTGGGACTGCTTGCCTGTTCCTTTACAGAACTGTAACCACCGGTTTACAGCCACGCGGTGGAGGCGGGAGAGGGGCAGCATACAGGGATCTTTCCCTGGGACAGCCGCGAGGGGGTGGGACAGGGGCAGAGTTCATGCTTGCCGGATTGCTGGCAGCAGGGACTGGCATTGCTTTCAGTGTGAAAGGAGGCCAGTGCAACTATCAAAGTTTTAAGCAGCCACAAGTCTACGGCTTTCCATGTCGGCCTGCTACACAAATTCTGGTGTCCTGCCCTGCTTCTCTGATCTGCACTGCAAGACCCCAGGCACTGAATGCGAGGGCCGAAAATTCAACCTTGTCCTGAGTGCGCATGTGATAGGTGCTGTGCATGGTCTTGTTCACAGAGAAAGACTATGTTCTTTGTTCAAAACGAAATTTATCTTTCTGAGGAATTCACTCCCTTTTTCCCATTCCCACAGCTGCGACTGTCTCACAACCTAGCCTGGCATCACACTCCCAGAGGCTAGCGCAGATTAGGCGTAGGAAGAAGAGGACACGGGAGGACATGTTCTCGGAACTTATGGGCTGCTCCTGAGCCCAGGCAGCCCAGCAGACACAGTGGAGGGAGAACTTGTCCCAAATGCACAGATCACACATGGAACAGGAGGAGAGGTGGCGGCAGGAAGACCAGCAGGCGACTCAAACGCTGCTTGGACTAATGAGGGAGCAAACGGACACGCTCCGGCGCCTTGTGGATGTTCTGCAGGACCGGAGGCAGGAGGACAGAGCCCCGCTGCAGTCTATCTGTAACCGCCCTCCCCCGCCACCAAGTCCCATACCCCCCTCACCCAAAGTCCAAAGAAGGAGGGGCGGCAGAGTCCGTGAAAACTCTCACTCCACCCCTGCAGACTGCTCAAGCACCAGAAGGCTCTCATTCCCCAAAATTTGAAAAGTCCTTTCCTTCCCGCCTCACCGAAGCCCCCGTCCAAGTTTCACCCCCCAGTTTCATGTGTAGTTGCTAATAAAAAATACGTTTCTGTTCATTACTGTTTCCATCATGTTCTTTAGAGGAGAGTCTGTCTGAAGGGGGGGAAGGGGGTTGGTAATTGGACAGGACAGCAGCAGGGCACACACACATTGCAGTCACTAGTTACCCTGGTCAGTCTGGGAGGTGGTTTTAGTGTTCTGTGGGGGGTGCTCTCTGACTTTGTGGCGGGGGAGGGCAGTTAGAGATCTTATGCAGCGGTCCTTATCCTGGATCACAGAGCCACGCAGCAGGGGATCTGTAACCGTCCTCCCCCTGCCACAAAGTCACATAGCCCCCCCACACACAGAGTCCCGAACAGGAGGGGTGGCAGGCTCCGTTGAAACCACCAGTCCACCACTGCGGAGCCTGTCATTCCTGGAGTTTAGAAGCGTCATTTGCATCACTACACTACACCCGCTCCCCACCACAGTCTGCGTCCCAGGTTCAATACTTTCCCGCGAAAACAGTAATAAAGAAAACGGTGTTCATTAACAAAATTCAAGTCATTTTATTTTTAAACGTGTTTTGGAAGGGGGGGAACGGGGTATGTAACTGGAGAGGATACTGAACATTTAGTGGGTAAAGAAACGGGGGCAGGTTCAGCTTCTCTGTACACAAACTGAAAAGTCACAGGTTACCCTGCTCACTCAGGAACCTAGCTTTCAAAGCCTCCCGGATGCACAGCGCGTCCCGCTGGGCTCTTCTAATCGCACGGCTGTCTGGCTGGGCGTAATCAGCAGCCAGGCTATTTGCCTCAACCTCCCACCCCGCCATAAAGGTCTCCCCCTTGCTCTCACAGAGATTGTGGAGCACACAGCAAGCTGCAATAACAATGGGGATATTGGTTTTGCTGAGATCACAGCGAGTCAGTAAGCTTCTCCATCTCCCCTTGAGACAGCCAAAAGCACACTCCACCATTCTGCACTTGCTCAGCCGGTAGTTGAAGAGTTCTTTTTCAGTGTCCAGGGCACCAGTATAGGGCTTCATGAGCCAGGGCATTAGCGGGTAGGCTGGGTCCCCGAGGATGACTATAGGCATCTCCACATCCCCAAGAGTTATTTTGTGGTCCGGGAAGTAAATACCTTCCTGCAGCCGTCTAAACAGACCAGGGTTCCTGAAAACATGAGCATCATGAACCTTGCCCGGCCATCCGACGTTGATGTTTGTAAAACGTCCCCTATGGTCCACCAGTGCTTGCAGCACCATTGAAAAGTAGCCCTTTCTGTTAATGTACTGGCTGGCCTGGTGGTCCGGTCCCAGGATAGGGATGTGAGTTCCATCTATAGCCCCACCGCAGTTTGGGAATCCCATCGCGGCGAAGCCATCTATGATGACCTGCGCGTTTCCCAGGGTCACTACCTTTGAGAGCAGTACCTCAACGATTGCGTTGGCTACTTGCATGACAACAACCCCCACGGTAGATTTGCCCACGCCAAAGTGGTTTGCGACTGACCGGTAGCTGTCTGGCGTTGCAAGCTTCCAGAGAGCTATGGCCACTCGCTTCTGGACAGTCAGGGCTGCTCGCATCCGGGTGTCATTGCGCTTCAGGGCAAGGGACAGCAACTCACAAAGTTCCATGAAAGTCCCCTTCCGCATGCGAAAGTTTCGCAGCCACTGGGATTCATCCCAGACCTGCAGCACTATGCGGTCCCACCAGTCCGTGCTTGTTTCCCGGTCCCAGAATCGCCGTTCCACAACATCCACATGACCCATTGTCACCGTGATGTCCTCGGTGCTGGGTCCCGTGCTTTCTGACAGGCCTGTGCTACTCTCAGACTTCAGGCCCTCACCGCGGTGCCGTAGCCTCCTCGCCCGATTTATCTGCATCTGCCTCTGGGAAAGGTGGATGATAAGCTGCGAGGCGTTGACAACGGACACAACTGCAGTGATGGTCGCAGCGGGCTCCATGCTCGCAGTGCTGTGGCGTCCGCGCTGTCACTGACCAGAAAAGTGCGCGAACTGATTTCCCGCCGGCGATTTCAGGGAGGGAGGGAGGGCAGTAGTGACGGACGGATGACGACAGTTACCCAAAAGCACCCTCGACACATTTTTTTACCCAGAAGGCATTGGCGGCTCGACCCAGAATTCCAATGGGCAGCGGGGACTGCGGGAACTGTGGGATAGCTGCCCACAGTGCACCGCTTCCAATGTCGACACTTTCCCCGTTAGTGTGGACTCACAAAGTCGTATTACTGTCCTTAGTGTGGACACACACGTTCGACTTTGCAATATCGATTCCACATATTCGATTTAAGTGAAATCGAACTACTCTCGTAGTGTAGACATACCCAAAGTAAAGCTTCCTTTCAGATACAGCTGCTGCCTGTGGAACATGCTAGTCCCAGCTTGAGTGCCAGCTCCCATAAAGCACAGAACATTGAAAGGCCGGCAAAGGAGAGACTCTGCTGCCTCCACTTAAATCTGCTGCTTCCCAGGCTGTGTCTGCCCTGGATTTCAGTCACTATGGATGGCTGCCCACCTCTTCTACAATGACAATATAGCAGAGGGCTAAAATGCCTCCTTATTCTGACCAAGGGGAAATCCAGTCCCCCAGCCCCAGTTATACTTACTGGAGCACTCTAATTTGATCAGAGGCCCAGGGCAGTGTACAGAAAAAGCTCTCCAGTAAGATATCACTGAACACCTCTATGCAGCTTGATTCCTGTGCAGGCCTCCATAGTCTCCCTACCTCCTCTTTAGTTTGTTTGCTTCAGCATAATAAAGCATTCTCCCCCCCACCCCCATCCCATCCCATTTACACTGGACATGAGGTGGTTCTGCTTGGCTGTATATGGCACAGTAACTTTGCCAAAAGGCCAGGAATAAATTAGCAGGTGGTGGCACTGGATTTAACTCATGTCAGTCATTTATTCTGGCATACAGTCTTTTCCAGATTGATACAGGGGTTCTGAGATTGACTCAGCTGCCTGTGTTGTTAAATCCAGCACAGATTTCGCCTGACACTGACTTGTCCAGTGCTTTAGTGACATTGTATTAAAGCAATGTTAGCTCTGCATAGGGAACAGCCCAAACGCCAATATGATTAATACAGCACCATAAACATACATCGTTCTTGGCACACATAGAGATAGGGTCCCTGCATTACCCAGGACTTAAGGCCTGATTTTCAAAAGGGCTCTTCTCCCATTCAGGCACCATCGCGGAGCACTTTGGACAATCTGGGCACTCAATTTAGGTGCCTGGATGGGAGACGAGCTCTTTTGAAAGTCTGGCCCTTGCAAGCTAACTCAAACCAACAAAATACACAGGCCAGCCATTCAGATCCAAGAGCATTCATTTCAAATGCAAAGGCAGCACTGGGCCCTCAGCACAAAAAGGGCTTTGCAAACAAAGTGGGTTTAAGAAGGGATTTGAATGGGGGTGGAGAGAGTTTCAGCTGGAGCATGGGGAGGGGAAGGCTGTTCCAGACATAAGGTAAGGAGTGGAATTCAGGCAGCCCCTAGTTAGGGCATTTTTGCTAAAATTCCTTTCCATCATCAGAGTAGAGTTTGTGGTTGGGCTGAGAACCTCCTTGTGCTTTCCTAGCCAGGGGGTTTGTACCTCCTTGGCCTCTATAGGGACGATGGGCCCAACTCTCCCCGGCTTTGCACCATGTGTGGTCATTTACCTCTTTGCAGGGCAGGTTTGAGCCATTGCCTGATCAGCAGGGTAGGATTTCACATTCACTTTGCACCAGGGTAAAGGACTCTGTCCAAGGCATTGGAGAATCAGGCCTTTATTCTTCTCTGTTTACTTTAAAAGGCTGGGGGGAGTGTCCAGCCAGCGCTGCATTCATTCTTCAATGGTGGTTGCACAGTGATAATACAGCAGCTAAATCTGAGCACGGATGCTGCAGAACTGCAGGGGGTTTGCCTTACACTCCCAGTCCTCTGACACACTATTTACCTTGGGAAAAATTATTGCCCTGGGGCCAGCTCCATTCACTTCTTCTCATGATCTGCTGTTAGCAAAGGAGAAGGATGTGCATAGATGTGTGTACGGGAGCTGGGCGTGGAGAAGGGTGATCAGAGCAGAGCTGCTTAGAATCTCTCGCTGCTCTTTATACTGACAAATGGCTAAAGACAGACATCGCGGGTAGTGTGCTACACAGGAAAAGGATTAACCCTGTAACAGGCAGGTGTCAATGTGGTGTTCTTTGCAGTGCGAGGTGTACACAGATGCTGCGCTCTGGAACCTTTTGGAGCCTGGGACTCAGCTCTGTGGCTCTGCCTCTGATTTTCCACTGCTTTAAATAAAATAAAGGGGAAAAAAAGAAAACAGAACTGCCACACCATTGTGTTTTCTAGTGGCTGGAACGGCAAACCCAGAGTCAGGACTCCTGGGGTAGTCTACACAGCAACTAGACACCTGCGGCTGGCCAACTCAGGCTTGCGGGACTTGGCCTGCGAGGCTGCTTCATTGCTAGGGCCCTACCAAATTCACGTTCCATTTTGGTCAATTTCACAGTGATAGGATTTTTAAAATAGTAAATTTCATGATTTTAGCTATTTAAATCTGAAATTTCATGGTGTTCTAATTGTGGGAGTCCTGACCCAAAAGGGGTCTGTAGCCAGCAGCGGCGCAGAAGTAAGGGTGGCCTGGTATGGTATGGCCACCCTTACTTCTGCATTGCTGCTGGTGGGGCGCTGCCTTCAGAGCTGAGCGCCCAGCCAGCAGCCACCGCTCTCTGGCCACCCAGCTCTGAAGGCAGTGAAGAAGTAAGAGTGGCAATACTGCAACTCCCCTACAATAACCTTGCGACCCCCCACTGCGACCCTCTTTTGGGTCAGTACCCCCAGTTTGAGAAACGTTGGTCTCCTCCATGAAATCTGTATAGTAAGGTAAAAGTACACAAACGACCAGATTTCAAGGGAGAGACCAGATTTCATGGTCCGTGACGTGTTTTTAACAGCCGTGAATTTGGTAGGGTCCTATTCACTGCTGTGTAGACTTCCAAGTTTGGGGTGAAGCCCGGGCTCTAGGAGCCTGTGGGTGGGAGGGGGGCAGAGCTTGGGCTCCAGCCTGAGCCCAGATGTCTACACATCAATAAAACAGCCCTGCAGTCTGAGCCCCGTGAGCCCGAGTTGGCTGGCATGGGCCAGCCCTGGGGTTTTCATTGCTGTGTAGACATACCTCTGGGTTCCTGGACTGACTCCACTACTGATTGACTGTGTGACCTTGGGCAAGTTGTTACAAGCAAAATTGCCCAGTGAGCACTGATTTTGGGGCACACAGAAAATGGCAAACCATATTTCTTTCCTACTCTGCAGACATAGCTTGGTCCTAGGAGGTTCTGAGCAATTGCAACCCTCCTGTCAGCTTCAGTATGAGTTACAGGGGCTCCACACAGCCCTGGTTGGCAAGTGAGCTGCTGATATAGGCCATGGCAGTTTTGGCCAGAGAAGAGCATTAGCTCTTGTGTCATGCACAAATTCCAATGTCTGTAGTTTAATTTTGCCACCCTGACTTCCCCAGGCCGTTTCAATTATGTGCAGTGTTGTTCTTCACTTCTCCTAAGCCTTTGGATAGTGCTGCTGGGGGCTGTTGGATCAATGGGAGTTAGGTGCCTAAATATCTTTGAGGATCTGGGCCTCACCACCTTCCACCTCAGAGGTGGGTGCATATCTTCCATGGGTGAAGCTTTGCATATTTGGCTGAATTTTCAGCGCTGATGAGCCACAACTTCATAGGAGAATTCAGCACCTCTAAAAAAAGGTAGGCATATAATCTGTCCTTGATTACTTGTCAGGAGTTATTATTCTGCTTTGAGAAAATTAGCCCAGCTATTGAACAACAGGAAGTGGCCACTAGCACATCACTCTGCTAGTCAGGGGAGTAGACGGGGACATTCTTTTGCACAGTCCAGTTTGGCATCTTAGAAAGTTTTGCATGCTCATGTATCAGGGGGTAGCCGTGTTAGTCTGTATCCACAAAAACAAAAAGAAGTCCGGTGGCACCTTAAAGACTAACAGATTTATTTGGGCATAAGCTTTCATGGGTAAAAAAGCTTATGCCCAAATAAATCTGTTAGTTTTTAAGGTGCCACCGGACTCCTTGTTGTTTTTTTGCATGCTCATGTGGCTAAAAGGAGGGAATGTTCCTGACCTCAGCAGATGGTGCTAGGAAGCCAGCATCTAATACAGTTCCAGAGGGTGAAAGCTCACTGAGGCCTTGGGAAGAACAAGCTGCCGTCTCAGAGCTGAGCTGGATGGAAACTGACAAATTATGGAAAGCAGGGAACCAGGAAGTGTGAGAAACAAACCTGCCTGTAGAAAGGCACCAGGAGAAAAGGTAACAGGGGGATCCAGAGAGAGAAAAGCCAGAGCACTCAGTCAATGCAAACAGTCACATTGCTTAATAAAGGTGCTGTTTCCTATAGGAGACCGATGCCATCTCATCCATCTGGAGCCCCTGTTATAAAGCTCTCAGCTAGCTCAGTGGCTGCAGAGGTGACATCCAAAGAGGGGCTAGCCCAGCAGCAGGGGCAAAGAAAAGACAGCTCTGGAGACTGGAGGAAAACAAGAGGCCTCAAAGCAAAGAGGATTTGAAGAATGTCAGAATCACCCTGACAAGCCCCAGCTGGGAACAAAACCCCACGCTGCTGCTGCCATTGTGTCTTCAGTTCCAGGCGAAGAAGGGGTCTGACATAGGGTTACCATATTTCCACAATCAAAAAAGAGGACACTGGGGGGGGAGGAGCCCCGCCCTAGCCCCGCCCCCGCCCCATCCACTCCCTCCCACTTCCCACCCCCTGACTGCCCCCCTCAAAACTCCCAACTCCCCGCTTCTTGTCCCCTGACTGCCCCCTGCTGAGAACCCCCCACCCTAACTGCCCCCCTAGGAACTTACCTGTCCCCTGACTGCCCCGACGCTTATCCACTCGCATGGGTGGCAGGGTTGTAGAAATTTTGGTGGTGCCCAGAACCCGCCCCCCCACCACCTGCCTAAGGCTCTGGGAGGGGGATTGGGTGGGGGGAGGAAGTCTGGGGTGCAGGTCCTGGGTGGGGGGAGGAAGTCTAGGGTGCAGGAGGGGCGCAGGGTGCAGGCTCTGGGATAGAGTTTGGGTGCTGGGTGCAGGCTCTGGGCTGGGGCAGGGGGTGGGTGTGCAGGAGGGGGTGAGGAGTGCAGACTCTGGGATGGAGTTTGGGGGTGGGAGGTAGTGCAAAGGGAGGGGGTGCAGGCTTTGGGAGGGAGTTTGAGGGCAGGAGGGGGGGTGTGGGAAGGGGGAGGGGGTTTGGGAGTTTGGGGATAGGAGGGGTGCAAGGGTGAGGGCTGTGGGGCTGAGGATGAGGGGTTCATGATGCAGGAGGGGGCTCAGGGCTGGGGCAGATGAATAGGGGGTGGAGGGATGAGGGTTGGGTCTGAGGATGAGGGGTTCATGATGCAGGAGGGGGCTCTGGGATGGAGCAGAGGATTAGGGTGCAGGGGGCTGAGGGTTGGGGCTGAGGATGAGGGGTTCATGATGCAGGAGGCAGGGCCGTCTCTAGGTTTTTTGCCGCCCCAAGCAAAAAACATTTTGGCTGCCCCCCGTCCCAGCCCTGGGCTCCTCGCTGCACCCCCCTGCTGCCCCAGCCCATGGCTCTCCCCACCCACCCACCCACCCACACCCCCTGCCGCCCCAGCCCTGGGCTCTCTCCCCCCCCCACCTGCACCCTCCTTCCGCCGCAGCCCTGAGTCACTGGTAACTCGCTCCCAGGGCGGGTCATTCAGCAGGAATTTTAGATGTGCACAGAACACAGACAGGATTGGTTCCCATATGGTTACAGAACTGCAGTAAAGTGGAACAATTTTCAGCTTGTGTGATTGGAGGATATCTGGATGCATATTATAAGACTGTCCTACAGAAATGAGGAAAAGTTGAGGTGCCTTTATTATTCTTTTGTTCCACTCTTTCTTTCTATGGGGAATTTGCCAATGCAATATCACTGTCTTCCTTTTAAACAAACAAACAAACAAACAAACAAAAAGGCAATGGCTGTTGAAAATAGCAATTCCAGTCCTAATAACCACTGGGAAGCATTTCTTGCTCAATTTTATCCTACTTTTTCTACAGCAAGTTACAGTGGATCAGTATATTTGATTTGGGAGAAATGAAGTAACAGCTGCCCAAACTGAGCTTGAGCACTCCTGAATTTTGAGGTGTTCAAATCTGGAAGGCAGGTGCTGGGGGCGGGGGGAAGGGGGCTGTGGCTCCGCGGGGGAGCACGGCAGCATGTATGCAGCAGTGTGTCTGGCGCTGCGCGGAGCCAGACATGCTGGTCTGAGTGGCACAGTAAAGGGGCTGGAGGGTTGGATGGGGCGGAGGTTTGGGGGGCAGTCAGGGGCAGAGAGAGGGGGTCAGGGGTTGGGGGGGCAGTCAGGGGACAGGCAGCAGTTGGATAGGCATTGGAGTCCCAGGGGTTTGTCAGGGGACAGGTAGGGGGTGGGATCCTAGGGGGGAAGTTGGGGCAGTTTCAGGAGGGGGCAGTTGGGGACAAGGAGAAGGGAGGCTTAGATAGGGGGTGGGGTGATCAGGGGGCAGGGGGGGTTTGATAGGTTGGGGTTTCTGTGGGGGGCAGTCAGAGGGGGTGAATGGTGGCAGGGTGGGGCTACCCTTCCTCCCTGTGGAGTGTCCTGTTTTTTTAATATTAAAATATGGTATCCCTACCCTTCAGAGTGCAGATCTCCATTCATAGCAGGCTGCAGCATGAGGTCTCAGCTATCTCACGCCCCCCCTCTTTCCTGTTGGTAGTGGCCAAGGGAATGCTGGGAAATGTAGTTCTTTCCCTGCTCCAGGGCTGGCTCTATAGGCAGGGAGCTAACCAAGGAACTACAGCTCCCAGGGCCCCCTGTTGGTTCTCAGCTCCCATGCTGGATTCCTGCCGCCCCTGCAAATGGGCTGCCCCAAGCACGTGCTTGCTTTGCTGGTGCCTAGAGCCGCCCCTGGCAGGAGGGAGCTCAGGGCTGGGGCAGAGGATTAGGGTGCGGGAGGATGAGGGTTGGGGCTGAGGGGTTTATGATACAGGAGGGGGCTCATGGATGGAGCAGAGGATTAGGGTGCGGGGGGATGAGGGTTGGGGCTGGGGATGAGGGGTTTGGGGCGTTGGAGAGGCTCAGGGCTAGGGTGGAAGGGCAGGGTAAGGGCAGCCTGTCTTGCCATTTGTGGATGGGGGGCACTAGGACCCGGGGGCAGCAGACAGCAGTTGCTGCCGGCTCTGGCAGTACAAGCAGGCATGGGAGAGGCAGGTGGGGGGGGGGGATGCGTGGAGGGGGGGTGGCAGGTGGAGGGGCCAGGGACCCATCCAACACTCCCCCGCTCCCTGACTGCCCCCTGGGACTCCCCTTACCATGCTCATGTCCACGTGTTGGCAAAACACAGCTGCAGGCAGCAGGGGGGAGCAGGGGAGGGCTCTGGCTGCTGGAGGCCAATGGGAGTGGCTCAATCCGGCCCAGCCGCCCAATCAGCAGCCGCACTCTGCATGGAAGGGAGGGAGAGAGGGGAGGGGAAAAATCCCGGACCTTTTAACCTTGTTACCAATTCCTCCCGGACGGCTATTTAGAGACGCAAAAGCCAGACATGTCCGGGGAAATACGGACGGATGGTAACCCTAGTCTGACATATCAGACTGAAGTGTGACTTCCCAGGGAAGGAGATTCCTGACAAAGTATGGCCATGAGAATGGCCAGATGTTGCCCCCTTCCCCTCCCAGCTCCATGTTTTGGCCAGTCTATTTCCTTCCACCTTTCCCATAGAACTGACCTGGGCTGGATTTGAACAGGAACCTACACTCCATTGCCCTCAACCCTAAACATTCAGAATTACTAAACTGGAGAGACTGCTGTCCCATCCCTGCAGAGGTGACTTCCGTGGTAATAAGCATTAATACCAACATGCCTTGCCCCTCTGCACATAGTGGACTGGATGGAGAACCCAAGCCCTGAGAGCTCCCATAAGGATCCATACAAAGAATCTAATTAAGTTAAGGCTGGCTGATCTGTTTAAAGGTCATCAGCAATGAGAAAACAAAACTGTAAAGAGAAAGCCTGAAAGGTCTGATTAGTTGGATTGGTTTTCAAAGAGCACTTTTCTTCCTTTTTAAAATTACTGGAAGCAATTCCTGAATTCTGCTTGGAGAGCCCCTACAGGACCAGAGAATTGAAACAAGAGCTTTCTTAGCATCAGAGGTGTTAAAACTTTCAAAGAGATCTTTTTTCCCAACTGTTTGTCAGGCATCTGAGTTAAATAAGTCTTGGCGAAAGCAAACACTATTTTAAACAACTCTCTTCCCCATTCAGTTGCTCAGGTTTCACTTCCTTCGCATCCGCAGTGTCATAATCTTATTAGCAGCTCATCGGTTGGTTACAGAGTCTCCAAGAAAAAGAAAAGAAAACATGACTTAATTCCTAATGTAAAACACAAGCAGAAAAAAACCCTATTTTATTTTTTTAAAAGAAAAACAATTTTCAGGCCTCCTTTAATCATAATATAAAAGCAAAAAGGGGCATAGCCCCTTCTCATAAGGAGGAAAGGAAGGATTCTCCAGTGATTAGGGTTCTAACCTGGAATTCTGGAAATGCAGGTTCATTTCCCTGCTTTGCTACAAACTTACTGCATGACCTATGGCAAGTCACAGTCTCTCAATTCCCCCTCTGTAACACGAGGTTAATAGCACTTCTCTACCTCACAGGGGTGTTGTGACTAAGGGTAAATACTTTAAAGACTGTGAGGTGCTCAAATAGTACAGGAAGAGAGGCCATATAGATACTCAAGGTAGGTGACCTGAGGAGAGGGGCCATGACTGTCTGCTTGACAATCTATCTGCACATAGCCACACCTTTGAAGGGAGAGTCACCTACAAGACAGTTTGGTTTAGCCAGATTACGCCTTTGTTTAATTTCTGCTAGATCCACCCCACTTTAAGGTCTCTGTTACTAAAGGCAGCGTACAGCTCAAGTCACCCTGCAAGCTTCAGTTACTGAACTGCTGTTGGAGACTCTTCTAGTCTTGTATTTCCACCTATGGCATGAACATCTTCCCCCATTGTAACAGCAGACACTGGCATCAGTGGCGACAGCCTGTTGCCCTTGTTATAAGTTGCCTTTTGTAGTCCTTTCCTAATTTTATATAACTGGCGTCAGGAAGTGTAGATCAGTCTCGTACTAGCACTCCTGTCCATTCCCCATTTATTGCACCAGCTGTCATTTTAAGTTCTATTATGAGTTTTAAGCCCCACAGGGACGTTTAGGTGCTGCCCATCCATCAGGGAAGTCTTATTGAAAGCCATAGGGCTGGCAGTTTAGATGTTCATCTGTAAAGAGATGTGTTACTTTGTGAGACCCAAGGCTGTCTGAGCCATGCTGAAACATCTTGCTGCCAGTGCAGTTCTCAACAGGGGCACCAGGAAGCTTCCCTGGCACTTCTTTCTCTACCAGCATGGAAAGACAGAGCTCAGATAATTCACCAACTGGCAATGAGGGGGCCATTGCGTTGCCTCTCCTTTGTGCACTTTGGCCTGTGTGCTGAAACTGCTGCCAGCAGTGACTGGATTGCCTGCTGGGCGTTTTCATGTAAGTGCTGACAACCCATAATGGTTAGAGTGCAGCAGTGCCAATGTTAATAGGAGGAGGAAGTAGGGTGGGGATGGCATGGGAGACCAAGGAAAGAGGAATCTGAGGGCAGCAAACTAGGAAATTGGTGGTTGTAATGGAGAACAGACTGCCATGGAGCTGAAAGGGTCATTTCATTTTGAAGGGAGTCTTGCATGTTTCTTGCAGGTCCTGTGTTGTTCTAAGACCACAGCGCTTTTATTTAAATCTTAGTTAATGTTTAAGTAAAAAGTGAACACAACAGCAACCAGATCCTGATGTTAACTGCAGCCTGCAGCTCCCTGCACTCCAGAACCCTGCCTTCCAAAATGGAGGATGGACATGGTCACATGCCAGTTTGTGGGGGGGCAAATTGTGCTTGTGTGTGCACCTGGTGGGCCTTCAGCCTGACCCACCCAAACTGCAGCCCACTCCTCTGATCTGTCTCCTGGGTGCTGCTGTGTTCACCTCTCAGAGCCACAGTAGAGAAAGAAAGAAAGAAGTGGTTTGAGACATTGTTTCTTTCATCATTATGATGATGATCATCTTTCCCCCTCTCTCCTTTCTGCGAAAAATTATGTAGTCTGGAAGGAAGCGACCTATCACTAATCAGCCCTTTCTCGACCCCTGTGAGGCAGAGATGTGTCATCCCCATTTACAGGGGGAGCAACTGAAGCAGGGGCAAAGTGACCTAGATCACACAGGAAGTCTATATCAGAGCTGCATTTTAAATGCAGCAGTTCCTAGCACAGCCCTTTACTGCATCAACCATTAGCTTGAGCGAAGTTATTGCCACCGACTCAGCACATCCAGCTTTTAGACCTATGATTGGTTTTCTGATAGATTCAGATACTGACTTGTGAACTAACATGTTATAATAGGGATGACCTTTGATCTAGCTAAGAAAGAGGAATGATCACTTCATGCCCTAACTACTGAAATTAGATCAATCCCATATGCTCACTTCCCTTTATATATAATCTACAACACTATTCCATGCTCCCTTTATACTGGCATGCACATGGACAGCAGCTTCCACACTCGTGACTGCTAAGGCCTGGTCTGTCTAGTATTTACATATTCTGCTACATTGTATAACCCTTTCTTAGCTATTTAAATGGAATCACCTAATGTATTTCAGAAACTCTTCTGTGTTAGATGAGTTAGCAAGGAAAGTTCTTCTGCACCAGATACTTTGGATTGCATTGCCCCAGACATTTCAGGAGTCTGTAGCAGGAGCCGGTGATTTTGGTAAAAGCCACTCATCTCAACCTGGTGTGATTTGAAATTAAAAAGATGCAGTCTCCTCCTGCCTCTTCCATTTGGACCTGCACTGAGATTGAGCTCTGGCTTGTGCAGGACTCCCAGGGCTGGCTCCAGGCACCAGCTCAGCAAGCAGGTGCTTGGGGCGGCCAACGGAGAGGGGCGGCACGTCCGGCTCTTTGGCGGCAATTCGGCGGCGGGTCCCTCACTCCCTCTCGGAGCGAAGGACCTGCCACCGAAGAATGAAGCGGCGGCAGTAGAGCTATTGCGATCGCAGCTTTTTTTTGCTGCTTGGGGCGGCAAAAACCCTAGAGCCAGCCCTGCTTACTCCTCACTCATCCACACAGAGAACACCTTTGGGGAAGTAGCCCAGTGGGGAGAGGGAGGCTCATCTCGCCCCAGTGGCTGCCTTCGAACGGATGAAGAGTAGGGCTGTCCCAGCCCTGCTGCTATACAGATTTCAGCTAAGGCAGGAGATGGGGAGCAGGATGTGTTGCTGAGGGTTCCGCAGAGTTACACCTCTTCAGAAGAATTGAGTTGGAAGTTCAAGCTGTTTTTTTTTCCAAACCCAGTTTTCCTTACACCTCTATACACACATCAAAGCTCTCTCCAGAAACCCTAGCCACCTGCTCCAGCCTGACTCATTTGCTGAGACCACATTCTCACCTTTCTAGCCAATCTAGCGTAATTCATTGCTATAGCGGCCATACTGAAGTCAGACACTGGATTGCTCCTAACACCTGGATTATTTCAGGGAAGGTGAAAAAACCCATGCCCGATAAAACCTGGGCTGCAGAAGCAAAGGGTATACAGTAACTCCTCACTGAACACTGTAGTTATGTTCCTGAAAAATGCGACTTTAAGCGAAACGATGTTAAGCGAATCCAATTTCCCCATAAGAATTAATGTAAATGAGGGGGTTAGGTTCCAGGGAAATTTTTTTCACCAGACAAAAGACTATATTATATATATATACACACATACACAGTATAAGTTTTAAACAAACAATTTAATAAATGGTACACAGTAATGATGATTGTGAAGCTTGGTTGAGGTGGAGGAGTCAGAGGGTGGGATATTTCCCTTACTGCTAAATGATGAACTAGCAATTGGCTGAGCCCTCATGGGTTAACTCTCTCACTCTGCAAGGCAGCAGGAATGGAGGGAGATATGCGCATTTCCCTTAAGTCCACTGCCTTATTAATTAGATCAGCTTACTGAGACCGCAGCTGCTGCAAGCTCCCTCCGTCCTGAGCCCTGCTCTATGGAAGATGGGGTAAGCGGGGTGCAGGAGCAGGGGGGAGGGGGACACCCTGACATTAGCCCCCTTCTTCCTTCCCCCCTCCCCCCGGCACAGCAAGCAGGAGTCTCCGGGAGCAGCTCCAAGGCAGAGGGCAGGAGCAGCACATGGCAGTGAGGGGAGGGACACAGCTGAACTGCAGACAGCTGCTGCACAGGGAACTTAGGGGAGCGGGGAGCTGATAAGGGGAGCTGATAGAGGGGCTGCCAGTCCACCCTGGTTCCAAGCCCCCACCAGCTAGCTGCAAGGGGCAGCTCTTCCTGCAAGCAGTAGACAAAGCAGGCGGCTGCCAAACGACGTTAGAAGGGAGCATTGCACAACTTTAAACAAGCATGTTCCCTAATTGATCAGCAATCTATCAACGAAACAACATTAACTGGGACGACTTTAAGTGAAGAAAGAACAGGAGTACTTGTGGCACCTTAGAGACTAACAAATTTATTTGAGCATAAGCTTTCGTGGGCTACAGCCCACTTCTTCGGATGAAGAAGAGTTACTGTATCTTCACTACGAAGTTAGCCGGGGTGACTGGCACCCAGGCGTGAATAGCCACACTGTAAAGCCCTATCCAAGTTACTATGCTCCCCTGTGTCTGTCACCAGGACTTACAGAAGCCTAAGTATATTACATCAACAGATCTTGGGAGACAGACCAGTCCTCGCTTACAGACAGCCCCCCAACCTGAAGCAAATACTCACCAGCATCCACACACCACACAACAAAACCACTAACCCAGGACCCTATCCTTGCAACAAAGCCCATTGCCAACTCTGTCCACATATCTATTCACGGAACACCATCATAGGACCTAATCACATCAGCCACGCCATCAGAGGCTCGTTCACCTGCACATCTACCAATGTGATATATGCCATCATGTGCCAGCAATGCCCCTCTGCCATGTACATTGGCCAAACCGGACAGTCTCTACGCAAAAGAATAAATGGACACAAATCAGACATCAAGAATTATAACATTCAAAAAGCAGTCGGAGAACACTTCAGTCTCCCTGGTCACTCAATTACAGATCTCAATGTCACAATACACCAACAAAAAAACTTCAAAAACAGACTTCAACGAGAAACTGCAGAATTGGAATTAATTTGCAAACTGGACACCATTAAATTAGGCTTGAATAAAGACTGGGAGTGAATGGGTCATTACACAAAGTAAAAACTATTTCCCCATGCTAATTTTTTTCATCTACTGTTACTCACACCTTCTTGTCAATGGGCCATCCTGATTATCACTACAAAAGTTTTTTTTCTCCTGCTGATAATATCCCACCTTAATTGATTAGTCTTGTTATAGTTGGTATGGTAACACCCATTTTTTCATGTTCTCTGTGTATATATATCTTCCTACTGTATTTTCCACTGCATGCATCCGACGAAGTGGGTTTTAGCCCACGAAAGCTTATGCCCAAATAAATTTGTTAGTCTCTAAGGTGCCACAAGTACTCCTCGTTCTTTTTACTATTACCATTATCAACCAAACTTGAAATCTCTTCCAAATAAGTTAGTTGAACAATCTATTTTCCATAAACCCATGTTGATTGGCACTAATTATATTACCCTCTTTTAAGTCTTTATTAAAGAAGTCCCATGTCAGTCATTCCATTATTTTACCTGAGATCAATGTCAGGCAGACAGGCCAATAATTACCTGAGTTGTCCTGTTTGCCCTTTTTAACTGTTGAGATAGATTGTTCATGTCAGTTGTTTTTAGCTACTGTCAGGATGCTTAGATGCCACATCAATGGGCTGAGTATAAAACTGTGACTAAAAGTGACCAAGAGATTTTAAGTGTCTATAAGTGTCTCTCAAAGCACGTCCTCCTATCCCTCCAGATCTTGCTATAGGCTCTGATCCAGGAATGAATCCTATGTCATTCCACCTGCATGGAGCTCACTCCAGGATCGGGGCTTTACTCAGATCAGCTGCAATTAGCATAATGACAGACTTCTCATGCTCCATCAAGCTAGCTCTCAATCAGCAGGCAGAGTCCTCAGAGGTACAGAACATCTGCCACTCCTATCAGTTTTGAACAGGGGCTGCAGACACTTTGCTTTCAGAGTCTTTTCCAGCATGGGAGTCCTATGTAGCCTTATTTTAGATTTGATCTCACCAAGACCATGTTTCCAGTCATGGTGTGTGGCATTTTTTTAAACAGAGAACATGCAACATTTTTTTCTGGAAAATTCTGCACAGTAGTA
The DNA here is from genome assembly GCF_002925995.2 of Terrapene triunguis. NCBI lineage: Eukaryota > Metazoa > Chordata > Testudines > Emydidae > Terrapene > Terrapene triunguis. The sequence continues at coordinate 1,905,135 of NW_020664601.1, read as the reverse complement.
ATTTGTGGCCAAAAGCTAGGAAAAGTTTCAACCATCTGTAGAAGACACATTTGTGATCATTGCAATAGTGAGTTTGTCCCTATCAGGTCCATGCACAAAGACTATTGTTTTTATTTTCCTCTTGCAAAAGCTGTATTGTACTAATGATTCTAATAAATATACTGGGATAAACACTTGTTAATAGGAATCAGGAGCAAATGGGAAAGGGTTGGGGTGTGGCAATGTAATATCACTTTGATACCCTTGGATGGAAGGTGCTAGAGAAGAACAAAGCACTTCACAAACATTAGTTTAGCCTCAACACCCAAATGAGGCAGGGAAGTATTATCACTCCCATTTTTTAGGTGGGGAAGACAGGCCCAGGGAGTTTGCCATGACTTGGCTCAGATCTCACAGCAAGTCAGTGTCTGAACTGGGAATAGAATCAGAGTCCTGAGTCCCCATCCCCCATGCTAACCACTAGGACAGATTTGTTTTTCCGTAAGACTGGTTTGGACAGATTTTGGAATCAGATGCTGCCATTTCAGCAACATATTATTATCTCCCACTGCTCTGGCGGGGGGGGGGGGGGGTCGGTGGGCAGGGAGTGTCAATATTAGCCAAAACCTAACTCTGTACATAGTCTCTATTGGTTTCTCTTTTCTGCTATCCACCAACTCCTTTATATAATATACCGGGGTGGCCAAACTGTGGCTCATGAGCCACATGCAGCTCTTTTACCATTACAGTGCAGCTCACAAGCCCCCTGTGCCCCCCCATTCTCCGCCTACCAGACTGGGGGTGGGAGGGAAGAGATTGGGACCTCTGCCTTGCAGTGGGGGCAGGGGGGAGGAGCTTCTGTCCAGCAGGGAGGAGGGTCTCAGGGCTTCAGTCCTGCGGGGCGCACCTGCCGGGGCTTGGGGCTTCAGCAGGAGTGGGGCTCAAGCTCCGAGCCCCGGCTCCTGGCAGGTGTGCTCTGGCTCTCGAACTTCTGAAGATTGTCGTATGCGGCTCGGAGGGCCAGTAAGTTTGGCCACCCCTGCAATATACCCTCCACTCACCTTGTGATGGCACAAGTGAGCCATATTTATGCACACTTGCCTGCAGCATCATGGGTCAGCATTTCAGTATGTTGATAAGACATCTGTATGGACACGTCATGCTGTTTTGGACCGGCCATGGAATCTCTGGAGGGGCTCACCCTGTGGCAATATAGCTTTTTGGGGCTGTGTTTCCTGTGGCCAGTTCACACCATCACGACTGCCAGTCCTGTGTAGTCCTGTGCTTAATTAAAAGGCGCAAAGCAGAGAGAGGACAGGGGAGGTCTAGCCACAGAATGTACACAAGCAGCTTGCACCGAGGTCAAGAACAGTTTCTGAAAGTTATTAACCCTGACAATTGGAAGAGTGCTCCTCAGCAACCTAAGTACATATGACCCTCCCCCATCACTGTAGTACTGGAAGTGCCTTTTCCTAGCATGTTCATGCATTCCAGTTCCTTGGAACATGTGGACATCAGGAAGCCAGTCTCAGTGAAAGACAAGCTGTGCTTTTCTGATTGTCTTTTAATAGGGGAAAGTTGACTAGGAAAACAGATACAGGACGCCAATTCCAAACACAGTTAAACTTTGCCTCATTCCTATTTACAATAAATAAGCAATCTAAGAAACCCAGCTGAGTCTCCTTGCCCCTTTAGACCAGGGCATCAAGCACTCCCCCACACCCACCCACACCTCTTGAGGCTCATCTTCTCACATAAACCCAGAAACACTTCCCAGGGAAAGCTTACAAAAGTGCCAAATTCTCTCCTCCCTAGAAGAGAGACTGAGCAGCTGGAAGATCAATCAAGGGTTAGGAGCAAGAGACATGGCACAGCATCCTCAAACCTCACCCTACACACTGAAGCCACCTTATCCCCCACTCAGTAACACCTCCTGGGTTAGCATCAGAAGGCCCCAGTGACCCTCAGCAGGAACAGACTGAGCAGTAGGTAGAATATCCAGGGCTCCTTCAGCCCCAAGAGCCTGCTCATGCCTTCCAACACCAGGAGGTCTTTCCTCACTGGAGCATCAGTTTGTTGGAGATGGTGGGTTTGTAGAGAGTGGAAGAAGAATAAAGGGCCAATAAGCAAGTGCTACAGATATCAGGTTTTGCGAGGGAAGAATTTTAAAAAAGCAGAGAGTTTCATTTCCCCCCACTTTTGCCTCCATGGAATTATGGCTGTTTAGCGAGCCTGTTAGCTCTTCAGGGCAGGGACCTCTCTTACTTTGAGTGCCAAACGCCTAGATTGCTTAATGCCTCCAAATGTGCTACTGTTTAATACCATACGATTCCTTCAGAGGTTTCACACAAATTGCCTTCAGGATAGTTTGATAATCTAGAACTACACCCAGGAGAACCCCATCATGGAGGACATAGCCACACTCCAGAGAGCTCTGTCAGCCTTTGCAAAGCATGTTGAGATCCTTAAATTAAAGAGTACAAGATATTAGGTCTGTTATAAGACCTAGAGCCAGATACAGGAGAGCCTTTTGCTATGGTCTAGAGCAGAGGTTCTCAACCAGGGGTATCTCTAACCCTGGGGGTACACAGAGGTCTTCCAGGAGGTACATCAACTTATCTAAATATTTGCCTAGTTTTCAACAGGCTACATAAAAAGCACAAGCAAACTCAGTACAAACTAAAATTTCATACAAACAACGACTTGTTTATACTGCTCTATATATTATACACAGGAAAGTAAGTACAATATTTATATTCCAATTGATTTATTTTATAATTCTATGGTAAAAATGAGAAAGTCAGCAATTTTTCAGTAATAGTCTGCTGTGACACTTGTATTTTTATGTCTGATTTTGTAAGCAAGTAGTTTTTAAGTGAGGTGAAACTTGGGGGTACGCAAGACAAATCAGACTCCTGAAAGGGGTACAGTAGTCTGGAAAGGTTGAGAGCCACTGGTCTAGAGCAGTGAATAAACCCTTACTCACACACCTATTCCAGCCACAAGATGTCTCCAGGTATCATGTGTAATGTTGGCTGTGTATACATTAGAGAATTTTAAGCATTCCCACCAGTAGTAACACTGGTTCAGTTGAGCTGATATTGCCATTGGGATGAGCAGTGGTCTAGAAAGGATCCAGTCGATAGCTTTTGGTATTTTTACCACTGTGTCAAAGTGCCCCCTTTTGGCCACTCATACCGTGAGGGGACCCAACAGCTGGATCCCCTGTGCTTTAAGCCTCCAGAAGCTTAACTGAGTCCAGGCACTTCCCCTGTCTTGGAGAGTCCAGACACACTCTCGGGGTGAAGACTTCTATCAAGCACCCCCCTCCTGAAAGCTGAGGCCTCACTGTCCAACTACCTAGTCCCTGTTACCAGTGCTGACCCCCCAGGCATCCCTGTAGCTTAAACACACCCTTTCCCAGAACTCAAGCCAGGTGGTATGTGTGGGGCACGTGGTAGATGTAACACAAAACACATGCAGATAGATTTTGTACAGGATTCTAAAACACAACTGCTTGCCCTTTAATAGTCTGAGAAATGCACAGATCTATACAGAAACAATAAACCTTACATGCCTTCTACAGAGGACAAGTGTCACATAATCTTTAAAAGATATGCCTAACACCAGGTTCCAAAACAGGTTTTGCCATCATTAGTAAGGTTTTTTTTGGTTTTTCTCTCCCACAGTATTAAGAAAGCAGCATAAATATGCAAATGCCTTAGTCAAATTGTTTAAAAGGAATTATTATAGGCCAAGACTTGGGTGTGTTTTAGGGATAGGTCAGAGAAATAATGCCTGGATTCCATACTAGGTTACATAAAGATCTAGAGACCAACTTATAAAAGGGTTTGATAGCACTAAAATCATACCACATATTCTTGAAAAATTTCTACCATGTTGAACTACATCTGAAATAGATATAAAAACTAGGTTCAGTCTAGCTTTAGATCTGAAACTAAAAAGGCAGCATACTATCACAAGCACAGCATCAAAGCAGCTCTTCTCTGATAGTTTTCTGACTGTTATCAGCTCTGTCCTTTTATAGATTTTTTCCCCCTGCATGCTTTTCTGGCACCAGCCCTTTAAATCTGGCACAGCTAAACTCTTGCAGCCCTAAAATAGTTCTTTTGTAGCTGCATCTTTCTTTTCCACCTGATAAATTCCTGTTTTCTTTCTTTTATTTTTTTATTTTATTATATTTTTTTGTCTTGCTAAGGGGCATGGTATGTTCTCACACATGGGCCTGATTCTTCAATTTGAGTTCCTTTGTTCTCTTCTCCAAAATTCAGAGAGAGGATGGAATCAGGTTTGAGAAGTTGTTTTGAGCCCTTATCTAATATCTATTCAGTGTGAATAAGTTACATGTAAGATTAATGAGTTTTGTTAATTTGTAAATGAATAAAATTCTAGTTTCTCTACAAATATGTGGCGAAGGAGTAGTTTCCTCTTTGCCTGTAGGGTGATCAGTGATGCTTGAATCAGTTTCTTAGGACCTGGAGAGAGACTTTAATTCAGAAAGCTTTTGTAGCAAAGCAGGCCAAGAGCTTCTTTCAGTGGGATTTACTTGGTTCTATGCCTAGACAGAGGTTGTTCAGGCTCACAGATTGGCTCACTATCTAGAAGGGTGTTTGTTACATCCCAGCCTCTGCATCTATAAAAAGCTTTGCACATCTCTAGTGTCTTCCAAAGCAATTTCATAACATTGAGATTCACAACACCCTTGTGAGTCAGGTAAATATTATCCCCATTTTACAAAGAGGGAAATCGAGGCAGAGACTGGTTAAGGTCAAAATTTTCAAAAGTGATACATCATTTTTGGGTGCCTGATTTTAGACACGATGGGCCTGGTTTCCATAAATGCAGGCCACCTACTGCTTCCGTTGACTTCAGTTGGAGATTTTCAGGTCAATGGGAGCTATGCAAATCAGCCCCAAGGTGTTTAAAGTTTGCCATCCAAAAACTTTAAACGGAGCCAGGAATTAGAACATGATGCTGGCTCCAGGTTCTGTGCTATTGTTTTAGGCCACACAGCCTCTCTTACAATGGATGCCCATAAGGCTCAGAAACCTCGCTGGCCTACTGGATTTTTGTTAATCCCATTTTAAGTAAATTTAGAGCTGGTGTTAGCTGGAAGTCCTGGAGAGTGACATCTTCTGGGATCAACAGACCAGGTACATCATAGGCTGCAGCTTCCCCCATGTTGTCCTGCTAATGTGCCGCACCCCCTAACTGGAAGCATAAGTGCAACCGTTAGGGATGGGAGAGGGTGGTAGTTTTAAAGAGAGATTTTGCACATCCATGTTTTTCTGGACTGTTGCTGCCCCCTCAGCACAGATACCAGATTCATGATTTTCACTTTTGGCTCTTTCTTCCACAAATGCTTCTTGTGTGGTTGCACCACTCCTTGGACTCCACGTTTTTCAGTTTCTAGACCCATTAGGTTCCTGTTCTCCCTTCTGGGACTTTCAGTTGTGATGGTGATTTTCATTAGGAACTGGAGTGAGACAACTGACTTGTTTTATATAAATGGTGCCAATCAGGTTCTTTGATTTTTTTTCTTCAAGCCTCTTTATAAATGTCTGTAGCTACAGAGCAGAGAGTGTGAAACAGTTTGCTCTAGCTTGGATTGATAGGATAGATATTTTCAGACAGATTGGGGTAGTGTCTCAGGTTACCAGAAGCCTTAACTAGTCCATTAAGACTTTGTATTAAGGCATTCAATGAAACCTACTAATTCTTTACATCCAGCAGTGTGTCTGGTCCAGTCCTACTATTATATATTGATTCTGTGTAATACCTGAGATGGATTCCTTAGGGCTTGTCTGTGATTCAGGTGTTTGAATGCTGGTTGGGGGTATGGAAGGGATGTCAAAGATCGAATGTTTGTGAGCTCTCTCCAACTATAAAATTGTACATCTTATCTTTAAATAAAAACATGCTGTGTAGGTAAAAAATGAGCATATGTTGTGTAGCTAGGAAGTGGAGCACTTACAAAGTTTCTTGGGCTAAAAATCAATCTACTATACTGTTTTAAAACCTATTTGCAAGGTCCATGTTATTCTTTAATCTTCGTACTTTGTTTGTATATTATGTGTTACTGATATTTCCTCTTCCTTTCCTATTACTATCTTCGTGTTACAGTAGCACCAGGAGGCCTCAGTCAGGAGCCCTGTTGTGCTAGGCACTGTATGCAGATATATCAAAAAGAGAGTCCCTGCTCTAAAGTGCATATAGTCACAGATGGGGGACAGCAAGTTGGATATGACGGATGGAGAAGAGCAAGGTAACAATGAGATGGCTCTGATCACAGTAATAAACAGCAGTTGTGGCAGACACCATGAGAGACATTTGCGTGAAAAATGGACCTTTGTTTCTGAAGAGTTCATTGGTTCCTGCTGTTCTCATCGAAAACACACAATCCTTTGTTTGACATCACAGTTGGTTGCTATGGAAATGCTGATGTTACCAAAGATAGGACTGAGCTGGAGGGCTTTAGAAAGTCCTTGAGACCCAGGAAAGGTCAATGCCTGGTTTATTTTAGGCAGTGACACTGGGACCATTAGAGTGACAGAGAATGCAGTGCCCGTTCTGGGTAATGGCACCTGGAACTTCACAGTACAACAGAAGGCAGTGCTGTTTCTGCTTGCGAACTAGTATCACCTGGGCAACGAAGGACAGAGCTAGAGGAAGAGGAAATAAGCATACAAAGAGAATTGTTTTTATTGGGAATAGTGTTTGTCAGTTTTTGAAGAGAGATCATGTAATCTTTAACAGCCATGTAAAAATAGGGATCTGTTAACTAACTACTAAATCTTACTAAATATGGTCTTGATAACCTATTATAACTCTGCCCTCATTTAGAGCTAACCTTTCACCAGGTCTCCATTATCATCAATAATATTTTTAGACCTGATTGAAAAGGGGGGAGGGGAATGTTGTGGATGTGTTTTTGAATTTTTTTCCTTTAAAAAAAAATATCTAAAATTCAACCAGCTCCACAGTTGGTGGGAAACTGGGGGAACATTTGGAGTAAACATCATCAAAAAATTTCTGATTTTTGATAAAGGATCGACACTTAAGCTATATCTACAGTAGTTTTTTACCTCAAGTTAACTGATTGCCAGGTAACTACAATGTAGTGGATGATACTAAGGTGAGGTGGATACTCCATAAACATTTGTTCCAGGACACACGTTTGGAGGTCAGACAAGATGATATAATGGTCCTTTCTGGCCTTAAAATCTAAGACACAAACATTTGTGGTTTACAGAGTAAAACTAAACCCCTCTGGTGTAGACATAGCACAACAGGTGTGCATATATCAAACTCTATGGTTGTATATGTGTGACCACTTTGTTCCTATTCCAAAAATGGGATTTGTTGAAGTGTCTCCTTCTTTTGTTATCAGTAGTATTTTCATTCAGCATTATTATTTATTTGAATTACTGTACGTTTAGGACCCCTAGTCATGGACCAGGTCCCCATTGTGCTGTACAAACAGGACAAAAAGATGCAAGCGCTTTGCGGCAGAGATCAATCTAAGTAATTAAAGTAACACATACCCTTTGCCATCAGCCTACTGCATCTGGTGACTCTTCTCCTTCTATAGTATTACCTACATTTTATATCTCCAGCAGCACAGCGCCTTCCGCCAAACACCAGGCTGTGGTATTGGCTCAGTACTGAATCAAAAGGAAAAGTGCTTCTTGGACGGCTCTCGTCTAGCTCAAAATTGCTTAGTTTGGGAGGTTCAATGGGATCTGGTCTGTGATGGTCTGATTCCTACTGCACTGACAGTGTGTGCACATGTCTATTTGTGTGCACACTACATTGCATTTGCACACAGCAGAACATGTAATGGTATGTACAAATGGATTGATAGAAGCACAATTACCCAGTTCACCTGTGCAGATTGATGCTTCTGCAAGACTCGCAGGAAAAATTAAGAAGGCACTTTAGAAGAGCAGGGATGAGGGATGGATACTGTAGATTACACAAATGCAGAGAGAGTGATGCAGTAGATCAGTTTATATATTTATCCAGGAGTTATATTTCGGAGACCTCATTCCCAGTGTTACCAAAATTGCCCAAGAGCCGTTACACCCTCTTCTCACCTTCTGTCAGGGGCTTAAATGTGGCCATCTAAAATGCAAATGAGTCACAGATACCGATACAGTTTCTTCAGCACCTCTTTGCCTCCCAGATGAATTGTCACAAATCATTTGGGTGCTAAAGAATGGAGGGATGTAGGAGAATCTTTCTGGCTGGTAAGTGGTACAGATGCTTCCCTGATTATTCCTGTCTCAGTTTAGTAAAATGATTCATTCAGAATGAAAAGTCGAGTTGCCTGATTTAAGACTGAGTCTGTCTGGCTGCAGTGGGGGTTGAAATGGAGCTTTGGGGCCCCCCCCCCCCCCCCGCCCTCACTGTTGACCTATGAAGTCACACAGTGAGAGTTTATTTATTGTCTGGAATCATTTGCTGCCAAGTCCTGCCTGGCTTTAGGCGATGCATTGGATAGATAATGATGCTGTGGCTTCTGTGGTGGGTGTGTGTACGGACCATTGGCCCACCCAGTCCATTATGCTGTCTCTCACAGTGGTCAGAACAAACTGCTTCAAACTAATGGGCAAGAAACCCTGCAGTAGGTAGTTATGGAATAACCTGCCTGCAGGGAAAGTTTCCCTTGCCCCCCAGTAGATGGAGGCCAGCTTATGCCCCGAAGCAAGACGGCTATATTCTTGGGTTTGCTAAGGCCATTTTGTATCCTCTAACTGGCACACAGTGGCCTTAAAACATTCAGAAATAACAAGTGAAGAATTACCCCTTTGCTGGGGAACTCTGTGCTGGTGGACAGAGCATTTCCCCCTCCGTGCCAGATCCCCACTGCACTACTGGTGTAAGGGGAAGGAAGGTATGTTGGGGATATTCTGGGAGGGGTGAATGCTTGGGCAGGACACAGAGGGGAATAGAGATATGACAGATCCTTTACTGCATAGATCCCTAACTTGTTTCAGGACTGGATGGCCCTGAATCAGGGAGATGCAACCGACTCCATGCAGCACCCCATTTCCAATGAAAATTGAAGTCCTTGCACTACATCCCTTCCCAAACTCTTTATTTTTATATTTTACTATTAAACAGTCAAGAACAGCTTCTTTTTATTTAATAGAGCAACCCAGTGTGGTTTTGCAGTATTACTAAGATTTTTTTTAATTCTTCCCTGACAGAATTATGGCAAATACAATAATCTACACTAATGACACTTTAGGAATGCTCAGTTACTTAAGGATATGCAAAAGTTAATGCTATATGTGCTGCCTTAATTCTGTCCCCCCTTGCATATTTGTATTATGTATCTGTAATGTGATCGCATACATTTTTGAACTATCTTAGACATAGGTGCTCCAGGGCTGGAGCACCCACGGAAAAAAATTAGTGGGTGCTTAGCATCCACCGGCAGCCAGCTCCTCCCCCCTCCAGTGTCTCCCGCCCACTGCGATCAGCTGTTCTGCAGCGTGCAGGAGGCGCTGGGGGAGGGGGAGGAGCGGGAAGAGGGCATGCTCAGGGGAGGGGACAGAACTGGGCGGGAAAAGGCGGGGCGGGGCAGAAAGAGGCAAGGCAGGGGTGGGGCCTTGGGGGAAGGGATGGAGTGGGGGAGGGGCTGGGGTTTAGCACAGGTTGAGCACCCCCAGGGAAAGGAGGAAGCTGGTGCCTGTGATCTTACATACCTCTAAATCATAAGCTAATATGAACACAGCAAGGAAAACTGTTTCTTAGTATTGAATTGATTCTTGTTCTCCATCTGGAGGAAATCTGAGCCTTCCTCCGCAACACAGACCACACTATAGTTGACCAGCTTGTCTCATTCCAACAAACCTGAATTTGGTAGGCAAAGCGTGCACCATTTAGGAACACTCTGGGGGAGGGGAGAGCGTCATGTCAGTGGGCATCTGTCAGCACTGAAACTGGACCTTCTCTCTGCCTATTTTGTATAGGAGAATACAGTAGGTGGGAGAGAGGGTCTTATGAACAAACTCTCCTCCCACTCAGACAAGATCAAGCATTTCTGGAATGATTGTTGCCATCCTGGGCTGAGTTTCCCCTATAAAAAGACGTTCTCCACATGGATGAACACTTTCACTGCTCCAGGCATTTCATCGTCACACAAGCACAGATCTGTCAAGCCAACTCTGCCTCCTCTTCCTCGCATCCAGACACCACTCACAGAAAAACAAACCAGTGTCAACAAGACTCAAACCTGAAAAACTACCCTTCTCTCATTCTTTCCTGGCTTGCAGCCATACCACTGCTGACTGTGATCTTGTCAGACAGTATCTCAGAAGCCCTGGTACTAGTCATATGAAATTTAGCAGTTCAGGCCATAGGGGTTTGGTGGCAGCTTGTTTTTTTTGGTTTCAGATTGCTGAGTTTCTATTTCCATGAAATTCACCTTCAATTGTCAGTTTGAACCCCAAAATCTCCCAATGAAGTTCAGCAAAAATCAGTTTCTACCTGTAACCCAGCTTGGATTCCGATTTTGTTATGAAAAAATTGGATAAACCGGTTAGATAATACTTGAATAGGAGACTCCCAAGCAAAACTTAGATGCTGCAAGAAGTTGTGATGGTGATTCAGTAGGTGTGTTCTTCCTTCTGAGTTTTTGATACTGGGCCCAGTGTAAAGGGTGGTGCTAGATTTTTAGAATTCAGCACCCAACATGTTGGCCTCTTTTGAAAAAAGGCACTGATGGGGGAGGTGCAGGCTTTTGGCTGAGTTTTCGTGACCATCAGTGGTAAGGATCTCATTTTTTTTACAACAGAAAGAGTGAAACTTGGTGCCTTGGCCAACCATTTCAGACAACGACTTGTTCTTTCTGCTACCTTAATTGCCCCGACTGTTCTGTATTAAGCAGTTCTCTTCTCCATCTACAAATCATTGTGTAGTTTTAAGGGTTTAGCGCTGGTGACTGTTGTTGCTGGGGGGAATGGGGTTTGGAGGCATGGAGTGAGTACCGCCTGTGAAGTGCTTCAAGATTAAACTGTGGCAAATGCTACGTAAATGTAATGTGTCTGAATGTAGCTACCCATGTGATAATTGTAAACCCCACCTAGGACTTAGATAGTAAGGCTTTGTCTACACTAGCAGTTTTGTCGGCAAAACTTCTGTCGGACACCCCTGATCAACATAAGTTTCACTGACCAAGCGCCGGTGTGGACAGCACTATGTCGGTGGGAGAGAGTCTCCCACTGACATAGCTATGGCCGCTCGTTGGGGGTGGTTTAATTATGCCAGTGGGAGAGCTCTCTCCCTCCAGCATAGAGTGGCTACACAGGAAAACTTACAGCGGTGCAGCTGCATCGGTACAGCTGTGCCACTGTAAGGTCCGTAGTATAGACATAGCCTAACTTTCAAATTTGGATTGTTTTACAATAATACAATCAGAAGACCTCCCGAGGTAGGTAAAGTATTATTATCCCGTTTACAGATTGGGAAACTGAGTCAACGAGACTTAGGGTTTGTCTAGATGAGAAAGTTTAACTTTATGTATTTAAACCAATTTAAACTGATACCATGTTCTTGTCTAGACAAGACCTAAGTGTTTTGTCCAAGGTGATTGCTTCAGACCCAGGATTAAAGTTTGGAATTCCTTACTTCCAGCCATGTGTCCAGGCCACTAGATCTCTTTTTATATACCATTGTTATTTCTAAACCTGGTCACTTTAAGGACTTTAAAAAGCACAGGACCCAGGGTCCTCCACTTTCTTGTCAGCATTACTAATGGCTTTAATGTGGACAGGAACCCATACTGAGAATTGGAAGATCTGGGTTCTGTTCCCTGCACTACCACTGACCTGTGGTGTGACTGTGCCTCTCTGCCTCAGTTTCCCCATCCATAAAATAGGGATAATAACACATTCCATTGTAAAGTGCTTTGAGGTCTATGGAAGAAAAGTGCCACATACTTATTCATACGCTAAGTATTAGTAATCAACCTGTGTTGACTGTGTCAGCGAAGACACCTGCCAAACCAACACAGTGATTACTTTGTTTTTCTCAAGTTACCTCCATACTGCAAGTGGTTAAAATTTACAGATTTAATATTTGGATCTGACCCAATGCCTTTGCCTTAGGTACTTTATATGAATTGAATTGGCTTAATTTAAAAATGTTGTTTAGAAATGTAATGTCTGAGGCTAGCCATGCATATGTCATAGTCCTCCACTTTCTCTCCCCATCCAGCCAGACCATCATAAAAGTGTGATTAGGTTGTTATAGAAATAATGTGCTGTTATCTCTCTAGAAGGAAATTAATTTTGCAGACAAACTTTCTAAATACTTCAATAACTAAGGAACGTTTAACCAAACAAAGTTCCACCACCAACCCCTTCCCAAAATAGAGGGGGGTTAATTTTGAGGTTTTCATTATGGGTTGAGCCTATGAATATAAATAAAGGATTCCATAGCACATTCTACTCTCTCCTTGGGAATCCCACAGTCAGCATTGGAGAGAAACACACCATCCAACCACCTCAACCTGCCTTCCTTCCTACTTGGGTCTGCTTTCTGCTTGCTTCATGGATGTTAAACTGTGTGTTCAGCTACTGTTCTACCTTGAATTGGCCCCCAAGGGCCTGTCAGTTGGCTGCCTTCTGCATTACAGACTGAGCATAGGCTTGAGTTCATTTCCCTGAGTGGTCAGGGTCACAGTCACTTGCCTTGTGTGCAATATTTGGATGATTATGTTTGCTTGGGCTGGGTGAAGGGTTTAGGTGGGAATCAGGACCCGAGCTTGCCAGACAAACCCAAATATTTGAATAGGAGTGGTTGTGTGGACTAGTTGTTAGGGCAGGCAATTTGTAGGTGTTTTCTCTGACTGGCTTGGCTGTAGACCCTGCTGTGTGACTTCAGGCAAGTCACTTTACTTCTCTGGGCGAAATTCAGCCATGCAGAGGCAGATGAAACTTCCACTACTCCAACTGGAGAGGCACCTGCTGACACTAAGACTGAGCTTGGTCTTATGTGCCTCTTCATCTGTAAAATATAACATTGTAAGCAATGCATGTTCCAATGCCTGCACATTAATACTTCCCTAAAGCCCAGACCATTGTTAGACTTCATTAAAGTTAGCAATGTGCCTTGAATTAAGGGTGCTCCATCAGTGGAAAGTATTTTCAGAATAACTCCTAGAACTCATTAGGGAAACACTTTTAGTGGCATCTGATGGAGGTTATTAACGGCATATGGCCAAACATGGAGAGGGTATTCTGGCTGTTAAACTCTCTCACGCACTTCCCTGAGCTTGCTTGATTGTATGGAGAATCCTTTGGAATATGAAAATGGACAGAGAGGCCCAAGTTCCTCTAGAGGGACATGCTCCAGCCTGTGACAAGTCATCAGTTCCTCCAAACCCAAAGGAGAATGAAGGATCAGCAGCAAGGCCAGACGTTACTGATGGGCTAGAGTGGACTGAAGATAAGAGTTCTGTACTCAGGGATATACACATACTTGCTCTACTGGAGGAAAAATAAGGGGGAAATAACCATGAATACTTGTAATATGTGAGTTTCCATCCTGACAATATATTTCATACCATACAGCTCGTGTTTCATGGCATAAAATAACTGACTTTAGAGTCCAAAAGACTCCACGGTCCCACTCCATATGCAACTGTGTATGCTAGGCATTGTATTTAGGGCTTTGGTTTTTGTCTTCCTTTCAAGCAGGGGTAGTCTATTTTTTTGTCAAGGTCCAACTTTATTGGTCAAGATATAGTCAAGGTCCAGACTGCAGAGAAACATTTTACACTCCGCAATAATGATAAGTAAATAAAAAGATTTTGCAGATCTGTTCAAAAGCATCCAGTGGTCCAGATTTGCCTGTGGTCCACCTATTGACTACCCCTGCTTTAAAGTATCAGCTACCTAGGCACTTTAAGAAGTAGGATTCCAAAATAGATGGTCTACCGATCTGATCCAGGATTTGCTTTACTGTGTTCCTGTGACAATGGGAAATGGACATCCAATCTTGATTGGTACTTTTCTAAAAGATGCTCTAGATAAGCCACAGATTATTAGACTCAACACAGGACTTAATGGATGAGATTCTGTGGCCTGTGTTATGCTGGATGATCATATGGTCCCTGCTAGCCTTGAAGTCTATGAATCTCTCTTCATGCACTGTCACCCCGATCTCACTTGAGATGAGTACAGTTTACAAGGGAAGAGGAGATAGTAAACTAATTTTGATGAAGGTGATAGTGGTAGATGTTGCTGCTGCTGGAGTAAGATGAAGGGAGCATAAGGAAGAGACAGAGAATCCTGGCAGTGATGAGGAATAGATTGGAGCGGGAAATGTCTGTAGATTTTACCAGAGGGACTTACAACACAGACCCCAAAGAAAAAAACAAATCAAGTGGGGGAAGATGGTAAACGAAGCCAAGAGAACTCAAGGACTCTGAAAATAAACATGGTTACAGGATGGACAGGGGATTCATTGTGAGTAATGAAGTCAAAGAAGAAGTCGTCTTCTTGGCAACCTGATAATTAATAAGCAAGTCAGGTACTGCTCCCTTACACTCTGAAGGAGTTCAGATCTGCGCAGCTCCAGGCCATCGGAATACGCAGCGATCCAAACAATGGTTAAGAAGGAAAACAGGAAGGCACACAAAAGAAGGAAAAGAGGAAGTTTTAGCAAAGAAAAGAAAAACCTAAATAACAATCTCAATGTCCATTTCTGTTTTGCACACAGACACTCCCATCTACAAATGCTTCACACTCTTCCCTGCCACTGCCCCTCCTCAGTACAGATACTGTCTGTCATTACTACACAAGGACATACCCACACACACCCCTCTAAAAATAAAAAATAAAAGCCTTACAGATAGTGGTGCTTTGACGCTGTATCCTAGAGTCTCTCATATTCTGGTCCATCAATATAATTCTAGCAAATTTAGTTGTTTCTCTGTCTGGAGATCATTAGAGGGACCCAGTCAACTTGGAAAATGCCCTTTCTTCTATAAATGTCTGTCTTTTAACAGTAAACAACACTGAAGGTTACAGCAATGGTAAGAACTTAGAGAAAATATTTGTCGGTTCACTTAAAACACTTTGTGTATAGTCAGCTTCACTTTACCCCATGCTTAGGCTATTTCCCCGCTGTGTGTGGGAGAGGAGGTGGGGGGAGGGGGAAAACATTGTAAGACGTATAAATGTGATAGTAAAGTAACAAAAAGTTAGCTGAGGGGGGGGGGCCCTCCCTGGGCAGGTGTGGTACCTAAAATTGATTTCCTTTTTTTAAAAATTGCCTATATTTCATGTTGACTGTGTCCCTTTAATAGCGTCCAACAACAGGATCATATGTCAAATGTAAGACCTTGCTGAAAGGTGCAGTAAGATTGTCTAGGGAGAGATGCCACAACTGTCAGCACCCAATCCTCTAGACAGAGGTACTCACCAAGTGCCAAATATGGTATAGTATGTTTTAAATATTTCATATAATACAAATACAGTGTGTGGCCTCCAAGCCCTCAGCTACCTTAAAACGCATTTGCACGCAGGTGCTGATGACCTTGTAGTAGTAACCATCTCATAAAACATTCTCTCGGGGGGGGGGGGGAATCCACAGTAGAAGACACGGGAGGAAATCTCCACTAGCATTCCTTCCGCCTCACCATATCTGTAATGAATATTGCAGATGCCCATCCTGTACTGTCAAAGCGGATGAATAAGACTCTGGTCTTTACAGCTTTTGGTCCAGAATCTTTCATACCAAGAAGTTCTCTGCGGCTTTGGGGTCATATTACTTGCCCTAATTCATGCACACATCCAAGTGGGTGATGTGCATGGACTCCCTTAGTTGTGCACAGAGCAGTGAGCATTATCTGGGGTTCTCCACTCCCCCTCCCCACCCCAGCACTCCTTTATTATAGCTTTGTCACTTTTAGTTGACTTTGGTTCCTTTGTAGCCTCTTCTCTCTCTTGAGGGAGGGTGACACCAAATGATGTTCCCATGAGTGGGCCCTCTTGGAGACTCCTCCTTCTCCTAGTGAGGTTAAACAGACTAGAATCTTTGACCACTAAAGTAAATATGAACACCAATTAAATAAGCTCTCTTTAAAAAGAGAAATCCGACGTGCTTTGGAAGAAGTTAGTGTTTGTGGTTGAGCACTGTGCAATGAGGAAGTTTCTCTGAATGTGGTGGCTATGACTCTGAACACAAATGTAAACTAATGTGAGAGGCAGAGAGAAGAACCAAGTCAGGAGGAGGGAGGATTTAATTTTAGAGATTAACTCCTTCCATCTTTATTTCGAAGCTTCCTACCAGGCTGTATCTTGAGGCCAAACAACTTTGCAACAGGAAAAAAACCCAAGGCCCATAAATATTGTTGCTCCTCCCATGGCTGGAAAGCTGGCTGGGACTGTACAGAAATGCTTGCGTGTTGTGACAGAGATAGACTCCACTTAATCTGCCTTCACCTCATCCCCTGTGGAGCCTAGGGTGACCAGATGGCCCGATTTTATAGGGACAGTCACGATTTTTGGGTCTTTTTCTTATATAGGCTCTTATTACCCCCCACCCCGTCCCGATTTTTCACACTTGCTGTCTGGTCACCCTAGTGGAGCCAGGCCTGTCACAGGCAGCACTAGACAGCCCTCTGCACTGAAACACTAGCCCTGGCTTCCTTTTCAACTCTTACTTAGTGCTTCTTGGTTCCTTTTTAAATCTTTGGATTTGTTCCCATTTTCATTTGTGCAGTCTTCCTCTTGCTGGTGCTCACCACCTTTCATGCTGCTATTTGATTTTGCTGAATGCGAGTTTCCCTGACCACTATACTGTGTATTTACTAATAAAACAATGATAGTTGAGGACAAGTATTCCCTTTAGGGACAGGAAATCCTTTCTTATTGTAGGACACCAGCCTGCGATACGAATAGAGCATGGCAAAATGTCAGTGTTTAACTCTTTCTTAATCTTGTTTAACTCATTGCCATCAACAGAGTGGTCAAATGGTGCAAAAAAAAATAAATACAAAAAAATAAAGTGTCTGTGAATGTGCATACAAATTCCCAACGGCTGTTTGGCTGAACCATGTCTGTACCCCTTATTTGCTATTCACGAGCACTCGGGCTAAAGGTTTTTGTTTGTCCAGGATGTTTGGAGAATGGCTGCTTTTCATATTAATAGCCATACTCTCATGCACACAGGAACATGAACAAAAGTATTGGCTCTTCGTCATTTACAACTAGTCGCCTGTTTAAAAAAAGTGACCAATCAGGGAGCAGGAATAATATGATGTGACAGGTGACCGCTCCACACCGCGAATAGCACATCTCCAAAGTGAACAATTCACGAACAACCCACAGACTGAAAATTGGTCAGCCCCCCCCCTCCTTTTGTCTTTGTTTTGATGCAGGACATGGCTGGGGTCTCACTCGGTTGCTGAGTTATGTCACTGCTATGAGGCGTTATCACTCTGCCCCTCCTGTTGGACAACTGGCTGCAACTTCAGAGCCACAAACCCAGAGTCTTGCTATCCTAGCACAGGATGACTGTGCTCAACTCCCTGTAACTGAGAGGCAGCATGGTCTAATTGGTAAGACCCTAGCCTAGGACTCAGGAGACCTGGGTTCTAATGCTGGTTCTGTTAATAGCCTGCTGTGTGATCTTGGGCAAGTCATTCTTCTTTGTTTCTCCTTGTCTAGTTAGGCTGCAAGCTTTTCTTGTCTTTAATGTGCATACAACGCCCACCACAAGGGGGATGCAATCTTGGTTGACTTCTAGGCACTACCATAACCCTATTAAGAATATAGAACTCAAAGGCATGATAATACATCCATCGAGGGCATATTAAAGTGCAGTTTTCACGTAACTGAAGTGAAGGGAAGGTCTAAGTAATGAAAGGCCTACCGAACCCATCAGAATGCATGTTAGAGATTTGTAACCCAGATCTTCACAGGTACTCACCATTCCTATGTTCAGTAAGCAATGCCTCAGTGGGAGCTGTGTATCTGTGAGGTCTCCAACACTGGAGGCTCAGCCCTCCTCCTATTTAAGTCACCCTGTAACAGCACTTGAGATTTTGCCAGTCAAATTGCTTTATTTAAATGGACCAATTCCTATTCTCCACAGGACTGAGATCACTTCCAGTTGAGCTAGTGGTTTGTGTTAGGCCCCTAAACTATGCATCCCTGTCACTTTTCTAATATGATTGTTACTACTATTTCACGCTCTCCAGTGAATATCCTTGTCTCCTCTAGTTCAGACACCATAACATTTGTGTCTGCTCAGATTACACAAAGCAGTTAGAACAGTGTATGAATCATGAATCCCATGAAATCTGTGCTTGGGTTTCAGCCTTTTTGCTGATTCCTTAAATAACTTTAAATAAATGGAAAGTAAGAAAAACAAAGACAGTCTAAGAATTTTTTTTTAAAAACCTTCCCCCTCCTCAGTTTGTTTACTCTATGCATTTGACATCACTTGATGTATAGTTACTTTCACTGCTTCCCTTGTCTTGTTCTCTTCTGCTGACATGAAAAGTTATACAGAACCAAAGCGCACACAGCTTCACTTTTATATGTGGAAACTTTATCATACCGAAGCCTCTCCAAAAAAATTTAAAAAAAAATTGAGGAGACTGAAAAAAATTAGTGAGCAAGTACCCTGAGAAAGCAGGCCACTTTTTCTAACCAGCCCCTGTAACTCTAGCTGGTGCATTCACCCTCCAGGATGACATCAGTCTGGTCTGAAGGAAGTATGTTCTGGTCCTTACAGCTTCTGATGCATTACACCAAATGCCATCAGTTTGAATTATGCAATGCTGTTTTTATACTGCAATCGGCCTGCTAACTGACTTACTGCTTTTCAGTGAGGAGAATATCTCTGTACATGCTGATCGTGGCCAGCTCTCAGGATAAGACAGCATGGCCTGATGGATAGAGCACTGAACTGGCAGTCAAACATGCCTAGCTCTGCCACTCACCAGCTCTGTGACCTTGGACAAATCACCTCCCCCCTGTTTCCCCTTCCACCCCTTTTCTGTTTGGAATGTAAGCTCTCCAGGGCAGGGACTGTTTTCTACTCCGTGTTTGTACAGCACCCAGCAGAATGGGTCCCCAAATTCAGTTGGTGCTAGTGTACTACAAATAATGCTAGGACTGAAAGAAGTTAGAGAATTCCCTATTTCAGTTTGTTTACTCTGCATTTGACAGCACTATATGTACAGTTAGTTTAACTGCTTCCTTTGTGTCTCATCTGTCTATTTCCCCTGTGGCTTGTGCACATCTCTCACCCTGCACCAGGGAAGACAAACATTTAAAAAAATAATAGGAAGATGCACTGTAAAACTGCAACAGTTGTCTGGGGACACCATAGTGGGGATAGTACCTGAAGCTACTTTGGAATCATTTTGTTTTGAGTTGACAAGACTTCATATTGATGATGCCCCTTTAAAAAAAAACAAAAACCACAACACACCACTACTCATGCCCTATATCTCTCTGTACCCTGGGTCTGCCCTCATAAGCCTGTTGGTCAACATCACCTTGATTCCAAGTATTAAATGCTCATTTTCTTCTGACTGTTAAATGAAGTCTCCTGGCCACTGAGCTCAAGAGATTAGATCGCAGCAAATAAAAGTTTTCTTTCAGAACATGTTTATCAGGCTCATCATTTGCAATGTGACAGTCACTTAAAAGCAGGGCCCGCTCCAGGCACTGGCTCAGCAAGCAGGTGCTTGGGGTGGCCTAGGGGAAGGGGCGGCACGTTGGGCTCTTCGGCGGCAATTCGGCGGTGGGTCCCTCGGGAAAGACCTGCGCCGAAGAAGAGAGCAGCGTGGTGGAGCTGCCGCCGAAGTGCCGCCGATCGCGGTCGCGGCTTTTTTTTTTTTTTCTGCCGCTTGGGGCGGCAAAAACCCTGGAGCCGGCCCTGCTTAAAAGGAACCAAACTATTTATACATTCTCCATCACCACAAAGCATCTGGTGCTCCTGGCCTCAAAACCAGCACTGGATTCTCTATGTACGACAACAAGGGTTATTTACCTTAGAAAGGTGACAAATAAGAGGGGATGTGATAAAAATATATGAAATGGTGAAGTGTCTAGAGAAGGTAGACTCGGTATCTTCCCTGTCTTAGTACAAGAATAAGGGGACATACAATGATGATGAAAGATCGTAAATTTAAAACCAATAAAGGAAATAGCTTTTTCACACAATGCATAAGTGGACTGTGGAACTCATTGCCACAGGATGTCAATGAGGCCAAGAATTTATCAAGATACAAAGAAGGGCTGGACATTTAAATGAATAACTCCAGATATTCTTGGTAATGATTTTTATTTATTTAGAAAATTATAAAGCCTGATGCTTGAGGGTTTAAGCCAGTCCCTGAGTAGGAGAGTTGAAGAGGAGACTTCCTGAGCAGGAGGTAAACAGGTTATCCCACAGCTGCCTGCCATAGGGTTTCTTGCATCTTTCTCTGAAACATCTGGTGCTGGTCACTGTTGGAGATGGGATATTGGACTAGATGGACCAACAGTCAAGTATTTGTCTTCTGATTCCCAAATCAGTGCCAGGAGACACAAGAGAAATGTTCATCAAGAGACTTGCACTCTTCAGGTCTTTCAACCCCATCTCACTGTACACCCTTTCTTCAGTTGTTCTGACTGGATGTGAATAGAGCTTAAGGGCTCATGGGGCGGGGGGTGGGGTTTGAAGAAATCTGGCCTTAGCTTAAATTGGGTAAAGTTTCTTGATTTTATCTAAATTTATTTGGTGGAAGATGTTTGTGAAGATCTAGAGAGCTAGTACCTGGGTCTGGTGGTCCTGGAGCAACTGCTACATCCACCCCATCACCTCTGGCAGAGCAGTGATCAACAGGCTGTGGGGCTAAGTGCCACCGGATGTGCCGCCGACAGGTGGCCTGATTGGCAATGCTCCTAGGGTTCCAGGTGCACTACTTAAGCATCTAGGGGATACTAGGAAGTTGTCTGTGCAACTAGGTGGATCTCCAGCTGGCTGCTCGTTCGCCTTGCTTTGGTTCCTGACTTCTGATTGTTAGCTCTGACCTTTGGCTCTGGCCCTACCTGCTAGGCCCAACAGCCCATGCCTTGGCCATGACAATGTTGCTCATGCAGACCTCCTGCACAGTGTGGGCATTTGATTCAGCTGTGACTGTGGGTCCTAGTCACTAGGTAAATCTGCTTCTAGCAGATGTATTCCTTGTGGCCTACTGCTGGTTACACCTGTCTTATAGGAGAGACCGTTTACCCATATATATTTTAATTTATTCTTTTATGAAAGAACATACATCAGTGATCTCCTGCAGAGCACTCTATTGGGAAATCATGGAGCCCACCACCTCTCAAGCAAGAAAAATAGCTTTTCACCAAGAGAATTGTCTCCTTGTGATTATGTTCCTGGAGGTTAGGGTACACTGATCTTTTAGATTATTTATTTATTTATTTTACAGGTGGTGCATCACTCACCACCAGGCTGGTGCCTCCTCCAATTCATTCTGGGGATTAGCTCTAAGCTAAAGCCCCCATCCGTAGTCTGCACACCATCACCCTGTCGTCAGTCTGTAGCCCCCCTCGTAGCCTCAGAAACTACACCCTCCTCTTTGTGGCTTGGCTTTCTGGCCATGCCACGATCAGTGTTTTCTACCTTCCGAGGGGGAGGAGTTGTATCACAGTACAATAGTCCAGCCACTTCCCCAGGGGGGGCACTCAGGCCCTCCCCCCTACTCTAGGTCCCAATCCAAGGACCCATTAAATAGCAGCCTCCTGTGGTGCCTCTTTAACCTCTCTTAATACTGCTATATTTCCCTGAGCAGGGCTGTTCCTATCTATTCTGGGGTCTTACACAGCCACCCCCATGGGGGGGTTGCACTTCCCACCATTGGTGAGCACAGGCCCAGCCCTGCTGCAGTCCTATGGAGAGTGGGGGCAGGGCCATGGGGAAGAATCATAAAATATCAGGGTTGGAA
This sequence comes from Terrapene triunguis, assembly GCF_002925995.2. Lineage (NCBI taxonomy): Eukaryota > Metazoa > Chordata > Testudines > Emydidae > Terrapene > Terrapene triunguis. The sequence goes on along the minus strand of NW_020664601.1, from coordinate 1,883,165 downwards.
GGGACCTCAGGAGATCATCTAGTCCAACCCCCTGCTCAAAGCAGGACCAATCCCCAGATCCCTAAATGGCCCCCTTGAGGATTGAACTCACAACCCTAGGTTTAGCAAGCCAATGCTTAAACCACTGAGCTATCCCTCCTGCTCCCCCAGTCCCATCCAGCAACTACTCTGTCCAAGGTGCTCACAGTTCTTTCAGCCCTCCAAGGAGACAGTCCTCATTCCCTAAGCTCCCAGCAGCAACTGACTCAGTCTGGCCCTGCAGCTTCCTTTTATCTGAGCCTGCTGGGCCCGGTTTGGTTGCTCTCTACGACTCCTTCCTGATTGGCTGTGCTTCACACAGCCTCTCTGGGTCACTCAGAGACCTCACATCCATTGCTCCTTCTGGGGCAGGGCATGGTTAACCCCTTCTATGCCTGTCTGGGGTAGGCATCCCATCACAAGGAGTTTACATAAACAAGTAAGGCCCATGTCTCTAAAAACTAGAGCCCAGATCCTGAAAGATATCTAGGCTCCATCCACTGATTTCAGTGGAGCCTTACATGGGAAGCTCCTTAAAAGTGAGAGGGCCACCGGCACCCAAACCGTGGCCTTGCCCCCCACGCCACCCCTTCTCCCTGAGGCCCCCCCCACTTGCTCCTCTCTGCTCCCCCATGCCCCATCGCTTGTCCTTACGGCCAGTAAAATGCATAGCCCTCCCCCCTTTAAAAGTGATGCGGCCATGGCCCCTGGACCCCCCCTGTTCCAGCACCCCTGGGCCCTGGTTCTGCTATGAGATCAGTATGGTCAAATTCCTGTGCCTACCTGGGGCTCTACTATAGTCAATGAGGATCTGCTCATGCAGGATCAGTGCCTGAATGTGGAGCTCATGCATGCCTCCTCACAATTTCCTCTGAATCCCAATGGGCTGTTTTTAGGGTTACCAGCCCTCCAGGTTGTCCTGGAGTCTCCAGGAATTAAATATGAATCTAATTAAAGATTATGTCATGTAATGAAACCTCCAGGAATACATCCAACCAAAATTGGCAACCCTAAGGCCTGGTCTACACTAGGAGTTTATGTCGAATTTAGCGCCGTTACATCGAATTAACTCTGCACCCGTCCACACCACGAAGTTATTTAGTTCGACATAGAGGTCTCTTAAATTCGACTTCTGTACTCCTCCCCAACGAGGGGAGTAGTGCTAAATTCGACATGGCCATGTCGAATTAGGCTAGGTGTGGATGGAAATCGACGCTAATAGCTCCGGGAGCTATCCCACAGTGCACCACTCTGTTGACGCTCTGGACAGCAGTCCGAGCTCGGATGCTCTGACCAGCCACACAGGAAAAGCCCCAGGAAAATTTGAATTCCTTTTTCTGTCTGGGCAGTTTGAATCTCATTTCCTGTTTGGACATCGTGGCGAGCTCAGCAGCACTGGCAACGATGCAGAGCTCTCCAGCACAGATGGCCGTGCAATCTCAGACTAGAAAGAGGGCCCCAGCATGGACTGATCGGGAAGTCTTGGATCTCATCGCTGTGTGGGGCGATGAGTCCGTGCTTTCCGAGCTGCGCTCCAAAAGACGGAATGCAAAGATCTATGAGAAGATCTCTAAAGCCATGGCAGAGAGAGGATACAGCCGGGATGCAACGCAGTGCTGCGTGAAAATCAAGGAGCTGAGACAAGGCTACCAGAAGACCAAAGAGGCAAACGGACGCTCCGGATCCCAGCCCCAGACATCCCGTTTCTACGAGGCACTGCATTCCATCCTAGGTGCAGCCGCCACCACTACCCCACCACTGACCGTGGACTCTGAGGATGGAATATTGTCGACGGCCGGTTCCTCGGACATGGTAGCGGACGGGGAAGATGAGGAAGGAGATGAGGAGGACGAGGCAGTCGACAGCGCTTACAACGCTGATTTCCCTGACAGCCAGGATCTCTTCATCACCCTTACAGAGATCCCCTACCAACCGTCCCCAGCCGTTAACCCAGACACAGAATCAGGGGAAGGATCAGCCAGTAAGTGTTTTAAACATGTAAACATTTATTTTTCACAGAACAGGAATATTAAGAATGGGTTTTTCATGATTACTTTGCCCTAGGCGCTTAACTGTTCACTCCCTGGCAGTGCAACTACTTAAAAAAAATCTAACAATGTCCGGTGTAGCATGATTGTTCTGCCCAAGCCGCTCTACTGTTTAGTCCCTGCCAGTGCAGCTACAGTAAAATGCGGTCTACATGTCCGGGGATAGAGCTGAAATCCTCCATTGACATCTCCACGAAGCTCTCCTGGAGGTAATTGGAAAGCCTTTGCATCAGGTTCCTGGGGAGAGCGGCCTTATTGGGTCCTCCGTAGTAGGAAACATTTCCGCGCCAGGAGGGAAGCAAGTACTCCGGGATCATTGCCCTGCAGAGCATGGCGGCATACGGCCCTGGTCTTTGCAGGCTTTCCCGAAGCATCCTTTCTTTTTCCGTCTCGGAAATTCTCATCAGAGTGATGTTGCTCATGATGACCTGCTTTGAATTAGGTAGGGGAATGTTAGTATTGGGACTGCTTGCCTGTTCCTTTACAGAACTGTAACCACCGGTTTACAGCCACGCGGTGGAGGCGGGAGAGGGGCAGCATACAGGGATCTTTCCCTGGGACAGCCGCGAGGGGGTGGGACAGGGGCAGAGTTCATGCTTGCCGGATTGCTGGCAGCAGGGACTGGCATTGCTTTCAATGTGAAAGGAGGCCAGTGCAACTATCAAAGTTTTAAGCAGCCACAAGTCTACGGCTTTCCATGTCGGCCTGCTACACAAATTCTGGTGTCCTGCCCTGCTTCTCTGATCTGCACTGCAAGACCCCAGGCACTGAATGCGAGGGCCGAAAATTCAACCTTGTCCTGAGTGCGCATGTGATAGGTGCTGTGCATGGTCTTGTTCACAGAGAAAGACTATGTTCTTTGTTCAAAACGAAATTTATCTTTCTGAGGAATTCACTCCCTTTTTCCCATTCCCACAGCTGCGACTGTCTCACAACCTAGCCTGGCATCACACTCCCAGAGGCTAGCGCAGATTAGGCGTAGGAAGAAGAGGACACGGGAGGACATGTTCTCGGAACTTATGGGCTGCTCCTGAGCCCAGGCAGCCCAGCAGACACAGTGGAGGGAGAACTTGTCCCAAATGCACAGATCACACATGGAACAGGAGGAGAGGTGGCGGCAGGAAGACCAGCAGGCGACTCAAACGCTGCTTGGACTAATGAGGGAGCAAACGGACACGCTCCGGCGCCTTGTGGATGTTCTGCAGGACCGGAGGCAGGAGGACAGAGCCCCGCTGCAGTCTATCTGTAACCGCCCTCCCCCGCCACCAAGTCCCATACCCCCCTCACCCAAAGTCCAAAGAAGGAGGGGCGGCAGAGTCCGTGAAAACTCTCACTCCACCCCTGCAGAGTGCTCTAGTACTAGAAGGCTCTCATTCCCCAAAATTTGAAAAGTCCTTTCCTTCCCGCCTCACCGAAGCCCCCGTCCAAGTTTCACCCCCCAGTTTCATGTGTAGTTGCTAATAAAAAATACGTTTCTGTTCATTACTGTTTCCATCATGTTCTTTAGAGGAGAGTCTGTCTGAAGGGGGGGAAGGGGGTTGGTAATTGGACAGGACAGCAGCAGGGCACACACACATTGCAGTCACTAGTTACCCTGGTCAGTCTGGGAGGTGGTTTTAGTGTTCTGTGGGGGGTGCTCTCTGACTTTGTGGCGGGGGAGGGCAGTTAGAGATCTTATGCAGCGGTCCTTATCCTGGATCACAGAGCCACGCAGCAGGGGATCTGTAACCGTCCTCCCCCTGCCACAAAGTCACATAGCCCCCCCACACACAGAGTCCCGAACAGGAGGGGTGGCAGGCTCCGTTGAAACCACCAGTCCACCACTGCGGAGCCTGTCATTCCTGGAGTTTAGAAGCGTCATTTGCATCACTACACTACACCCGCTCCCCACCACAGTCTGCGTCCCAGGTTCAATACTTTCCCGCGAAAACAGTAATAAAGAAAACGGTGTTCATTAACAAAATTCAAGTCATTTTATTTTTAAACGTGTTTTGGAAGGGGGGGAACGGGGTATGTAACTGGAGAGGATACTGAACATTTAGTGGGAAAAGAAACGGGGGCAGGTTCAGCTTCTCTGTACACAAACTGAAAAGTCACAGGTTACCCTGCTCACTCAGGAACCTAGCTTTCAAAGCCTCCCGGATGCACAGCGCGTCCCGCTGGGCTCTTCTAATCGCACGGCTGTCTGGCTGGGCGTAATCAGCAGCCAGGCTATTTGCCTCAACCTCCCACACCGCCATAAAGGTCTCCCCCTTGCTCTCACAGAGATTGTGGAGCACACAGCAAGCTGCAATAACAATGGGGATATTGGTTTTGCTGAGATCACAGCGAGTCAGTAAGCTTCTCCATCTCCCCTTGAGACAGCCAAAAGCACACTCCACCATTCTGCACTTGCTCAGCCGGTAGTTGAAGAGTTCTTTTTCAGTGTCCAGGGAGCCAGTATAGGGCTTCATGAGCCAGGGCATTAGCGGGTAGGCTGGGTCCCCGAGGATGACTATAGGCATCTCCACATCCCCAAGAGTTATTTTGTGGTCCGGGAAGTAAATACCTTCCTGCAGCCGTCTAAACAGACCAGGGTTCCTGAAAACATGAGCATCATGAACCTTGCCCGGCCATCCGACGTTGATGTTTGTAAAACGTCCCCTATGGTCCACCAGTGCTTGCAGCACCATTGAAAAGTAGCCCTTTCTGTTAATGTACTGGCTGGCCTGGTGGTCCGGTCCCAGGATAGGGATGTGAGTTCCATCTATAGCCCCACCGCAGTTTGGGAATCCCATCGCGGCAAAGCCATCTATGATGACCTGCGCGTTTCCCAGGGTCACTACCTTTGAGAGCAGTACCTCAACGATTGCGTTGGCTACTTGCATCACAACAACCCCCACGGTAGATTTGCCCACGCCAAAGTGGTTCGCGACTGACCGGTAGCTGTCTGGCGTTGCAAGCTTCCAGAGGGCTATGGCTACTCGCTTCTGGACAGTCAGGGCTGCTCGCATCCGGGTGTCATTGCGCTTCAGGGCAGGGGACAGCAACTCACAAAGTTCCATGAAAGTCCCCTTCCGCATGCGAAAGTTTCGCAGCCACTGGGATTCATCCCAGACCTGCAGCACTATGCGGTCCCACCAGTCCGTGCTTGTTTCCCGGGCCCAGAATCGCCGTTCCACAACATCCACATGACCCATTGCCACCGTGATGTCCTCGGCGCTGGGTCCCGTGCTTTCTGACAGGTCTGTGCTACTCTCAGACTTCAGGTCCTCACCGCGGTGCCGTAGCCTCCTAGCCTGATTTCTCTGCATCTGCCTCTGGGAAAGGTGGATGATAAGCTGCGAGGTGTTGACAACGGCCACAACTGCAGCGATGGTCGCAGCGGGCTCCATGCTCGCAGTGCTGTGGCGTCCGCGCTGTCACTGACCAGAAAAGTGCGGGAACTGATTTCCCGCCAGCGCTTTCAGGGAGGGAGGGCGGTAGTGACGGACAGATGACGACAGTTACCCAAAAACACCCTCGACACATTTTTTTACCCAGAAGGCATTGGCGTCTCGACCCAGAATTCCAATGGGCAGCGGGGACTGCGGGATAGCTGCCCACAGTGCACCGCTTCCAATGTCGACGCTTTCCCCGTTAGTATGGACTCACAAAGTCGAATTACTGTCCTTAGTGTGGACACACACGTTCGACTTTGCAATATCGATTCCACATATTCGATTTAAGTAAAATCAAACTACTCTCGTAGTGTAGACATACCCTAACTGCTTTTGATGGTTCTCTGCCTTTTTCCTGAGTTCCTGGTTGGGCCTTCACTCCCCAGCTCTGTTGCAATACTCCACCTGTACACCTTAGCACTCTACTGCAATCCAGGTTGGACCTTTGCACTGCATCACACCCATTTAAGACTTTTGACTGGCATATGTGCAAGCCGAAAGGAAAAAACTGCACCTAAAGATCACAGGGATTTCTTCTCTCACACACACACACTTTACAAAACCATTGAGAATGATCTTCAAGCACATTTTCCTCACTGTTGATATTGACATGACAAAATGGCCTTCCATCTGTCCAGCTTTTACCTGTCCTAAAATTAAACAAAAGAAACTGTATCTTATTATTCTTAAAAAAAACGAGGAATCCTTGTGGGACCTTAAAAAAAACGAGGAGTTCTTGTGGCACCTTAGAGACTAACAAATTTATTTGGGCATAAGCTTTCATGGGCTACCCATAAGGACTCCTCATATTTTTTGCTGATACAGACTAACACGGCTACCACTGAAACTTATTACTCTTAGGGTACGTCTATACTTACCCGCTGGTTCGGCGGCAAGCAATCGAACTTCTGGGTTCGATTTATCGCGTCTTGTCTGGACGTGATAAATCAAACCCAGAAGTGCTCGCCATCGACTCCGGTACTCCTGCTCGGCGAGAGGAGTACACGGAGTCAACGGGGGAGCCTGCCTGCCGCGTCTGAACCACGGTAAGTTCGAACTAAGGTACGTCGACGTCAGCTGCGTATCTTAGTTCGAATTGGGGGGTTAGTGTAGACCAGCCCTTAGTAATTCTCCCCTGTACCAACCTGAACAATTCTACACCCTTCATGTTTTATACTCTCCAACTACTTTTAGATAGTTATCATACCTCATCCCACTAGCTGTAGTATAGCCAAGCTTTCCTCATATAACAGTATCTGTCTGGTTCACCTTTCCCCTCCCCCCCTTCTCTCTGCCTTCTTGTTTTGGAGGAAATGTGACTAGTGGCTTGAAGCAGGAGCTGAGAGTTAGGATAAACTGGGTTTTTTTCACAGCTCTTTCACTAATTCATTATGGGCCTGGTCCCATGCCCACCGCAGTGAATTGGTTTTCCATTCACTTATAATGAGTTGTGAGTTCTTTGGATGAAGATTACCCTGTGCAAATTTCTAGTGAGAGTCTTATTTTTCTCTGAATCACTGCCACCCCTCCTCCCCTGTTCTCCTCCTTTGTTACTTAACCTAGGTCCTCGGCTTTCTATTGTTTGAATGCAGGAAGCCCCTCCTCTGGATATGTGGAGTTTGCAAACTAGCTGATCCAGCATTTTTGGAGACAGGATGGCTGGGCACTCACCCATATTAAATTACAGCTCTGCCAGACCCATACAACTGCAGGATTTTACATTTTATAGTAACTAATCTTGCTTCCATGCATGAGATCTGCCAAACTTAAATATGGAAACTTGGTGTAAAAAATATTTTGTTACATCTGTATAGTGCTTCATCCTAAATGACACATGCCATGATGCATAGAATCATGTCCTAAAGAAGAGCCATATATTAAACAAATACAAACTATAGCAGACGTGGCCAGACTGTGGCTCATGAGCTGCATGCAGCTCTTTTACAGTTAAAGTGAAGCTCCTGGAGCCCCCCACGCACCCCCCCCCCCCATTCTCCACCTACAATACTGGGCGGGGGGGATCTTGGGGCTTCTGCCCTGTGTCTGGCTGGTGGGACTAGGGGCTTTTGCCCTGTAGCGAGGGTCTTCTGCCCTGCAGGGAGGGGGGAATAAGGGCTTTAGCCCAGCGCGGGTCATCGGGACAGAAGCCCCACAACCTGGCATTCGCCGCCCCACGGGTAGGTTGTGCATGTCTTGCAGCTCTTGAACTTCTAAAGATTATTGAATGCAGCTCGGAGGGTCAGTAAGTTTGGCCACTCCTGGACTATAGGCTCAAATGCTTCTAAACAGCTTAAATTCTAGTTTTGTCTCATTTACCAGGGACTACACCATCTCTGGAACTCTATGCAGAACACAGACACCCTGTGACTAAGTAATATACTGAAACGGAGCAACACAGTATGCATTCAGCATCACTGAAATGAAGCGGTACCATGAGAGGACATCAGGGCAACATCTCTTTTATGGAAAATGCCTTGCAGAGCAAGGAAGAACTCTAAAGTATCTTTCTTCGAAGGCTGAAAAGTTATCCCTACCAGGACCTGAACCTGTGGTTCTAAGTATTTCATACCTGAGGCTTAGATAACTAAGACAGCCTGTCTGTCACTAAAGCCCTGATAGCAGAATATTTAAACACATTTAGAAGACATGCACAATAAGGCCTGGTCTACACTACGAGTTTAGGTCGAATTTAGCAGCGTTAAATCGAATTAATGCCGAAATCAACATTGCCATTTCAAATTAGGGTTACTGTGGCCGCAATTTGAAGGTATTGGCCTCCGGGAGCTATCCCACAGTGCACCATTGCGACCGCTCTGGACAGCAATATGAACTCGTATGCACTGGCCAGGTAGACAGGAAAAGCCCCGCGAACTTCTGAATTTCATTTCCTGTTTGCCCAGCGTGGAGAGCACAGGTGACCACGCAGAGCTCATCAGCACAAGTAACCATGCAGTCCGAGAATCGAAAAAGAGCACCAGCATGGGCCGTACGGGAGGTACTGGATCTAATCACTATATGGGGAGAGGATTCCATGCTAGCCGAACTACATTCCAAAAGACGAAATGCCAAAACATTTGAAAAAAATCTCCAAGGGCATGATGGAGAGAGGCCACAATAGGGACTCATATCAGTGCCTCGTGAAAGTTAAGGAGCTCAGACAAGCCTACCAGAAAATCAAAGAAGCAAACGGAAGGTCCAGGGCAGAGCCGCAGATATGCCGCTTCAACGCTGAGCTGCATGCAATTCTAGGGGGGGCCACCACCACTACCCCACCTCTGACCGTGGATTCCGAGGCGGGGGTAATCTCATCAGCTACACCTGAGGATTCTGCGGACGGGGAAGAGGAGGAGGAGGAGGACAAGCTTGCGGAGAGCACACAGCACTCCGTTCTCCCCAACAGCCAGGATCTTTTTCTCAGCTTGACTGAAATACCCTCTCAATCCTCCCAAGGCAGTATCCCAGACCATGAAGCCATGGAAGGGACCTCTGGTGAGTGCACCTTTGTAAATATAAAACATGGTTTAAAAGCAAGCGTTTTTTAATGATTAATTTGCCCTGAGGACTTGGGATGCATTCGTGGCCAGTACAGCTTCTGGAAAAGTCTGTTAACGTGTCTGGGGATGGAGCGGAAATCCTCCAGGGACATCTCCATGAAGCTCTCCTGGAGGTACTCCAAAAGCCTTTGCAGAAGGTTTCTGGGCAGTGCAGCCTTATTCCATCCTCCATGGTAGGACACTTGACCACGCCATGCTAGTAGCAAGTAATCTGGTATCATTGCATGACAAAGCCTGGCATCGTATGGTCCCGGTGTTTGCTGGCATTCAAGCAACATCCGTTCTTTATCTCGCTGTGTTATCCGCAGGAGAGTGATATCGTTCATGGTAACCTGGTTGAAATACGGGAATTTAATTAAGGGGACAGAGGTGGCCGTTCCTACTGGGATGTTTGCCTGTGGCTGAAAAGAAATCCTTCCCTGCAGTTAGCCAAGCGGGGTGGTGGGGCCATTGGCGCTGAGCTTTTCGCGTTTGGTTAGCAGGGATCTTCCCTGATACCCGCCACGCGGTGGGGGGAGGGGTAAAGCGATCATCCCAGAGAATTGGATGGGGGTGGGTTAGTTTGGTTTCTGCAGGGATCTTCCCTGATACCAGCCACGCGGTGGGGGAAGGGATAAAGCGATCATCCCAGAGAATTGGATGGGGGGAGGTTAGTTTGGTTTCTGCTGCTGCACGTTAACAGGAAAACTGCAGCACTCAACGGGCTTTGCTTGGTATGTGGGAAAGGAGGGTGCTGCTTTTAGGAAGGTTGCAGAAGCCGAAAGACAATGGCTTACTATGGCTGCATGCAAGCCGAATTCTGTAGCCCGGACCTGCGTCTGTGATCTCTAACACCAAAGCCGCAGACACTCAATATTAAGACGCAAAATGCGACCTTGTACCGAAATCACATGTGCTATGTAATGTGAATAGTGTTTTTCACCCTGAAAGAGTATAAGCATTGTTCTGTAAAATGTATCTTTTTAAATACTTCTCTCCCTTTTTTCCCTCCCGCAGCTGCAAATTTTTCAAGCCTCCCTCCTCCGTCCCGAAGGCTATCTCAGATAAGGCAGCGAAAAAAACGCACGTGAGACAAAATGTTCTCGGAAATCATGCAATCGACCCGCGATGAAAGAGCTCATCTGAATGAGTGGAAGAACACCCTATCCCAGTACAGGAAAGCTGCCAGTGAACGTGAAGCCATGAGGGACGAACGTGAGGAGAGGAGGGACGCTCGAGATGAGAGGTGGCGGGATGCAGCGCTGGGGCTGCTGCGTGAGCAAACGGACATGCTCCGGCGTCTGATGGAGCTTCAGGAACAGCAGCGGGATCACAGAGTGCCGCTGCAGCCCCTGTATAACCGCCCTCCCCCCTTACCATGTTCCATAGCCGCCTCACCCAGACGTGTAAGAACGCGGGGGGTGGGGGGGAGGCTCCGTGCACCCTCCCACTCCACCCCAGTGGACAGCCCAAGCAAAAGGCTGTCATTATTTTGAACTTTTGAAGTGGCCTTTTCCTTCCCTCCTATCCTCCTCCCAAACCCCACCCGGGCTACCTTGTCAGTTCTCTCCCTCTTTTTATAATCAATTAATAAAGAATACATGATTTTTAAACGATAGTGACTTTATTTCCTTTGAAAGCAAGCTGTGATCAAAGGGGGAGGGTGGGTTGCTTACAGAGAATGAGTCAATCAAGGGGGTGGGTTTTCATCAAGGAGAAACAAACAGAACTTTCACACCGTAGCCTGGACAGTCATGACACTGGTTTTCAAAGCTTCTCTGATGCGCAGCGCTTCCTGGTGTGCTCTTCTAATCGCCCTGGTGTCTGGCTGTGCGTAATCAGTGGCCAGGCGATTTGCCTCAGCCTCCCACCCCGCCATAAAGGTTTCCCCCTTACTCTCACAGAGATTGTGGGGCATACAACAAGCAGCAATAAAAATGGGAATATTGGTTTGGCTGAGGTCTGAGCGAGTCAGTAAAGTGCGCCAGCGACCTTTAAACGTCCAAATGCACATTCTACCAGCATTCTGCACTTGCTCAGCCTGTAGTTGAACAGCTCCTGACTACTGTCCAGGTTGCCTGTGTATGGCTTCATGAGCCATGGCATTAAGGGGTAGGCTGGGTCCCCAAGGAGAACTATAGGCATTTAAACATCCCCAACGGTTATTTTCTGGTCTGGGAAGTAAATCCCTTGCTGCATCCATTTAAACAGATTAGTGTTCCTGAAGATGCGAGCGTCATAAACCCTTCCCAGCCATCCCACATTGATGTTGGTGAAATGTCCCTTGTGATCCACAAGTGCTTGCAGCACCATTGAAAAGTACCCCTTGCGGTTTATGTACTGGCTGCCCTGGTGCTCTGGTGCCAAGATAGGGATATGGGTTTCATCTATCATTCCACCACAGTTAGGGAATCCCATTGCAGCAAAGCCATCTACTATGACCTGCACATTTCCCAGAGTCACTACCTTTGGTAGCAGCACCTCAGCGATTGCTTTGGCTACTTGCATCACAGCAGCCCCCACAGCAGATTTGCGCACTCCAAATTGATTCCCAACTGACCGGTAGTTGTCTGGCGTTGCAAGCTTCCACAGGGCTATCGCCACTCGCTTCTCAACTGTGAGGGCTGCTCTCATCTTGGTATTCTGGCGCTTCAGGGCAGGGGAAAGCAAGTCACAAAGTTCCATGAAAGTGCCCTTACACATGCAAAAGTTACGCAGCCACTGGGAATCATCCCAGATCTGCAACACTATGCGGTCCCACCAGTCTGTGCTTGTTTCTCGGGCCCAGAATCGGCGTTCCACGGCTAGAATCTGCCCCATTAGCAGCATGATCTCCAAAGCGCCGGGGCCTGCAGTTTTGGAGAATTCTGTGTCCATGTCCATGTCCTCATCACTCTCGTCGCCGCGCTGCAGTCGCAGCCTCCTCCTCGCCTGGTTTTTCAGGTTCTGGTTCAACATAAACTGCACGATAATGCGCGAGGTGTTTACAATGTTCATGACTGCTGTCTTGAGCTGAGCGGGCTCCATGCTTGCCGTGGTATGGCGTCTGCACAGTTCACCCAGGAAAAAAGGCGCAAAACGGTTGTCTGTCATTGCTTTCACGGAGGGAGGGGTGAGGCTGTACCCAGAACCACCAGCGACAATGGTTTTTGCCCCATCAGGCATTGGGATCTCAACCCAGAATTCCAATGGGCGGGGGAGACTGCGGGAACTATGGGATAGCTATGGGATAGCTACTCGCAGTGCAACGCTCCAGAAGTCGACACTAGCCTCGGTACATGGACGCACACCGCCGAATTAATGTGCTTAGTGTGGCCGCATGCACTCAACTTTATACAACCGGTTGCCAAAAATCGAATTCTGTAAATTCAGAGTAATCCCGTAGTGTAGACATACCCCTAAATTGCAATTGTTTCTGTGTGGCACCTTTACTATGGAGATTATGGACTTTAACCATGAGGGGGCTCCACTGATCAACTGTAATACAAACATTGCAGCAACTCAGACCAGTGTAGAATTTTGACAGGGAAGAGTATCACTTTCATATTTTATTAATTACTGGAAAGAAATGTATCCAAACCAGGAAGTTCAAATCCAGCCTTGGGTCACTCTCAAAGTCATGGGGAGTTTAGATCCAGTGCCCTGGTGTGGACTCCTTTATAAAATTTAATAAGGCTCTTAAGGCTTTTATAGGTAAAATACACTCAACCTCCTCAATAAGACTATTTCACAGATTAGATGTCTACCTGATATATTTCCCCCACTTACATTTTACATCATGTCTCTTATCTTTCCTCTCTCTCATTCCTTGCAATGTTTCTCCTCTCTGTTTAAAAAGGAGGTGATCCCCAGGTGCTGAAGGAGAACACTGGGTGATGCCATTATGCTTTGAGAGGGGTTGCATGCTCTCTGTTAAGAGGGAAAATGCATAACTAAATTATTTCTGAATCTCTCCTTTTGGATCCAGATCTCTAGGATTTTGCTTGGTTTATTCATCAGAGAATCAAGAATTAATCCATCTACCATATGGAGGAAAAATGCTGCAGGTTAAGCAAAAAAGGGTTTCAATATGAAACATAATATGCCCCAGGCTATTTTGTTACCCAATTGTGTCTTCGTTAACATTCAAATATTTCTTAACTGTGCAGTTCTGCCTTTAACTTGCAACTCGTATGCCTTGTATTATAAAAACATTAAATTACACTGCCATGTTGAGGATTATTTAAACAATCCCAGAAAGTAGGTCAGTCCGTAATTTACTCCTGGTTTATTAGGGGCTGTTAAAGGAAAAGAGCAATGTTTGTTAAATGGACAGCTGGACCCAAACTGTTAGGGGAAAGGCCTTTGGCTGAGAAAACAGTTGCTAAAACATATATCTTGAAGGAAAGTATGGCAAAATCTTGCGTTCACCACAAATTTCCTAGCTAACAAATAGGATTAGAACTGTGTCTGTTCCAAGAGCAGGTTAGATAAGGCATCTGTAGGAACAATGCAGGGAGCAGTCCTGTAAAACCCGAGGAACTGGAATAGAGGAGCCATTTGGTCGTATTTGGCCTTTCTGGTCTGATTGGGGTTTTTTTTGTTTTTGTTTTTACAAGAACAGACCTGAAGATGCCACTAATTGGGGGGGGGGGGGGGAGAGAGAGAGGGGGAAGAGACCATTCAGATTTCCTCTTCTTGAATCATAAGGAAAATTGCCTTCATTAAGTTGTGATTTTAATATACATAAAAGCAGAATGATTAAGTTGTCCTTATTAAAGCAGAATGTCCTTCTGGGGCCAGACCTCAGATGTTTGCTTACGAACTAATCTCCAATTTCCCAGTGTTCCCACTGGAAATTCTCTGTGGTATGCTGATATACTGTAAGAATTTTAAAGAGAAGGATATTGATCTGGGAATACAACTTTATATAAGAGGGGCACTGCCAGGATAAAAATCCTGAGACAAAACACCTCCTTACTGTGTGGCATGGAGGAGGTGAAAAGGGCAAAGATCCTGTCCCTGACGTTTTTCCCCTTCCTCTGACAGTAACATAATTGCCAAGCAACATCACTGCCTTCTCCCTCTGAACCACAGAAGCTCCTTCATATGAATGTTCTGTGGCCAGGGCTTCTTGGGACTAGGGGGTGTGCGGCTGGGAAGAGGTGGCCTAAAATTGGGAGGGGGACAACCTGCCTGTGCAACATTATCCCCAGCAAACCCAGAGGAAAATTCCCATAGTGATCCAGACCTAGATACATAAATAAAAAGGATAAAATAGAGATTTTCATCATTTTCTCGGACAAACCTAAAACTGGCTAGATATGGGAATTCAGTAGCAAAGGGAATCACTTGATGTGCTTATTTCCCATAATGTTCTTCTGTCTCATAATTATTTTATAAGTGATACTGATTCGTGACTGAGCTGTTGGAGAAAATGGAAAGCTTTCCTGGCGTCTGCACAGAGATCTTTCCTTCTGTTACTGTATCTGTCGGTCACCATTTACCTTAATTTTACTTCTGAGCCAACTGTCATTCTCTTACAAACACAAAACAAATTGTATTCATGACAATAATTCTAATTAGCCTTCCTCCACATAGGAGTAGGTTTTTAAATGTTTGATGGCTGTTTCATATCCACTATGAAATGTTTTTTCCTCTCATTGTTCTTGGCTTAGTCCTTATTTTACAATTTTAGTTCTCTCACTTGTCCTGACTGCATATATTTGGACCTCCTAATATTCAGGACATCACAATGTATTTTGTAAAATAAGCTGCTGAATACTTGCATGGTATTCAATTTTATAAAATATCTGGCAAAGGCTGAGTATATCAAAGGACAAGAACGGTGTGAGACCTAGATCCTTAAAAGTATTTAGGCTCCTAACTTCCATTTCAATGGATTAAAGGTTGTGGCGGTGTTACCCAGGAGAGAAGGTCAACTCTGAGCCCCACAGCAGCATCTAGTTTAAAGTGAAATCTCTTGATTACCTGAGAAGACTACATGGCCTCCCGTTTTCAGTGCTTCTGACAGGAATGAAAGAGACATTGAGTAAGAGTAGTGAATTGGGAAACTGAGGAGAGCAAGTTCTTTAACATTCAGAAGCCAGATGGCTAGATTCTTTTCCTGTCTGTTTCTATGTAACCTCTGAAGTAAAACTTCAGCAAGCACCCTTCCAACTCACAGTTAAAAGGCTCCATGGCAAGCTTAACTTCCGAGAGAGGCCCCAAAAGCCCAAATATTGCTGTGTTATAGCCATACTTATTTATTACAGCTCATTAAAATCCTCCTGAGCGCAAGCTCAAGCTTTATAAAAATGCAGTAAACAAACAGAACGGTCATGTCCCTCACAATAGAAAACAGATGGGACGCGGGGGGGCAGTGTACAGAGAAAGGGTTCTTTATTTGGAATGTTGAACAAATAGATTCTGTGGTGCCCTAGCTCAGTATCTTGTAGACTGAAGCACAGAGCTTGGACGTCAGTGTTACAACGCGTGATCCCGATCCAGATTAAGCAATTATGGAATAGATTACTGTCTATGCTACAAGGAACAGCATCCCCAAAACACAACTCATCCCAAATCCCCACAGCTCAAAACATTAAGCATCTTCATCCCCTCTGCTCCATGTCTTAAAAGACCTGGAAAAACACATGAGCCTTGTAACACGATCTGAAGGTCAATAAATCTGAGCTCTGCCCAGCCAATGTAAAGAGCAAATTTAAAGTGAAATCGAAGACCCCTCACTGAACCCCATACCTCTAGCAGTCTTGTGATTAAGTAAGGAGGTCATTAGTTTGGACATCTCCTTTATTTGTGGATGCAGTGGTATGAGTCTGAGGAGAAAGATTCTCTCTCAGGTAGCCAGGACTCAACCCATTTAAGATTTCATAGATTAAAACCAGATACCATCTGGAAATCAGTTGGAAGCCAGGGTAAATCTCTGAGTACACACCTAATGAGCTCCCTGTGAGAAATACCCTGCAACAGATTGGCCATCATTGTACTGAGCTGCAGCTACCATCCCTGAAGCCAAGCCCTGACCCAGCAAGGCACTGGAGAAGCTGATCAACCATACCATCCCAGTCCAATGAAATAGAGTAGAGTTGGGTGTCTTCCACATGTTGGAGTCATCTCAACCTGTGCCACCTCACCATCTTCCTGACTGGCCTCAAACACTGAACAGAAGGGGGTGACAGATTAGAAAACCCTAGAGCATCCCCATCCCTGGCAGAAAATGAATAGGTACTCAGAACTCTCCTCTGGGTACTCTCAACAAGGAAAGAATAGAGCCACTCAAGGTATGTTTGTCCCCTGCCAGCGTGACCAGCCATGTCAACAATGCTTCATGGTCAAGGGCATCAAAGGAGCTGTTAGAGTTTAAAGGAGCAGCATGGATAACGGTGAGCCACAGAACCAGTGCAATCCCCACACCCTCACCAGGTGAAACAGCAAACTGATCAGGCCCAAGGAAATCTGAAGGTGCCACGTATTGTCAGACTTGCTCTGACTTCACTTTCTCTGTAACTTGCCCTTAAAAAAGGAAAATTGAAGACTGATAATCTTGTTGATTATCATTCAACATCAAGAGTTTAAGCAAGGGTCTAGTAACCCTTGTTTAAAGGCAAGATTGCTTGCTGACAATTGCCTCTATCTCACCATAAGATTTCATTAACAAGGAGGTACATGGGTCTCATTAGCATGTATTAGCCCAAAATTCTCTCCGCACCACCAGAATGTCCGTGAGCAGAATTGACTGGAACTCAAGTAGAGAAGACCCTGCATTTGTCCCCTCCAAAAGAGTTTTTGCTTCCATAGAAGCTGAAAATTCAGATCAAATTATCTTGCCCACAAAGTACAATGAAGTAAGAAATATTCAAACCTGTGGCCAGACAAAGGCAGCAATTCTGTAAACTGCGGCCACCTGATATTGGTTTGATGATGGGGAGTTGTTGAATGCTGTGGTGGAATCAAAAAACCTATTCTTTGCAACATAAGGAGCTTTTGACAACTGATGCCAAAGTTAGGTAGGAAGCAGCCAGCCATGCTGAGACTGGGTTTCCTCCACCAGAATTCTGTCTTCCCTCACATTTCACCTTTCTCATGTTACCAGTGTACCAAAGTGACCCAGGAGGATGCAATCAGTGAAGTAGGCACCTGGGAACTGTCTTATCAATAGACAGGGGCAATTGTTAGTGTCCTACCAGGCCACAGATAGAGCAGCCTGTTGGCTATTGTCTTCAGGACCATGTGAAATCACTCTTTGTGAATCCACTCTTCCACTTGCATTTGACAGTAGACCATCAGGTTCTCATCAGGACTACTGCAGATATGGTTGACAGATGATCATTCTTTGAAATCCAGATTGGGAACCTTAGGGTAATTCTTTGTATTGCCACTGACCATTAAAGTAAGAGAGTTCATAACCATTTGAGAAGTTGGACTGACTTGATCAGTCTATTAAGTGTTGGGAGGAGTTATAGAAAAGGGGTTATTGGCGAAGTATTCTCAATATATTAATATTTTGTCTCATATATGAACAGGTGAATTATTTATGGGCAGAGTAACAGGGGCAGCTGCCTCCCATGCACTTCCTTGTGGCCAGGAGTGCCTCTGCAGTGCCCTGACCCTGTTTTTTCCCCTTCATCAGGGATCTTTGAACAAACTCCATAATCTCTTTCCAATCACACCCCTTCTTAGGGTCTGGATTTTTATTAAATTACCAATGTTCTGTTTGTTTTGAGAACTGGCTTCTACTAAGGCATAAACTGGGCACAGCCCCTCCTCCCTGAGGAACTGCCCCTTCCTTGGGACCACTGCAGGAGACCCTCTCTCCCTGCAGGTTCCTTCTGTAGTTCCCTCACTGCAGGAACCCCATCCCTTCTCCTTGCTGTGATTTATGGTGAAGCAGACTCACTTGCTGAATCTGACTGCTAAGCACTGGACGCCATAGATTATTCAAGAAGTGAAGTCTTTCATCTTTCCCAGTATTCTTAAAGAATTGCAATACTGTTTTTTTTTAAATAAGTCCCCTTTTGCCTGATACTGTTACTAGATGCTGCAGCAAAAATTTTAATACTTTAAGGCCTGAGTTTTTCATATAAATTCCTCTTTTTGATGGCACATTCTTTGCTCTCCGAAAGGAGATGAGCTGTTTTCTGGACCTTGCACATCCCACATAATCCATCTTTGTTAGTAATTTGTTTCCAATAAACAATTTAAGCCACCGTGGCCAGTTAAAATTCTAACTAGAGCCACTTCACTCTTCTTCTCAGGGCCTTGGAGTAGATCAGCATTTTCAACTTTTGAGCATATTTCACACAATTCCCCCCCTCCTTTGTTTCTTTTGCCCATATTTCCTGCAATTCCTCTCGGAACTCAATTTTAATTAGATTTTTAAACTCCAGTTTACTTAAAGGGATCTCTAAATCAACTTGCTTGTATTTGGCAGCTTTTTGTGTCATTGCCCACTACCCCTACATGTGCTGGGATCCATGCTATTACCAAATGCATCAGTTCTGTTAATAGTAATATTTCATTAAATATATCCTTTCTGCTATCTGAAGTGCCGTTTTTGATCGCCATTAGTCCTGATAAGGAATCAGACAGGATGACCACGGTGGCTGGGCACACATCTGTGACCCAATTTAATGCCAGCATTAACCCTGCCAGTTCAGCCATCAAACAGCACAAGATTTGATAGCCATACAGCTTTCTTGATTTGGCGAGAAGGAACGGAGAATGCAGTTCTTACTCTTCCTGTTCTTACATCTTTGGAGCAGTCGGTACACATTAGGCAGTAGCAACCCCACTTATCGTAAACGTATTGATTTGCTAGATCATGCACATTCAACACACCTTTTCCTCTTTTTTCATTTCATTATACTTCCTGACGTAGCTATGGAATTGTATAATTTTCCAATTATAATGCATTTTCCCAAAGCTATAGACTAAAAAAGGTTAAAATCTCTCTTTTCATGATCCTTTGTCCACACTTTAATCCTACTTACATGAGACATTTTGAGTTTTTGTCCTTCACGTCCACCACTTAAGTTCCAGCATTCCTCATATATTAGCTTAGTGTTTCCATCGTCACTGTTCCCAATGATGTTAGCCCAAAAGTTTAAGTCTAAAAGCATAATTCTTAAAATAATAGGCATTTGACCTGTAGCTATCTGTAGTACACAACGCCGCTGCGTGATGAAGGCACCACATGCAATTCACAATGCCTAAGCTTGGAAACCCCATTCCTACAACTTCCTACTGCCTTTTACCTTGGGAATCACCTGATTTAATTCAGGTGTGGCTCCTCCTGGAATCAGGGTTGGCGTAGCCACAGGCTCTCCAGCCCACAGGAAAGTCACCCTGTTACAGACAGCTTATTGCATTTGACTGAGCTCTGGTAAAACAGAGGTGGCTGAATAAATTTCAAAGTATTGGGGAATGGAGGTGGGGGATATATATAAGTGAGTAGAGCAGTGTCTTGGCTCCAGATTAATTATATATTAACCTTCTACACAATTTCACCATTTCTTTCCATTAAAGTAGGAGGCTCAGCAAGCTAGGTACTGGAACAGAAGGATCCTGAGGGCATATATTAGGATTTTCCAGTTGACATTTGACTATCTTACAGGGTTTTGTAGGACACATTAATTTTTCTGCACTTCTTTGTATTAATGCATCTTGACCTTTCTATTCTGAGTCCATCCAGCCTTCTAGAGTGGAGAGAAAGTGAGCGCTTGCTTGGTGAGCAAGCCAGACTTCTTCAGAAAAGACCAAAGGGACTCATATTATCCTTGGTGCAAGGGTAATAATGCTGCTCATTAATGTAGCATTTATCTACCACTTAAAACCTTCAGAGCACTTTACAAGCACTAATCAATCTTTGCAACACCCTGAGGAGGTAACTGAGTAATATCATCACCATCTTACAGATGGAGAAACAGAGACTCAGAAAGGTTGATTTCCCCAAGGCTTGTGAGAGGTAGTCTGTCAGACCTGGGATCAGAACTGGAGCGCCTGGGTCCAGACCAACTGGGCCACACTGCCTTTTGTAATGGGATGGGATGTCAAGAACAAGCAAGTGTTTCCATGTGCTTTTAGGAATGGCAGTGGAGCAATACAGAAAGAGTAGAAGCTAGGAAGTCCTCAAACATTAGAGCAAGTTACGTAGAATAGGGTGGTATTTGGATTCCTGTTGTTGACCAGCATACTACAAATAGGGTCACCTCTTCTAACCCCCTCTAGTGTTACTTATACTTCATCCAGATCAGTGATATTCAACCTGTGGTCTGCGGACCCCCTATGTCTAAGATTTCCAAAAGGGTCCACTCTTCCATTAGAAAATTTGTAGGGATCTGCAAATGAAAAAAGGTTGAAAACCACCAATCCAGATGAATACTTCTGCCAGCAAGAAACAATCTTATGGGGGAATAATGCAACAAAGTGACACTTCCTTGTTTGTTTTGTCTAGTTTAGGCAATAAATGGAGTGTCTCTTGGCCAGTCATAGCCCAATCAAGAAAGCCCATTTGGACTGTAAGAGCTGATCTGGTTTATGCAGAGATTTCCTTTAGACCTTGGGTTATAAAAATGTGCCTGACAAGCTGTCAGCTAAAATTTCGTCCCCAGAAGGAAGGAGTGGGGGAGTAAATGCTTCAGTGAAAGGCATTCCATGTTTCTATGGAAATGTAGAAGGTACTGTCTGAAATGCACATACCAGGTTTTAGTTCAAAAGCAGGGAGTTCAGGAATTATCAACCAAATGAAGTACAGGATAGCAAGAGACCATTCTCACAGCAGGGTGACTGGAATGAGAGTAAATAACCAGCTAAACGCTCCATGTCTTATGTCTCGTTCTTTAACAGGAAGATTTAGATTAGTGATCCTACTATTGAGGAACTGTGGTTTTGAAAATTCTTCTTCCCGTTCTCTAAACTTTCCTACAGTAAAACTTGGTGCTTAATGTTAAGCTGCATCTGCAGCTCAAAATGCCACTTGATATGACTTTTGGCCAGGGCCAGCTCTAGGTTTTTTGCTGCCCCAAGCAAAAAAATTTTGGGCTGCCCCCCACCCCAGCCCTGGGCTTTCCCCCTCCCTCCCCCCCCAACTGCACCCTCCTGCCGCCCCAGCCCTGGGTCACTGGTAACTCGCTCCCAGGGCGGGTCATTCAGCAGGAATTTTGAATGTGCACAGAACATAGACAGGATTGGTTCCCATATGGTTACAGAACTGCAGTAAAGTGGAACAATTTTCAGCTTGTGTGGCTGGAGGATATCTGGATGCATATTATAAGACTGTCCTACATAAATGAGGAAAAGTTGAGGTGCCTTTATTATTCTTTTGTTCCATTCTTTATTTCTATGGGGAATGCACTATCACGATCTTCCTTTTAAACAAATAAAACTAAAACTTAAAAAAAAAAAACAAGCAATGGTTGTTGAAAATAGCAATTCCAGTCCTAATAACCACTGGGAAGCATTTCTTGCTCAATTTATTCTACTTTTTCTACAGCAAGTTACAGTGGATCAGTATATTTGATTTGGGGGAAATGAAGTAACAGCTGCCCAAATTGAGCTTGAGCACTCCTGAATTTTGAGGGTGTTCAAATCTGGAAGGCAGGTGCTAGATTCCTTTTCTGAATATTAGCTATATCTGGAAAGGAAAAGTCAATTTCTGCTTCCATGGCTCAGAAGTGGAAATCCTCTTAAGTGCCTGGTACTGTAGCTAAAGCTGCCCAGGTCCAGAGCCTCCCCTCCCTTACTTTTCATTTTAAATTCTAGTGAGATCCACATACCTCCCTTGCTAGGCTTCAGATAGAGAGGTGCACCGTCCATTTAGTCCCCCCAATTCCTTCTTTGGGGGAGAACCCAGGGCTGGGGCGGCAGGAGGTGCAGGGGGAGGGAAGAGCCCAGGGCTGGGGCGGCAGGGGGGGCGGGGGGGGGGGGAGCCCAGGGCTGGGGGAGGCGGGGGGGTGCAGGTGGGGGCCAGAGCTGGGGCAGCAGGGGGTGGGGGGAAGAGCCCAGGGCTGGGGCAGGAGGGGAGTGCAGGTGGGGGCCAGAACTGGGGCAGCAGGGGGTGTGGGCGGGGGAGAGTCCAGGGGTGGGGCAATACAGGGGTGCAGGGGGAGGCAAAAAACCTAGAGCTGGCTCTGTTGCTACCGTTCACAGCAAGCTGCAGATTTCAGTACCATATTCCTTCCTCCCCCCTTTCCTGTTGGTAGTGGCCAAGGGAATGCTGGGAAATGTAGTTCTTTCCCTGCTCCAGGGCTGGCTCTATAGGCAGGGAGCTAACCAAGGAACTACAGCTCCCAGGGCCCCCTGTTGGTTTTCAGCTCCCATGCTGGATTCTTGAGCCCCTTGCAAATCTGCTGCCCCAAGCAACTGCTTGCTTTGCTGGTGCCTAGAGCCGGCCCTGCTTTTGGTCCTATTTACAAAAAGACATCTGAACATATTTGTTATGTTTATTTATTGGGGGAGGGATAGCTCAGGGGTTTGAGCATTGGCCTGCTAAACCCAGAGTTGCGAGTTCATTCCTTAAGGGGGGCAAAATATGGGATCTGGGGCAAAATCAGTACTTGGTCCTGCTAGTGAAGGCAGGGGGCTGGACTCAATGACCTTTTTGGGGTCCCTTCCAGTTCTATGAGATAGGTATACCTCCATATTTGCAAAGTTTCTTAAACTGTAGACTGACCATACTGTGAAGAGGTGCTTTATGTGACAATATAGCAGTATTTGCTTCTCTGAAACAAGGGAAGGCAGGGAGGAAGAGTATATCTGTATTAGAAGCTTACATGAAGCAGCTGTTGTTCAAGGATGTGGAGTGAATTTTCAGAGCTTCCAAACTGTAAGGTGGGGTCTGGGCCTGCAGGGTCAGACAGTAAACTGCTGGCTGCTATGGAGAGCAAGTTCTGGTTTCTATTGTTTTAGAGTTATATAATCTTAATAGTAGTGGTTAGATACAAGCTCTCTTTGCTTTAATCCAAAGAATAACACTTGGTACCAGGAGGGGGATAGAATCAGAAAGAGAGGATGACTTTTCCTCCATTTTTGACAGGTTCGGCACAGATGTTTTGTTGCTTTAATGTGAAGAACACCACAAAGTTCCTGGTAATTCCAGAGGTAGTTGGGGGAAATCCATCATTGGTGGCAAAGAAGTGTGCTTAGATAGGGGAAGCTGTGACTCTCATAACCTGTCAGGATGAACTTACATTGTTCGTATCAGACAATCCCCCAACAGGAAGGTGCAATGGACCTGCCACAAGTAGAATGAATTCCCATTTGTCTTCCTTTCTGTATCCTCACATATAAGGGATCTGCCATGAAGAACCAAAGTATTCTTAATGGAAAATGATGCTTCTCATCAATGACTAAAAATTCAAAGGCAAGTTTCCCCTGCTGCCAAGTATTTTATGGCCTTCATATGTGTGGGAGGCAGGGAGGAGAGGAGGCAAGTGAGCACTGTCTCTTTCTTCAAGGGATACCTACCACTTCAGCTGCTGTAGCCAACTGGCTTCTGCCCTGAGGGTAAAAAGTATGTTTAGTGACATACTTTATCCACCCCACTGAATCTGCTTATCATCATGGCTATCCTTGTTACCCCATTCTTGTCTCCAGTGGCACTGAATATGAAAGTAGGCAGTCATGCCAAACATTCCTTGCCTATCACAATCCATCACCAGGGCAATCCTTTTAAATCTCCTACACCTCCCATACATCTGTCTTGGAGAGCATGACTCTTAGTTTAGAAGAATGTCTGGGCAGTGGGCTACTAATATTGCCAGTGAGTACTTGGTATTTATGGGGATAATCTTCACGGCGGGAGGGTTTGGAGCAGGGTTGGAGTACTGTCTGCTGCCAGAAGTAACCAGCTGCCAGTGTCCACCCTGAGTCATCTCCTCCTCCACCAGTGGTGTGTCAGCAGTCCTGTGTACTGGGACAGCTACCTCAGCTGTCTCCACATGGAGACTGTCCAGGAATTGCTCATGGATTCGGATGCTCCTCAACCTAGCCACCTCCTCCTGTAGCTCTCCCACCTGCTGCCTGAGAGATTCCACCAGCAGGCACCTTTCACATTGGATGGTCCCCCCAGCCTGGATATCAGTAAGTGGGAATTGCAAGTCACAGTCCCTGCAAAACCACACCAGGATCTGGGTAGAAGCATCCATGCTCAGGCGCTCTGTCTGGCTACAGGCGCAGGTGGAGGAGACAGTAGCAGTGCTGGCATAGGTGTTGCGGGTCTTCCTAACCATCGTAGGCCTCCCTCTGTCAAACTCCCTCTCAAACTCCCCTGTCTGCAGCCCCCTGTCCACTTCGGATCTCACCAAATACTACTGGCAGGTGCCTTTGGATCCAGATGCCAGGTTGAAACCTGCTTTTGTCACCACTTTGGGGCTGTACAAATCCCTGGTCCGACCTTTTGGCCTCAAGGAGGTGCCAATCACCTGCCAGTGCCAGGTGGATCAGTTACAGGAGGGGGATGGAGAATTTCACCCTAGCAGACATTGATGATATTTGTGTTGTTAGCCAGACGTGGGAGGACCATGTGTCCCAGGTGAAGAGGGGTCTGGGTCACCTCCAGGATGCAGGGCTGACTGTAAAAGCTGGAGAGTGCAAGGTGGGGATGGCAGAGGTGTCATACCTGGGCCACAAGGTGGGGAGCGGCTGCCTGAAGCCAGAGCCGGCCAAGGTGGAGACCATCAGAGACTGGCCTGCTCCCCAGACTAAGAAACAGTCCCAGGCCTTTATTGGGATGGCAGGGTACTACCGGAGGTTTATGCCCCACTTTAGCTCTGTGTCAGCTCCCATCACTGAGCTGTGCAAGAAGGGTAAGCCAGACAAGCTGGTCTGGACCGGGCAGTACTAGAGGGCTCTCTGCACGCTGAAGGAGGATCTGGTCAAGGGCCCGGTGCTGGGAAACCCAGACTTTGACAAGCCCTTTATGGTGTTCACTGATGCCTAAGAAACAGGGCTGGGCGTGGTGCCGATGCACACTGATGCAAAGGGGGAGAAACACCCCAACATGTACCTGAGCAGGAAGCTGCTGCCCCAAGAGCAGAGCTATGTGACCATAGAGAAGGAATGCCTGGCCCTGGGGTGGGCTCTTAAAAGGCTGCAGCTGGATCTATTTGGGCACCACTATATTGTGTACACTGACCAAGGGGTCAATGTTAAGCTCCTGAGGTGAACTGTCCCTCCAGGAGTATGAGATGAAGGTAGTCCACGTTAAGGGGAGTGCAAATGTTATAGCTGATGCTTTGTCCTGGAGAGGGGGGCCTGAACTTCCTCAGGCAACTGGCTAAAGTGACCCCGCTCAGTTCGGTCTCAAAGGGGGAAGAGATGTGACGAAGTGGGGATTTTCCCTTGTTATGTTGTATGTGAGTCTTGAGCCCATGTGAGTTTTACTGTTTTGCATGAATACTGTGTGTGCCTCGGTTTCCCTGTATGCTGCACCAATACCTCGGTGGTGGGAATAGTGGTGTGTGACTTTGGCTGAGACCTCTGGGGCAGTTGAAGTTGCTCCAGCTGCCTGCACATATGCTATGACCGGTGCCCTTCATAATCTGAGACCCAGGAGGGGGATGCAACCAGGTGATGACCAGGTGACTGTTTGCCCGGGAAGTGAGACAAAGAGAAGGAGGAGGAGCAACGAGGGTGTCTGAGGTCGGGTTGCTGGAAGCTGGCAATCTGCTTGGGGGGACTGGAAGAGGGGGAGTCCAGGGCTTCTGGCCCAGGACTCCCCAAGATGGACTTGGCTGAAAGTCACTGATTTCTGTGCTAACAAATTCTGTTCTATGCTCTGTGTTCCTATCAACTAATAAACCTTCCATTTTACGCTGGCTGAAAGTCAAGTCTGACTGCTGAGTTGGGATGCAGGGCCCTCTGGCTTCCCCAGAAGCCCCGCCCGGGCGGACTCGCTACAGGAAGCATACGGTGTGGAAGGGGATGCTCAATGCTCCGAGGTCAGACCCAGGAAGGTCGAAGCTGTGTAAGCTTCTTGTCCTAGCGACAGTATGCTCAGAGAGAGGAGGCATGCTCCCCCAGACTCCTGGCTGGCTTCATATGGAGTAGTTCCAGAGCATCGCCTTGGTGACTCCGTGACATCCACCATCGAAGTTTTGCCTACCCATAAGACTGGCAGGCCTTGGGTAGTGTGCATTTACCACCACCACCATCTCCAATATCAGGAGAACAAGAGAGAAGTGCAATGCTCAAGTCAAACAACTCGTGTGAGACTAATAGTCAGTCTGCTGGAGGTGTTGCTCTGTGATTTTAGGAACAATTGCTAGGAGCCCTGGCCTTTTCGAAGCTCTGCAAACAAGAAGGTCTATTTGTCATTGTTTTCTAATGATATAAAAAATAGTTACTTAACTCATTTGAGGACGGATGGCAGCTCATGCTTTCTTTCTGTATAGGAAGAAAATAATGATTTAAATATGCTGCACTTCTATACCACTTTTTACCTGATTACAGTGCACTTTCCAAACACTACTGAATTAGTTTCATAGCACTCCCATAGGATATGTTCTTTTTATTCCCATTTTACAGCTATAACAAGTGAGGGTAAGAAAGAGAAAGAAAGGGATTCAACCAAGAATACACAGCAGGTCAGTGGAATGAGTCAGTTGCAGAACCAAAAACAGAATCCAGGAATCTTGGTTTTCAGGCCCTTGCTCTAATCTCCAGAAACACTGCCTCTCAGAGGATGGCCTTGTCACTCTCAGAATGCCTCCTCTGTACAGCTGTTCATCATCATCATCATGTTCCTATTATGCCTCTGGGGTTAAGGGCAGTGACGAAGCTCCTCCACTCCTGTCTGTTTCTGGCAAGCCTTCCAATGGTTCCCCAGCTGTACCCCAGGTTTTTCAGTTTGGCTTCCACAGCTATTCACCATGTTGTTTTCGGGTGGCCTCATTTTCGCTTGCCTTCAGGTGTCCATCTTATTGCTACTCTGGTGATGGAATCAGTTTCCATCCGAAGCACATGACTGTTTCATCTCCAATGCCTCCTGGCAGTGATGGTGCTCAGAGCCTCTTGGATGCACTGTGTCAATAGATCCTGGTTTGAGATTGTTCTGGGCCAAAATATATGGATTTTTCTGAGGCAGGTTGTTTGGAATGAAGACAGTTTGGACATGTCATACTTTCTCATTCCCCAGCATTCTGCACTATAAAGTAGTGTTGAAAGTACTCAGCTCTGATAAATCTTGAGTTTGGTTTTGGTGTTGTATTTTGATGATTTCCAGACTGTATTTAAGCTCCTGAAGGTGTTCCTGGCTTTATTGATTTTGTTCCAGATGTCCTGGCTTGTGCCACCGTCCTGGCTGATGGTGCTGCCCAAGTATGTGAATGTTTCTACATTGGTGAGAACATAATCCTCTGTCCGTACTGGTGATGGTGAGGCAATATTAAAGGTCATGATATCTGTCTTATTGCGGTTGATTTTCAGTCCAATTTGCTGGCTGAATGCGTTGAGTCGAGTTGTTTTTTCTTGTATATGGTGTTGGGTATGATAGGAGACCGACATCATCTGCAAAGTCCAGGTCTTCAAGGGATAGAAGAGTGTCCATGTAATGTCTCTTGGGATGTCTTCTGTTGTACGTCGCATTACCCAGTCGATGGCAATGTTGAAGAGGATGGCAGAGGATGACACACCCCGACATACTCCTGTTTTGACTTCAAAACTGAGCTCACTGTGATCAACACTGCATGTAAAGTTGAAATAAAAGCTTTTGATGACATTGATTATACGGAAAGGAATTCCATATGCCCGCAGAATGTGCCATAGGCTCGTCCTGTGAATGCTATCAAAAGCCTTCTCAAAGTCTATGAAATTTATGTAAAGTTTGCATTGCCATTCTAAGGATAGGTGCCGACTTCTGCTCCCGATGGTGGATGCTTGACCCCCGTCTGCTCCCGGCCGTGCCCCGACTCCACCCCTGCCCCGCCCCCATTCCAACCCCTTCCCCAATGTCCCCCCACAACTCCACCCCCTCCCTGCCCCATTCCGACTCCTTCCCCAAATCCCCGCCCCGGCCCCTCCTTCGCAGCCTCGTTCCCGCTCCTCCCCCTCCCTCCAAGCATGGTGCCAAACAGCTGTTTAGCGGCAGCAAGCGCTGGGAGGCAGGCAGAGGAGCGGGGACTGGGCACGCTCAGGGAAGGAGGCGGTGGAGGAGGAGGTGGGGTGCGGTGGGGGGGGGAGCTTGGCTGCCGGTGGGTGCAGAGCACCCACTAATTTTTCCCCATGGGTGCTCCAGCCCCGGAGCACCCATGGAGTCGGCGCCTATGATTCTAAGCACTGTTCTATTATGTTTCGTAGAGTGAAAATCTGGTCTGTGCATCTACACCCTTTCCAAAAACCAGCTTCCCCTTTTCTGAGAAGGCTATCAACTGCCTCTGATATACGCTGGACTATGATCTTACACACTATGATCTGGTACAGCCGTTAGCAAGTTGTTAAACCTATTGGCAGAGAACACAGGCATCATCTCCTCTTGTTTTCAAAGGAAATATACCTCCTGTCTATCAAATCCAGGGAAATAGTTAGACTACGGCAGTGGTTCCCAACCTTTCTGTTGCAATAGCATATTCATGTTCCCAGAAGAGTGTGGCAGATGCCGGACAGCCGCCGAAATGCCGCCGAGATGCGGAGTCATCGAGAAGCGTCGCCGCCGAAATGCTGCCGAGAACCAGCGTCATCAAGAAGTGCCACCGCCGAAATGCTGCCGAGAAGCAGTGGCATTTCGGCGGCGACACTTCTTGGCGTTGCCGCTTCTCGGCGGCATTTCGGCGTCTGGTTGTCCGGCGGTCACACTCCTCAGCGGCAGGTTGTCCGGCGGAAGCGCTCCCTTGTCAGTAGGCGGGCGCACATAAATGCCCCGGCGGGCGCCATGGGGACCACTGGACTACGGCAACAAGTTATTTCCCAGCCCTCAGAAAGTCCATTTAGTCTCATTCTCTGTAACCAACAACATCAGATATGCATATGAAGAACCCAGTACCGACTGTGCAGTCACTTCTTACACCTGCCATTTTGTAGTATTGCAGAAAGAACACAGAAGTATGGAGCCCATAAAGACAGCAAAAGCGAACTCCGCAGCAGAAGCCAAAGAAAACTTGTTGCCAGGCCAAAGCCTATCCAGATGCACTGGCAATTGCTCATTCACAGGTAGGAAAAAATATACATGGCCAAAACACAGTGAAACAGATTCAAGATGTTAAATTCCATCCAGTGTAGATGGATAATGCAAAGTTAGTTCAAAAGTCAGGACAGAGAAAAACCAAGTATCTCCAGATGCATTAGTGACAGCACACAGACAATCATTTTCCAAATTCAAGTTCTGAACAAAACATAAATGAAAGAAAGGCAATGGCATTTCTAGTGGCGTGCTTCTGTTGCACTTCCTACGCAGACCTGATCTCATGTGACACTGGACCTGCAAAAAAACCCTCAGATTGCAAGAAGCAAGACAGAATGTATTTCTATGTAATTTATGGTTATGAAGAAGCAGGTCAATTACTACAACTCCTGAAGTAATAACAACTGCAGCAGATTTATTATGTGACTTTCTGGAGTCCAATGAGACTTTCTACTATATTTATTCACAGCGTGCTATCAAAGCTACACTTCCATACCAATGGGACATGGGAGATGTAAGCTTATGTAAAGCTTAAGAGCAAATGTTCACAGATGATCTGTTTCTTTCTGCTCAGAGAGTAATTGACATCTGGAACTCTCTGCCCCAGATATGCTGGCAGAACCCCACTATACTGGGATAAAAGACAAATAAATGAACACTTAGTTGGACACTAATAGGGTGACCAGATGTCCCAGTATTATTGGGACTGTCCTGATATTAGGGGCTTTGTCTTATACTGTAAGACTATAAGACTATAAACCACCACCATCCCTTCTCCTCCTCCTCCTCCCCCCAACACCCCCTGCCAAAAAAAAAGTGTCCCAATTTTTCACACTTGATATCTGGTAATCCTAGACACTGAGGCCAAAATTTTCCAAAGTGACTAGTTACTTTGGTTCCTCCATTTTTGGATGCCCAACTTACGATGACTTAAAGGTGCTTGATGTTTCAGGAAGTGTAGAACAACTGGTTTCTGAAAATTAGATCCCTGTAAGACACCTCAAGTTGGGCACCCAAAACCACTAGTCACTTTGGAGAAGAAAAGGAAAAATGTACAGCAAATTTACCCCAACACACAATGCAGTTGTCCTTACATTTTATGAACTTCCAAAGCTGGGCAAATGTTCCAAAAAAAGGACCATTTTCCCATTAAGATGAGATGACCCTCCTTATCTGCCGAACTGGAAAGATGAGAACTCAGTGTGTAGCAGCAAAGGAGACACGTTGCACCAGTAGAAGACATAAGATCATTGACAAAACCCCAGGTTTGGAGTGCTTATTACAATTTCAGATAAAATACAAGTGTTCTGACTAGGGAAGCAATAACTGGTACAGCGTCCAACTAGCTAAAAATTGGCTGGCTTTTAAAAAGTACTCTCTTTAATCTGCTGTCAGAACTGCATCCAGCAGAGATCAGCCTCCAACCTGATAGCAAGAAAGATCAATTGCTTAAATGTTGGGTCCGAGCCCTTTCTCCCTCTTTCCGGGTGTCAATATGTTACCTAGCCCAAACTTTGTTTCAACCCCTGCCTTTTATAATAAAACTTCAGCTAGCTCATCTCTTCAGCCAAGCTGATAGGGGAGAAAAGAGGGAATGAGTTTATTTTCCAGCCCTTTCCCTAAAGCATTGTCCTCTTGCATTCCTCAGAAGTCACTACCAGCTGGTGACTGACAAACTTCCTCCAGAAACTCAGTAAACTCCACTATACCTCATGCTCACACTCCAGGGAAGTACCAGACTTAATTTTTTGGCCAAAACCCCTCCATTACTTTAATAATCTCCCTTTTGTAAAGGAAAAAAAAACCTGATATGCCACCCCAACAACGTGCATTTAAAAGTACACCCACTCGCCACCCTAGAATTACAGTCTTCTCGCTGCACCATCCCTGTGTAGAACAGACTCTGGACACAATGGACAAAAGCTGGGAGGCTGAGAGGTCCAAAAGAAGATGTGCATGTACAACAAGCTCCCTTAATGCCCTTCTCATGGAATTTACTTTCTTTGAGATGTGCAAGTGTAGTGTACAGGATGTATAGGATTCACAGATGGATCCAACACTGGTTGTTGGCTAACTATAAGTTCTAATGTAGAGTAATGGGAATGAGCATCCCATGAATTAGAAACAGTTCTCACACCTGGAAAAATGACATGCTTCTGAGGAAGGCTGAAGGCACATTTAATACTAGCGGGAGAGAGAGAAGGCTAAATAATTCCATCTCTTTCTGATAAAATAGAAGGTGCTAACTGAGAAGACATCATTGCTGTGATGCTGCAAGCAGGCATTGAAAAGAAAGAAGATTAGTGTAGGAAAGGCTACTGATAGGAATATGAAGTAGGCAGCTTAACCCCTGCTTATCAGACAACTTTGGGGGAAAAGGCACTGTTATTCCCACATTTGAGAGGGTTGATATGTGCTCTATATGGACAAATAATACCTTGAGCTGTCTATTTGCTACAACTCTACTGGGGGTAAAGCAGAACTTTGAAATCTAACAAAATGCCCCTGTGTCCCTTATCAGCTTTTCAGTAACTTTTTAGCTTGCAGAATTAGAAAGCACGATTTTGTTCTGTTGTGTGAACTTGAGCACTATATTTTCATTCATCTAGTTGGAGAAAACTCATTGGCACAGCTGAAAGTACTTTTCTTTTAGATATAGAGATCTGCAATAGATGGGTCAAATTCTTCTTCCCGTTACAATGGTGTAAATCTATCAAAAGCTAAAGAGGCTGCACAGCAGAATTTGGCCCAATGTCATTAAGCCAGTAATACAGTATGTTGTATTTTTTTTAAATGAAGTGGATCCATAAACACAAAATGGTGTCTTGCTCCTTTTAGTAGCACATTTAGTCTTAAAAGTCTTTGCAGCAGCATAGAATAGAGAAGTTCGGGGTGAGCAGAGTTTCAGTTAGGCTGTTGTGTTGCTTACTGAACAAGGAGAAGAAAAGTCAGCATTAAGCACAAACAGGGCAAGTAATCATTTCTTGCAACCTCACATTCCTGCATTGACTTGCCATTTGGTGCAGGAGACGAGGCCAGCCTAGAAGAGGGAGACCACAGAAAGATGAGGGAACTCATGCTTAGTACAGATCCGCCAGCTCCCTTCCCTCAGTGGGACAAACAGGAGTGGAATGACAATTGGATGCTTCCCTTCATTAACATAGGACTCCACTCATGCTTGAAGCCCTGAAGGTCCACCAGGACTAATTTTATAAAAGAACCCTGTAATAATGAAGAAAAATAAATCTCTGTATTTTATAAATAACAATCTGTGTAGACCCTACGTGAATACAAGGATGTGATTCACTCTAAGATTCTATTTCTGCAGCTGTTAATAAATCACTCAAGCTGCACTCTGGCAGCTTATGACATCAGCAGAACCCCTCAAGTGAATTACAGCCATTTATTTACATAGAGGAGGCCATCTATCATCTACTATTGACCATCTGTTACTTAGGATATGTGCAGTTTTTGATAAATTAATTACAGTTCAATAACGTGACCTCAATTTTATTCATTTTAACTTTTCTGTATGCAAATGTCAGTGAAAAATGACTTATGTGACTTCAGTAGAGCGAGTTATATTGACGTCAGTGGGGCTACTCACACTGTAATGTTAAGCACATTCATACTATTTCTTTTGTTTATCATTTTTGCAGTGCAAATATTTCTAATCAAAAATAATAATATAATGTGGCAGTTACACTTTGTATTCTGTGTTGTAATTGAAATCAATATATTTGAAAATGTAGAAAAACATCCAAAAATATTTAAGAAATTTCAATTGGTATTCTATTGTTTAACAGTGCGAGTAAAACAGCGATTAATTTTTTAAATCACGATTAATTTTTTGAGTTAATCGTGTGAGTTAACTACGATTAATTGGCAGCCCTAGTAATAAGCTTACCAGAGATCATCCCCTCATTCCAACAAGGGTGCTAGCTGGTGATTAATCCTTCGAACCCCACACAAGGGTTTATCCTGTGGTCACATGTTCATCACAACTTCAGAACAAGCAACAGGAGTGGGGCGGGGGAGGGGCCATGGCCCCATCAGTTTTAAAAGTGATTTTCACTTTTTACCAGCCATAAGGGCAGGGGTGAAAGTGAGCCGGTACAGGCCGGTACAGCGTACCGGTAAGAACCCGCACTGGCCTGTACAAAGCCCGCGGCCCTGCTGGTAGGGTCCGTACCGGCAGGGCCGCCGACAGGGGAGGCAAAAGGAGCAGGGGTGTTAAAGTGCTGCTGCGGCAGCGCTTGAAGGATGGTCCTTTGCTGTGGCAGCGCTTTGAGGATCCTTTAATGACGGGGGGGGGGGGGGGGGGGGGCGCCACCTCTAAACCCCTCCTGTGGCAAGGGCCCCGGCAGTGCTGTAACGCCCCTGCCCCTTTTGCCCCCCCCCGCCGGCCACCGAGGGGCGGGGGGGGGCAAAGGGAGCAGCTGCCCCGGGGCCGGCGATTTAAAAAGGGGCGTCCAGAGCCCCAGGCCCTTTAAATCACCATGGGAGCCCCGGGTGGTGTGGGCCAGGCGGCCTGGAAGGGCTGGCTGGCTGGGGAATGCTGACCACCCCCAGCCTCGCCCCTTCCGCCTGAGGCCCCACTCCTTCTGGGGACCGGAGCTGGCCCCGACCCCGGCCCGGTAAGTGTCCTGAGTTACTTTCACCCCTGCATAGGGGTGAGCAATGAAGTCAGGAGGGTGCGGAGAGGAGCAAGCAGAGGCAGGATCTGGGGGGAAGGGACAGTGTGGGGGCAGGGCCTTGGAAGAAGGGGTGGGGGGGCGGCACAAGGTTGGAGGCTTGAGGGAAGGGGCAGCATGGAGAGGCGAGGCCATGGTTGTGGCACTGGTGGCCCGTCCATCTTCTAGGGAGCTTCCACCGCTCAGTACCCCCAGTCTTATAGGCCTCAGTAGGCCAAAGTCCTTCCAATCCTTCCCTAAGGATTGGGGTCCCCCTTGGACCAGAGGTGCTGTCTGTTTGCTGAATCAGAAAGCAGGCCGAGAGTCAGTTTAAACTCAGGCTATTTAACCAAAAGTCCTTTCTTTGTCTGCTAGTCTGTAAAAAATCCAGTCTGAATCAGTATATGTGTGCCTCTGCAGGTAGTGCTGCTTCTTTGGAGGTGTTACAACCTGAATGAATTTGCCTAAACAACTGCCACTGTTCACTGGTGGAACTGTAGCTACCCCTTCTCATGGAAATACATACAATCCCTGACCCACAAAGATACATAAACCAGTCACTTAATACAACGGACTCCAAAGCTATTAAACTTAATTTGATAAGGTTTAACTTAATTGAATAAAGTTTGTCCAGGATACTGAAGGAAATTGCCATACCTACCTGCCACACCTATATGGCCTCATTAAATTGTCAACGGGAAATGGGATTGTCAATTATTGTTGCATGTTCATAGCTCTTGAAATTACCATTACCACAATATTTAAGGTTAGATTTGTAAATAAACCAAGCTGGTCAAATTCAGTCCTGGTGTAAGAGGACACACCATTAATTTAGCTGGAAATGTATTCATTTCCACTAAAGCTAAATTTGGCTTGATATTAGTAGAAAGCTTTTCTTCAGAGGCAGGCTGTGAACTTAGGCCCTGATCCTGAAACTGGGGCTGAGTGGACACACCCTTTCACCTGCACAAAGCCTGAGTGATTTCAATGGAACTCCTTAGAGAGGCAAGGTTCTGACTGTATAGAGTGTAAGGATTGGGACCTCAGTTCGGGCCTCAAAAGCAGGTTTTGTTAAAAAGAAATGGTTTTACAAAAACTAACATGATTAGAAATATTTAAGTATGATTTCTTAATGAAAATTGTTTAGCCAAAACAACAAAAACAAAACATTTAAACACAACATTTTATTGTTTTTTCATTTTTATTTTTTCCATCTCACACAAGTTCCACTGCCCAAGGTGAGAAAAGTGTAAAAAGTCAACAAACAGCACAAGTGGCTACTATTAAATTCAATTAAACTGAAAAAAATTAATCTGTTAACCATACTGCTAAAGAATTAAAGTCACTTAAATTATTTTTATCTTGTCACTGTCCATTGAAATTCCTATCACCCCTCAACTCAGTGGTAAGGGTCCTAAACCTTTCAATCCTATAGCTTCAGAGCAAACTTTCTAGTTAAGGTGGCAAATTGTCATAGCCATTTTGAACGAGTGTGTGAATAAAGTAATCTTTTCTGTCCGTTTAAAAGAATAAATGATTCCATCTTCACTTTCCTCTTCCCTGATAGTTAACTCCAAAACCAGCAACATTTTCAGATTTGAAACTTTCCCTATCTTACTGAGCATTATGCCTATTACCAAGTTAGAAAATACTTGGCTGGAAAGTAACAAAATTTAATATTGAAAATTATTTGAGGCCTGTACCATAGAAATTTTTCACTACATTTCTGAGCTTGCACTTCCAGGGAGCTGGGCTTTGTGTGCACGATGGTTGTCATAAATGTATGTAAATCAGCCAGTCAGCCTTAAAGAGACACAGTCATATTGCGACAAAGAGTCCTGTGGCACCTTATAGACTAACAGAAGTATTGGAGCATAAGCTTTCGTGGGTGAATACCCACTTCGTCATATTGAAGTCTAGTCAGTTTTAAAGAGAGTTGAAAGTAGCTTAATGTACTAAACTTGCTCCTGAACCACTGTGCCAATTTTTGTGGTTTTTACCATCAAACTTTCCTATTTTAAAAAATATTTCTTATCCATGTTGCTGTGTGAAATACCCATACAAAAGGAAAACGGATTGACTACTGTACAGAGGGAAAACAGTGAAGTTGATTAACACAAAGTGCTGTCAAATGCACAATGTAAACAAACTGAAAATATTGCTTTTCTTTAATCTCTTTCAGTTATAATAATTTTGGAGTGTTGCAGGGAAAACTCTTTTTAGACAAGTGTATTTTCAGAAGTTGACATCCTTTCCAGCTTAACCTTGATTCTTTCTCCAGCTCGCTTGCAAGGGTCTATGGTAGGGGTGTTCTCAAGGTTCATTGTGTTTGAACTGGTTTAGCTACACCAACAGCTGGCCATCCATTGCTGGAATTGAGGCAAATCACTTGTGAAGACAAGGCCAAAGGCTGTTAGCTTCCAGCCCAGAAGTAGCTGGAATTCAGTGAAAGGTGAGGTGATCCCTGTATATGTAAAACCCAATATGGCAATTAACTCGGAGGGGGCAAGTTCATAAAGCAAACTGGGCAATCTGGGTCCTTGTATAAATTCAGTTATTAATGTTATCATGGTATCACCATTTGTGATGATATTAAGTATGTGCCATCGCTTCTGATTTAAAATCACTATTTTCAGAGGTTTACAGCTTGACAGTAAAAGTTTGTCCTCTGGGCTAACAGCTGGCTGCATATTCTCAGCTTTGGAAGCAATTACTTGTTACTAAATTTCAGTAAAATCTATTTAGTAAGGAGTTTTTTTTTACTCAAGTCACTTACTAGTTTTAGACACATTTTTTGCTTGCTTGTATAATTCAAACTGTGATTTAAAACAAAATTCCGCAAGCAATGAGAGTTGATTAAAAATCCTTGGATTTCACATCTTTTAATAGTACTAGTAGAACATGAAGCATTCAATACATGTGCTGAGGTGTTGCTGGCTAGAGGTTTTGTGGCATATGCCCTCTTTTTGAGGGAAATGCATTTGCTATCTTATCTTGACTTCTTAATGTGCTTAAATGCTGCAGAGGCCACCTGAAGTGCTTGTAAAAAATAATAAAACTGGTGATACTAAAAACTAGTCATGCTGTGTATATAGATCCTATGATAAGAAACACAAAGAGCAACTTAAAATATTACACAAGTGCAATATAGCTAATGTGGTGAGAACTTTTATTTTTGAATTTCTTTACTTCTGTAAATATAAAATTTTCAACAATTATTGCATTAACATAGGTTTTCAATTCAATTATATTGGATACCAAATTGCAGTACATTTTCTGCTTAGAGGAGGGAGGAACAATTTTCAGAAATGCCCATGGAATTCTTTTTCTTGCCTCTTTTTAAATGACACAGAAAAATAACTATTCTGATGAAGAAAGATCACTAAAAAAGCTAAGGTGCAATACACAAGCATGTGTGTATGAAGTTAATGATTCTGGCATGCAAACAGCTCAAAATGACATTTCACTGATAAATTACGTGTATTAGTGCACATACTAGTATTAATTTATAAACTAATGGTGATTCGTAATTGTAGCCTGTCTTCAGTGGGGTTCTGTTTTATGATGTGCAGTTAACCCTAGAAAACTGTTAGGACATGCATTAAAGAGGGTTACTGTGTATTAGGGAAAAGCAGTTCATCTACACCCCAACCCTCTGCCCTAGCCCTGATCCCCCTCCCATACCCCAAACCCCTCATCCCCAGCCAGAGCCTTCATCCCCCCACACCCCAACCCTCTGCCCTAGCTGAGCCCCACCCCCAGCCAGAGCCCTCATCCCCTCTCATCCCCAGAGCCCTCACCCCCAGCCAGAGCCCTCATGCCCCCACACATTGTGTAATATAGGGAAATTGTTAAATGATTACTGTTTCTAGTCCATTTTTACATTATTTAAAAATATATATATTGGCTTACAAGGCAGGTGGGGGTGGAGCAGGACTTGGACCCATTCTGGGCACCGCCAAAAATTATATAAACCTGCTGCCCCTGGTGGATGTGACGACCCATCCCTGACTTTGGGGATTTTGATTGGAAACCAAAGCAGGACAGTGGCAAGCACCAAAGGACACATACTGTGTTAGCCAGGCCCTGCCTCAGCAGAGCCTCCCCTTCAGCACGGGAGGGATGGCTCCTCAGGCTACAAGTAGCCCAGAGAGGCAGCTATCCAAAGTAAACCCTGGAACCCCCCCGACCCCCATGCACTGAGGTGGTGAGCCCCCCCCCCGATGCCCTCCATGCACTGACACACACAGGTGGGTATTTGGAGAGGAGGTTAGAACTCCTCGGGGTCGCCAGGGCGGGGACACTGGAAGTGGGGTGGGAGGGGACGGGACACATCCCCCTCAGAACCCCGCTGGCCTCTCCCGCAGGCGGACAGGTCTCCTCTGTGTGTGCGAACACCGCGTCTCGAGCGATTCTCACTCCCTGCGCAGGGGGTGGAAGGGACTCGTTTTCCTTCCGCCGCGGCCAGTGCCTGGTATTTAAAGGGCAATCGGCGGTGGAAGGATCTTTTAGAGTCTACTAGTATCCAGGACTTATTTTCGTGCTCCGCCGCGGCCGCTCCGTAAATCTCTGGTGTGGCCGGAACTTGTTTCAGTGTGATTGTCTGAATCCTTCCGCTCGGCTCAGAGCAGTGTGAGAGGTCATGGGAGTCGTTCGCCGTACTGTTGCTCCGCCACAGGTGAGGCGCAAACTGAGAGACCCGTTCGGCGTTGCCCCTTCGCTCTGTGAAGTAGCGTGAAGAGACAGAAGGGATTTATTTTGAGGCATATTCCTCCGCCGCGAGGAGAGATCTAGCAGGGCTAGGCTTGGCGTGTTCCTCCGCCGCCTTGGAGCACACGGACAGGAGGCGCCTCTCTCGGCTGTGTGAGGAGACAGCGGGGCTAGGAGGAAGAGAAGGGACCCGGGAGCGCAGCGGAGGCCGCTCTGAGTGTGTGAGCCAAGTGCCGGGGGCTCCCCGCGGAGAAGCAGGAGGCGGTGACTGTATCGCCACCGCTCCGCAGGGTCTCTGCGAGGGGGCCCAGGGGACTCTTTGTCGCGGGGCCCCGCGGATGGATCTCTAGGCGGCTCTGCCCTACAGCGTTCGGCCCTCGCTGCCGCCATCTTGGATTTTAATCCGCCATTTTTCCCCCTGGAATTATTATTATTATTTTTATGATTAATTTTCCTCTGGTTGGAGCTCGGGGCAGCGGCGGCGGGGCCGGGGACGGCGGCGGGGACCCCAGCGCGGAGGGGCAGCCAGGCGGTAAGTGTTCAGTGGGGTGGGGGGGCTGCTAAGCGGCCAGGGGCCCCGTTTCGGGGGGGCCGTGCCCAAGGGGGCGATCCCCTTCCGGGGAGGGGTCCCCAGCCCAGGGGGTCCTCGGCTGCTGGGGGAGGGGAGTCATGGTGAGCTGGCACGGGGACAGACGGGGCAGTTAATGTGGGGGTGACTCTGTTGGGGGGGCTGGGGGAGGGGTCGCGGGAGGCAGTAGCTGGGGCGGTGGGGGCTGCGCCGGGGGCATGGCTTGGATCCCGGGGGGGGGGGGGGGGGGGGGCGCCGGGGGGGGGGGGGGCGGGGGGGGGGTGGGGTGTGGGGCGGGGGGTGCCAGCCGTGTGTCCCCCTCGCGGGGGGGGGGCGTGTGTGTCTGTCCCCGGGGGATCGCAGTGTGGCTGGGTGCCACAGCGAGGAGAGCCTGGTCCCACCCGGGGATGTTGCGGGCGGTGGGCTGCTCTCTGACAGCTGACATCCTCTGGTTCTCGGGGATTTAAAGGGACCCATGGCGGCTCCGTCGGCCGGGGAGGAATTGATTGACAAGGGAAGTGGCTCAGGGTGTTCCGTCTACTCGTTGGGTGTGGAGGAAAAGAGGGGGCTGGGTGACCGTGACACCTTTGGCTGCAGTGACCAGGAAGAATGAGGACTTCGAATCCTTCGAAGGGACTGGGGTGTCTGTTCACATAGTCCAGAGAAGGCAGGAGGCGACCTCAAGGGGGCAGCACAGCATTAGAGAAGAGGCAGAGAGGAGAATAGCATAAAGTTGCATCTTCCCTGGCGATCAGAAGGAGCTTCCCCCTAATCCATTTCTTCTCTGCGGTTAGGGTTTGGGGAGCAGTTGCTTGGGTATGTGTGGAAACTGAGGACAGAAGCTCGTTACTGTGCTGGCAACTTTGATATTAAGAGATCTGATCACTAGAGTTCAGTTGTAGAGTTTGCATCCTTCGTTGCTATGTATGAATAAATAATATTACAATCTTTTAATCTGTGTTAAATCTCTGCTAGTTGGCTTTTTATTAAACCTGTTTTGAATGTATCAGGGGGTAGCCGTGTTAGTCTGTATCCACAAAAACAACAAGGAGTCCGGTGGCACCTTAAAGACTCCTTGTTGTTTCTGTTTTGAATGGGCATTCTTGGTTCTGAAGACATTGCCATTATATTGAAATGTCTCCTGTTTTCTGTTGAAAGACCAAAAGGTCTGAAGTTACAACAGGGATCATGAGGAAGGAAAATGTGTATCCTCATCCAGAATCAAACTTGTACTGGGGACTTGGAATTTAAATGGTCTTTTAAGAAATTCCTCTCTGAAAGAGAAACCATGGGGAAAATGTGTGAAGTTTTACAGAGGTGTCTTAACAAATTTGTGACAGAATCCTTTTATATATAGTCTTGAATAATTACCTAATGGTTTCTGTGTATTGATCGCATGTATGTTTATAATATTTCCATTGAAATCTAGGGTAAATTGAAAGTACATGCATTCTGCCTTCAACAAAACATTGAAAAAACTGATTACATTGTAAATTAGCAAATTAAAGGTGAGTTTTATTTGAGCCAAATGAGCGTCAGATTATATATTGACTATAGAAAGGATTTCATAAAGTTGCACTCAAATTTAAAATTCATAAGATTGGGGTTATTTCAAGTTTAATAAATTAATCAGAACTATTAGAATGCGTTTTCAGAATACAGCTGTGTATGAACATGCATACACACATCCTTCAATTTCATTTTTTGTTAAAAGTTAACCTCTAGGCTGAATTTGTTCAAGATTGTTTAAGATAGCTGAAATATACTAATGTCTCAGAAGTATAATGGTAGTAAAAATGCATTTGAAACATAATTAAATTGCCCTAAAATAAGATTTTTTTTTTTTTTTTGGTTACAAGACGTACGCGTCCTAAATTCTATTTGGTTTATTCATCAAAATAACACCTAGTTAAAGAGTAGAAATAACATTTGTTTAATGAAGCTACATTATCTTACTTAGTACATGAATTTTTATATATTGTGATCTTTCTAAATGCTTGTCATGATAGAACAGATCCATGTGTATTCATTATAAACATTGAAGAGGTTTCATATATGTTAGTTCTAATCTGATACATTGGACTGCAGTTCCCAGTATTCCTTTCAGTTCATATAGTACAGTGGTTTAGCCTAAGACACATGCTCTAACTTATCACAGTAAGGATTCTATGTTATCTCGCATGATTTTACCATGAATGTCAGTCTGCTGTTCTGAGGTAGCCTCTGCATATTCCCATTTGTGGGATATAGTCTTCCAGTGTCACTGAGCTTCATAAATCTTTTAGAAAAGTAGTGCCTTTTGGGACTGCATGAGTGCTCCCACATGGCACCGAACATTTGGAGCCAAAATGATAGACATATGCAATGCCATTAGTGTGTGTTTGTTTCCTTTCCATAGTCATTTACAGGCATAGGGATTTTTGCTTTGTGTACAGAGGCTTAGTTTGTTTCCCCCGTCTTATTACTAATAGTTTTTGGTAATGTAAATAGCTTTTCTACGGTTTAGGGTTTACGTGTGTAGGAGTTAGTCTAAAAATCTGGATTCTGAGGCATCATGTCTGATCTGGACCCCACTGAATCAGTGGTGTGAAAAGTCTGATCTAGGTGGCGTTATCTCATGGTTCCCTGTCCTCCTAGGGTTGGATGCACGAACTCCGTGTATAATGTGCCTTGGAGAAAAGGTCATTGCCTGGGTGGTTGTTCGGAATGCTGAACCTTCGTTCCTTGGGCCTGAAGGGCGCTCGCACTAAGCCTCCTGTTTTCCTAATTATGGAGGTCTTATTAACTAGATCCGTGGATCTGTCCTTGCCTCAGTGCCCCATATCTGTGTAGGGACAGAGTAACTCTTTGTTGGCTTCAGACCCCTTTAAAGTAGGGAAGCAGAAACCTTTGATGTCAGGCCGAAGATTTTCATCCAGCTCCATGATGGCAGAATGCTCTGTGTTCTCTTCTGAGGCAGAGTTGGTACTGAGGTAGCCAGCTCTATTGCCTCTGAAGGCTCTGACAGTGTTTGCTCCCAGACAGGGACCAGCTGATCTAGGGAACATGCCCCTTTCTGCATTGGAGACTTTTTGTTTTGGGGGTAGTGTTAGTTCTTTGGTGGCAGTGCATTTTTCCTCTTCAGAGTTATTTTGTGGTGAGTTCTCCTTTGAATCTGGGAGTGTACCAGGGTCTGAGCATTCAGAGTCTCTAATATGGGGGGCGGGGGGAGGGGAGTTGCCTGTGTTGGCCACAACAACATCTGAGATGGGCTTGGAGGCTCTCCTGAACAGCTCCATTCGCAAGAGAGCTTTGATTGGGCAGATTCTCATTCCCTTTTGGTCTCTGCTATGAGTCTTTTCTCTGAGGTTTTCAGGATCCTTGAGCAGTCTTCTCCAGATTCCTTTTCCATGCCTCCCCTTTTAATCCATCTCATGTTGAAACATCCCACATCTTGGGGTATGTCTGCACAGCAAAGAAAAACCTGCAGCTGGCCCATACCACCCAACTCATGCTCAGACTGCGGGGCTGTTTCATTGCTGTGTAGGCCCAAAGGGTTCTAGGGTTGGATGTTCTGCTCCATCTGACAAAGAAGTCAAGAAGATGTATTGGGCGGAAGTGTACTTTTTGTTTGTCAGAGATTTATGTTGATAATTATCAGGCTGTTGTGCCCCAATATCAAATCAGACTTTGGTACATGATGCTCCCTTTACTTGATTATCTCCTGAAGTAAGAAGAAAAGGAAGTGAAAGACATCATTGCTGAGGGGTGTGGTTCCTAAGTATGCCCTCTATGTGTCATCAATAACTTGCATCTAACATCATGCTCTGCTTGCATTTGCTGGCATCACTGCGTCAAGGCTAGGCATCTTATGCCAAAATCGGGGATTTCTCCTTTAATGTGAAGACCTTTGTTCAGTAGAAAGACCAATGAGATACTGAAGATGATGAAGTTTGTGTCTCTTGTTCAATCATTAGGGCTATCCAACATAGGCAGACATAGTTTTTGTCCAGATCCAAAAATAATACTTTCCACTGCTTCACTTTAACCCATCTCTCCAGAAGTCTCAACTGTGTCAAACTAAAAAGGCAGGGTAAGAGGAGGAATTTTAAACAGATGTGGTTCTTTAGTGTTCACTTTTCTCCCTACCCAACCTTAAATTTACCTGAGAGCCTAGTCTTAATCTTAATTAGTTAACTCTCTCCTCATTGGCTTCCTTTCTGAGACTGACAGCTTTCTTGTGGTGTAAAGTGGAATTACTACTGATCTCTGGGTGTTGGAGTGTGTAATCTACTTCATCCTGTGCTGCTTTCCAAATCCCTCTTTTTTCCCTTTCCCTCTTCAGAAATTCCTCTTGTGACAAAGTGGATTCCTTGTTAAGGTTGGGTGCTACATAGGAGGTTCTAACACAGTGAAAAGAGTGGCTGTCATTTGAGGTTTTTCCACTTTGCAAAAAGAAACATTGGGTTTTTATCCCATTGTGAGCCTGCAGTGGTTGAACTGATGTATCAGACGGTTTTGGTTTTCCATAAGATTTCCCAAACAGTTTGAATTGTGACTGCTATGAAAGCAAAACAGGTTCTATGAATGTAGTTGGTTGTATCTTATTTTAATTCAAACTATAATGAGAAACTTGTCTGTTGGCTTTAAATAATACAGTTACTAATGAGGGATGTCTAGTATGGCAGATTAGAGTAAATGCCACTTGTATACTTTATATCACCTTTGTTGTGGATGTGTTGAGGCTTATTTTAAAGTTTCCTTT
This sequence comes from Terrapene triunguis, assembly GCF_002925995.2. NCBI lineage: Eukaryota > Metazoa > Chordata > Testudines > Emydidae > Terrapene > Terrapene triunguis. The sequence goes on along the minus strand of NW_020664601.1, from coordinate 1,839,339 downwards.
TACACTGAATTAAGCTCTACATCTCTGATATGGTGAATATTGCAGAAGTGAGTCCACAGCTTATTTGATTTCATTCTTTGAACACCATACGCTCAAACTTAAACTGGCCTGGGCCACCTTACCAATTTTTGTGGCTTTACAGTGATACTTTCCTAAAATTAAAGAAATTCCATTATGGTTCTAACTGCAACAATAATTCATATGTCTTGCCACTATATAGTGTTCACTGCAATGCCTTAGATCATCCCTACCACAATGATGCCTCTTGGTAGTACAGCAGTACAGGTAATAGTCCCGTTAAACCTATGAGTAGTTCACTCATTTTTAAGGATTTGTATAAGTATTTGCAGGATATGTGCCTGTTTTCTGTGAAACTACGTTTTTTGTTTTTCTTATTAGCGTATGTAAAATCTCGAACGTAACTTTTTTGTTGAAATTTTATCTTTTAAACCATATATTAGGTTTTATTTTTCAGGACTGTGAAGACATTTTTGATCAGTTTAAAAAAAAAAAAAAAAAAAAAAAAACTTGAGGAAAAACTTAAGTTTTGCAAAAGCTTGTTTTTACAAAGAATTTAAGACCAATGAGAAATCTTTCCACAAATTAAAAAAGCAAAACCAGCTGCTTTAAATGGACACTTTTGCAGTGTTTGAAGTCTATGTCCAAACTCCTGCATCACTGCAATCAGTTACACTGCCTATAAAAAGAATAAAACTGACTAGATTGACTTTCATTTTCCCCACTGAAAAATGTAAACAGCATAAATACTGAAAAGTAAACTGGATTTTTAAAAATTATTATAGATAATACCTTAGATTATTAGAACTATAACACAGGTAAGCAGACTGGTTTGTCTGTTATGATCATGTTGGCAATGTCCCAGTTTTAAGTTTAGTTAAGATCTTGCATATTCTCTAGGCAATGCATCCTACAGAGCATGCAAAACTTGAAATTAGTAGCTTGGGTGCTCAATGGAAAGGCCGTCAAGCCTACCTTTCACCCAATCAACAAGAGTCCAGCATAACTGGCAACTTTTTTGCTGGATGTTCTGCCAGTTTCAAAACACGCTTTCTAGAGCAGGGGTGGCCAACCTGTGGCTCCGGAGCCACGTGCGGCTCTTCAGAAGTTAGTATGCGGCTTCTTGTATAGGCACCGACTCCAGGGCTGGAGCTACAGGCACCAACTTTCCAATGTGCCGGGGGGTGCTCAACCCCTGGCTCTGCCACAGGCCCTGCCCCCACGCCACCCCTTCCCACCCCCTCTCCTGAGCCTTGTTCCTCCCACTCCCCCTCCTGCATGCCACAAAACAGCTGATCCAGAGGTGAGGGGAGGGAGTCGGAGGTGCTGGGAGCGGGGAGGGCGGGAGCTCATCGGGGGGGCTGCTGACATGTTAATGTGGCTCTTTGGCAATGTACATTAGTAAATTCTGGCTCCTTCTCAGGCTCAGGTTGGCCACCCCTGATCTAGAGCTTGGTGCTCTCTGTAGTAAAGTCCCAGTCGTATGAAAATTGTATTTAATGTGTGATCTAAATAAACGCAGTAGGGAATTCAAGGGAGGTATGGTTTGTTTACAGGTAGGTCCAGAACAGTCAAATGTTGAAGATTGTGTAATTCCTTTGTGAGCTTGAGGGATGGAACTAGTCAGTCTACAGTTTCTGTAATGCGTGTTACCCAAGTATTTTTAGGCCAATTTTTTTCAAACCTATCAAAGACATTTGTCTATGTTAAGGGGTAAATCCATAGCAAGCTTCCATTTTAAAAAAAAAAAAGTTGTCTTCTGAGATATTTCATCACAAAAGGATATCTGAAAAACTTAACTTTTGAAAAATACATTTGAGATCTCAGAATTGGCCAAACTGAACCATTATAAACTTCCCAGAACATTTCACCTTTGGTTCAGAAGTACAAGAAACTTCAGAGAAAAAGGTAACAGTTACAGCTTCTGTAACAATGTGAAAATAGAAGTTTATAAAAAGTACATTCAGAGGTATATTGCAGCACTCTAAGGGTAGGTCTACATTTATGGCAGTGTGCAGAGTACAGACACTGCATGCCTAGGTCACGTGGGTATAAATACCGGTATAGACGGTGAGGCACAGCTTAGGTGAGTAGAGTGCTCTACATGCCTGAATCTTAAGGAATGTGTCCTATGTGGTGCTTTACTCACCCAAGCAATGCCTCCTACATCTACACTGCTATTTTTAGCAATATAGTTTTCTGCTTCCAGAGCCTTTCCCTGCTGCCATGAAAGACTCAGGTGGGAAAATTCTCTGGCAGGGGGTGGGTACCAGGGAAAAGTTTCCCCCCTTCCAGAGCTTTTTACTGCTGCGTGTAGCTGCACAGCACAGTGAGTGTGGATGCAGCTTATTTTTCACTGTGGTGTGTAGCTACATGTACCCTACACTCTGCTACAAGTGTAGACTAGGTCTAATATTGGTGGCGTGATTTCATTAATACTGTAATAAGCAATGTGGGCAAGTGACATGAAAAAAACTTAGTGAAATGAGTATTGCAAGAATGCTTTTAAATAGGGTTCTGCCAGATGATCTAATTCTTTATGACTAACCACAGCACTTTACATTTTACACTGTGCTTTCTGGGGATGTGTAGTAATGTCAATATGGCATTTTTAAATATATGATTAGCCACTTTATCTTTGTGTACCTTATAGTTTTGGGGAGTGTTCAGAGAGCACAGTAAGAGGTGCTCTGTTTAATAAAAAAAAAAATAGATCTCCAACAGAGTTCAGAAGCTGATAAATGTAATTGAATTTATCATCTTGAAGTCAGCACTCAAAGTGTGAGAGATGTGGAATGAGATTAGGCTGTACATTGAAACTAAGGGCTTGTTTACATGGTGAAATTTACCAGTATAATTATACTATAGTTATACTTGTGTAACTCACCATGTGGTCACTCTTTGTTCCAGAATAAGAGTTACACTGGTGTAATTAGCTAGTAAATTTCCTGCAGAGAAACCCAAGTTAGATCTTATTTATGTAGTTTATAGGGTTATTTAGTTTGAAAGACTGACAAGGGCAGTTAAATGTATGTGGAGGGTGAAAATTTACCCCCAAGCAGAGGTTTCTACCACTTGAAAAGGAAGGAGAGCCTGAGATTCCATCAGATATGCTGGGGACTTCACTATTGCCATTCTAATGTGGCTACATGGCTATTACAGTGATGGGTGGCAGTATAAAACCCTAAGACAAGCTAAACAGAGGCCACTTTAGAGAGCGTGTCTGTGTTTGTGTAGTAATGTTTACATATAGTTTTGAGCTAGAGTGGACTTTGAAAAATCTGCTTGCCCCTGTTGTGTTTTATTGGCTCTGTAAAACATTCTACACTAGAAAGTGTAGTTTTTGCACTTTGCCTCTTTCATAGTAGCACTTGACTTTCAACAGCATTAGCTAGATCTCTGGGTGTTAAAGAGAAATTACATTTTTTCTCTAATTGTTCAAATTAAATAGTGTTGCACAATGTACCACATTTTAGAGAATGTTAGAGAATTATTTCAGAATTTAATTTAAACCTCATAAAATCTACCATTGGGGCCATGATACTTCTATGGCTGTTTTTTTTTTTTTTTTTTTTAACGTAAATTTTATTCTGCACTTTTGTTTGGCATGGTGAGTGAGTCTCTTGCTTTGATGCCTCCATCTGACTTAGCAACAGTGTTGGTCATCAAAGAAATTCTGTTTCTTGATTTTAGACCTTGATACCAGATCTTGGAGGTGATGTGTGTTAATTAGGAAGAAATTCAGTGTAGTGCCAAGGAGCATATACATGATATGCAAAATTCTGCAGACACCTACAACTGGCTTGCAAACTAAAACTGCTAATGCCAATCCAATATAAAAGAGGTGGGAGTAGTCAGACAAATGAAAGATGGGTCCCAGTTGGGCTTGCGGAGAAGTCCACTGCCCCTTCCTGCCTGCTAAGGTGTAAATTGTTTTGGAGTTTTCACCAGAATTGCATCTATATCCTACTTAGAGGCGTTCCTGTCTCTTGTATTTCCCTTGACAAGTATTTGTCTAATAAATTTGCATAATCAGCACTTAATTGCATTTTAATTTTTGGCTACAGAGACCATCTTTACCTTAAAATTTTGCAAGTTAGCCTTGCTTTTGTTTTTGTTCCCCCCCCCCCCCCCCATGGATCTCTCTCCTGTCCCCCTTTCCCTCCTTTCTTGTCTTATCCAAACTGTTGTCTTGTATTATTCCCCTCCTCCATCCTCTCCCTCTTCCCCCCCAAAAAATTTTACCTATGCTGAATTTACAAATAGTGCTTCTTCGGTGGCATCTGCAGAACCAGAGTTAAACTGACTCAAGCCTAGTTTCCTCCTTCATGTAGCGTGTTTGTTTTCCTGGCTGAAGTGTAACTGATGTGATTCTTTCTCATGTCACAGTTGGACAGAAGCACTTAATGTGGTTATGTTAGAACTCATCTACTACAATAAAAAGTTCCTTTCCAACAGACTTCAATTGCCTGTACTTCATTTTATTGTAGCTTGGCAAAATTCAGTCTGGATGTAAAAAGATGCTGGACTGAATTCATGTCCACATGATATTTGTTACCTCTTCACAGCAAAGAGTTGCTAAAACAGATTTAATTGAAATACATAATCTGCCTCCATAGCTGCAGTGGCTTAACCAAAACTTCCTGCTGCATAGCTTTTCTGAGGAAAATTCCAAACCATTTTTTTTGTCATATGCTTTCCATTGCATTCTGAATACTTTCACTTTGTTTTATGATATGACAATTATCAGAAAAGGTTCTTGAAGCTCTAGATCTTTGGATTAGCATTCTAGTAGGTTTTGGAGCTTGTAGTTTTGTTAAATCTTCTGTCCATACTTGTCATGTTTTTCCTTTACCTTTTGTTTGAATAATTATTTGCAGTCTTTTGACAGTACTTCTAGCCATCTGTATTACAAACATTTACTTTATTATATGTCACTGAGCACTTTGGAGGCATAGGATGCCTAATAGAATTATTTTTAACTGATGAAAACATACACTGAACAATGTGGCATACTTTTCCCAAATGTTGAGAATTTATATGTATTGCGCTCAAAGATTTTTCTAAAATATCTGATTAGGTCACTAAAAATCTTGCAATCTAATCTGCTAGGATACAACACTTTTCAACTGGTAATATTGTAAATTGAGTATGACAAACTCATTGTGTACAGTACATTTATTTGACGCTAAGAAACGGACCCTGCTTTTTCAATTTAAATCTGATTCCTGCCATACCTAAATGCAATTTTCAGATTGTTTAGAACTAGATCACTTTCTCTACAAATCCTGTGATCACAAGGATCAAGTTACAGTGGTATACAGAAGCAGTAATGGCTTGCTGATATTATAATTATTTGTGCAAAAGGCTGTGAACAAAAAGCAAGGTTTGCCGGTCATTTACATACTGTAGATTTTCTGCTCTAATTGTGACACTACTTACTACTGGCCCATTGAGCTAGACATAATTTTTTACATGGACCAGTAGGTGTAGAGATAGCCTCAGGCCATTAGATCACTACCAGTTTTAAACTCTGAATTTTAAATTAACAGACTTAACCTTTGCTTTTGATGTCTTCCTCCCCCCCCCATCCATTTATAATGTTGTCAGTTGTCTCTGCTGTTTGTGTTCCTTATTAGTTCATTCTGTTTTAATTGCTCTTCTTAGAGTAATGTCAAGTTGTGCTTTACAGTTCAAAACAAGTTAGTGTTCTTTCACATAGAAATACAGTTGTCTATCAGGAGGTATACTAGAAAATAATCTGCTTACTTTATCGCATATGTTTCCATCAGTTCTGACAGTTGAGGAGTATTCTACTTAGAAACTAGGCACACTCAGAACTTTTAAGTGGACCTTTAGAACTCAAATTCTGTCTCCTCTGCTTCCAGAAGCTGTAGTTAACTGTGCTGCAATATTATTCCCTCAGATATCAGTGCTTGCAATGGAATATTTCCCTATCGGGGATCAACATGTTTTCTTTTTTATTTACTACTCCAGGACCATTGCTTGAAAACATTTACTAGTCTTTCATGTGTGTGGCAAACTGAGATATTTGACTTTAAAGTCACATCATTCTCATTACTGTCTTTGCCATTTTCCACTCAAATTTCAACACTTGAGTATCTGAGATCTCACAAACTGATGAAGGTAGAAGTGAATGCTTTCTACTATGAAAAATTGGGATTCTAATTTTTTCGGTATTATCAATCATTGATTTCTAGCACTAATGATGTAAAGAATATCTGTTACCAAAATCATATGATAATGGTACAAAAAATTTTTGCTAGTCATTATGGTTTGAATTATACCTGTCACTGCTCTCTTAATCTAGCTGGCTTTCTTTTGTTACCAGTTGAGGGATGAATATAGCAAATCCCAGATTTTGGTCTAATGTAACTTTTAATCCCTACATAGTCATTCAAAATTCCATTTATCCAGATGTTTCAGAGACAGTTAATTTTTAATGGGGATTTCCTGAACTTGGTTTCAAAACTGAAGTGTTTTGTATTTATCAGCACTGAATGATCAACCAAAGAATTTGAGCACCATATGATATCCATCACTTGTTTGGTAATTTTGTCCAAATGCAACATTGGCTCTAAATGTAAGCATCATCACTCAGAGCTGATTTAGATAGTTATACTTAAGGCTACGATTTTTTTCAGGAAAAATTTTAATAACTGTCCCAGCAGAGGTGCAGGAAAACAAGGATATGTAACAGGGAATGGGGGGCCCATAGGGTGGAGCTGTGGTTGGACAGCGAGCCCACTCCACACTTACCCTTCAGCAACGGCTCTTATCCCACAGGGCTGGCCCCCCCCCCCCCCCCCCCCGGCCCCCCAGGGCCCCCCCCGACGCCCCCTCCCCCCCCGGGGGGGCCCCCCCCCCCCCCGCTCCAGGTGTCGCAAGGTGGCCCATGTAGTCACAGCGCCACTCAGGTTTGGCGCATCTGCCCCATGGAGATGGTGGGGAAGTGGGTCATATTTGATTGGCATTGTGACTCCGTGGGCCAGCTTGCAACACCAGTCAAATTTGGCCCTCTGCACCTTCTGTGACCATGTGGACCAGCTTGCAATGCTTGAATGGGTAAGGAGCTGCTGCTGTGGGGGTCACAGACTTCATTCAAATTCACGATTACAGTGAACACTGTGATCCCCATGTCAATATTGTAGCTTATGGCCATGTCTACACTAGAGACCTTACAGTGGCATAGCTGTGCCAATGCAGCTGCGTCATTGTAAAATCTCCCATGTAGCTGCACTATGCCGACGGGAGAGAGCTCTTCTGTCAACATAATTAAACCAGCCCCAGTGAGCGGTGGTAGATGTGTCAGTGGGAGAGTGTCTCCCGCTGACATAGCTCTGTCGACACCAGCGCTTCTGTCAGTGTAATGTATGTCGCTTAAGGGGGTGGGTTTTTTCCACACCCTTGAGCGACGTAAGTGATACCAACAAAAGTGCTAATATAGACATAGCCTAAGTCAGGGGTAGGCAACCTATGGCACACGTGCCGAAGGCGGCACGCGAGCTGATTTTCAGTGGCACTTGCACTGCCCGGGTCCTGGCCACCGGTCCGGGGGACTCTGCATTTTAATTTAATTTTAAATGAAGCTTCTTAAACATTTTAAAAACCTTTATTTACTTTACATACAACAATAGTTTAGTTATATATTGTAGACTTTTAGAAAGAAACCTTCTAAAAACGTTAAAATTTATTACTGGCACGCGAAACCTTAAATTAGAGTGAATAAATGAAGACTCGGCACACCACTTCTGAAAGGTTGCCGATCCCTGGCCTAAGTTATGGCTGTGTGAAAGACTTTTATACAAACAGGAGAAACCATCTAAGACCTGGATCCTTTAAGTGCCTTCTAAATATGCTCTAGTGCTTACAGTTGAATATGGGGTGAACAGCAGCAGTGCATCACCAGAGTCCATCACGGGCAGCTGGGCTACAGCTTCCTTTGAGGAGGGCATGATTGTCAGACATCTGACCTCTGGCCTATTGTGTATATATCATTTTTATAAGTGGTCGAGCTGTGTGTGTTTGAAAACATGATTTAAAATGAAACTTTGAACCATTGTTTCCATCAGAAATGTCAAACACTTATTGGGTAGCATTCCCCCAGTATTTTCTGATATGGAGGTGTCAAGTTTTCTTACCCTGTTTCAAAACCTCCACTGCTGTGGATCAAGTGGCTGTTGCAAATGATCAAAAATAAATAAGGATTTCTGTGATGGCTTCTGCCAGGGCTCCTGGTTCGAGTCATATGAAATCTGTTTTGTTTCTTTCTGTACCCTGAGTGCTGCCAGAAAGTTATAAACCCCATGAGCATAATGCCAGTTGACATGATAATCACCATCACCTATGCTGGTTAAGTTTATAATTTTTAAGATTCATCTTTTAAAAAAAAAATGTAGGACTCATAGTATTTACAAGCTCCATAGACCAACTCAGATTGTAAACTGTTTTGGGGTGAGAAACTTTTTTGGATTACTTATGTCTGTAAAGTACTTCACACACTTATGGTACCATATGGTAATGTAGAAGTAATAATGCCTTTCAGCATTAATCAGCACAGTTGCTGATACTCTCTTGTCTCTTCAAAGACATGGTGCTTTGACATGCATAACTTCCAGTTGTGCATCCTGATCAGTGAAACTTTTGTTTGTATCAAAGTATAATTCCTTTAAATATTTCAAACTAGCAAGTACTCAATTGGTTTCTTGATTATTTTTTAAAGCTTATGGTTCTTGTAATTTGTTATAGTTTTACAATAATTCTTACCATTCCTGAGCACCTCTGAGATTTTGTCTTAAAACTCTGCTTTGAAAATGGCTTCTCATTTAGTTTTAATCTTTTTGTATATTTTGGTGTTTTGTTTCCACTAGGAATTGAAACTGAAATTATTGACCCACTTCTCCAAGCCTTTTGAAAAGTGACTAAATGCAACTGGGTCAGGCTGTCTGTGGGAATGAAGTGGCTGGGAGAATCCAAGAACATGGTGGTGAATGGCAGGAAAAATGGAGGCAAGTTGTCTAATGAACATCAGCAGAATGAGTCCAAGTTGCAGCACACTGGAAAGGAGAATCCAAAGACTAGCAAAAATGGAGTTGAGAGAAGATCAAGCAGATGTATGTACATGTTTGTGGGGTTGGGTTGTGATGTGAATCATAGTAGCATCTTGCTTACTGATTTGTTAGCTTTTTAATTGCTTATTCTGAAATCTTGAGATACATGGTTAGTTAACTGGGAAGGCTGTTAGCAGTAGAATATTTTTATTATACTTGTAATTCAGTCATGATTATTTCAGAAGTCAGTTTCTATTAAGTCCCATTGAAAAGTTAAATTCAAATGATTTAACTTTGATTTATTTTGAATTCAGTGGGAAAAAAATTGCATACAGCAAACATCCTTAATATGTGACGGCTAAGAACTAACATGGTTGCAGAGTGGACTTTAGATATATTCTAAAATAATAATTTGTCCACAAATCTTGTGGAACCAGTTGTGAAAGTTACATAAATATACATGCTTGTATAGGTAAACCCCAATTTTATTAGTCACACCTACGTCAGTAATCCATTGTAAAACTGAGGTTTCTTAAAAACGAATTTAAATTTTTATTATGGATTTCAAGTAGAGGATCGGATACAAATTTCAGGTAACACTGGTATTTGGAGTTTGGAAAATCAGGCTTTACTTTTATGTTGTTAATTTGAAATCTCTGAGGCAAATATTGCTGAATTTCATACTGGTAATGATTTTACGAGCACATATCCATGGCTTTAGGCACCCTTAACAGTATTTTAAAAATCAAATTACACTATCCATTCTGCGTAGCACTACTAACCAACAATAGCTAGGAAAAACAATCTTCCCTTTGTGTCCTCACTTTCCCCCTTCCTGACCACTCATTACTCTCCTAATTATCCTCTTTAGATGGGCCTTTTGCACGTCTGAAATGTTAACAGATTTGGGTTACTTCATTCTGGGTGAAATGGTACAAGTTCCAAGGTCAAGGAGAACATCCTACCAGCAATCCCCTTTCTTGCGGATCTTGGAGTACTGTTACAATAACCTTAAGTTCAGGTATACCACTATAAAAAGCATGCTTCCAAACTTAGCCCCAGCTTCATTGCTGAATGGTTTTGAGAGGGTTTTGTGAAGCACACTGCAACAATCTAATCTCTAGGCAAGGACGGTATGTGAGACTGTTTGCAAGGTCTGCATCTGAAAGAAACATCAGTTTCCTGGCCATATTTAAATAATAGGAGATCACCTAAACCAAATTCTAGGTCAGCCTAGGATTAGAGAAAGCTGCCTTTTCATCTGGTCTTTCGCCCTGTCCAAGAAAGATAGCATCCTAATTGTTTCATGGCCCCTTGCCACAGAGACCAAAGGAGATCAAATAAAACGAAAGAATGAGAACCTACATCATGAACTCACAGGGCAGAGATCACACTCATGGACCTCACTTCTTCCCCTCTCCCATTATACTTCCAATCAACAAAACAGGCTGCTGGAATCCCTGGTGATAGCAGAGTGGTCTCTCTTAAAGGGACTTACTTTTAGCTGGTGTCCCAGCTGATTGAGGGCATCCAAGCCAGAGCTGCACTAGTGCAGTGCCTCGCACTTCTTGTTGCTGCTGGTATCCTTGGTGGCATTGCCCTTTTAAAGGGAGGATACTGTAAGATTGAATAGTTTTCTATTTAAGTAACCCTGGTGTTTTTGCTTTTCGCAGGTAGTGGTGCTTCAGGATTTGAGGGCCAAAGTCGCTACGTGCCTTCCTCTGGAATGTCTGCCAAGGAGCTGTGTGAAAATGATGACCTAGCAACTAGTTTGGTTCTTGATCCCTATTTAGGTTTTCAGACACACAAAATGAATACTAGGTAACTTTATTTGCCTTTATTTACCTAGCAGAGAAATAATCATCCTAGTGATGTAGACAGTAAAGGGTAAATGAGGAATTTCTTGCATATCTGTAGAAATTTACAAAATGGTAATATCTGTTTTTATATTCTTGTTCTGTTGGGTAACTTTAGCCTTCAGAGTGGTGCTGCTCTGGTAAATGGGACTCAGAGCATGGTAGCAACATGTAGCTGCACCACTATAGTTGGTATTTCCATTAAACCCTGTTGTCAAGTTCCATTATTGAGCAGGAACTTAATAGCAAGTTTCTTAATCTAGGTAACAGTTACGTTAATCAGTTCAGAAGGGGTTATATTATTAGCCTTTTGAAATAATGTTTGGTGGTAAAAGTAAAATTTTTGTTACTTCAGGTGTTGGACTTCCTTCAGTCTCTGATTTATTAAAAGGTTTAGTGTGACCATTTAAATGTTGTTGGCACTAAGGCCAACAATCTCAAACAAGTGCATGCAAAATCCCACTAGAGGGATTCAGTTCAGATTGTCTGTATGCATGCCTATATACATGTACACACTTGGGACTTGCGCACCCAAGTCAGGCATATACATTTGTACTTAGACACACATCTTCCTGAAAACTTGAACCTAAAATTGGTGTGGATCGGTGTCTGGTTTTTGAGTGTTTAGTATTTCTGAAAAATAGGAATATAGATTATACACAGTCTGTAACATCTTGTTAAATTGTTGTCCGTGTATGGACTTTTATTGCAGTAGTTTAATTCTATATGCTTACCAAAAATACATATAATTGTGGGAGGAACTGTCTCTTATTTTGTGTTGGGCATTATAAACACAATGGGGCCTTGATCTCAGTTGGAGCCTTATTACAAATAAAAAATAATAAGAAGATAATTCAACCAGTTCATACTAATATTTCCTTGGATAAAGTTTTGTTTTGATTTATTGAAGATCCAAAATATTTGACTATTACGTTAGAATAATTTTTATCTACGCACGACTATTTATATACAATCCCATTAGTAGATCGTTGCTGTATTTTATTACGTCGAATAGGTCTTGGATGTAGAAAAACAGGTTGACCAATACAAATGATAAATTAATTCATGTTGTCATGCAATAAAATTAATGCACTACTAAGGCCTTACACATTAGGGTTACATTGGTGCAGTGGTGTGTTAACAAACACTTGAAATCTGCAGGCCCATTCTTAAAAGCTGCATTTTCAGAACTCAGCATCCATCCTTCTGCCATTCATTTAAGGAATGCTTTCATTCTTCAGGTGTATTTCAGGGTATTGGTTAGAATAGCATCTTGAGTCCACAATAAAACTGCCTATTTAGGTAAGTATTCTTAAGGTCCTTGTTACTGCAGTATTTGAGCATCTGCTGTAGTTGGCCCAGCTGATTACAGATGCTACTGCAATTAAAGGAGCCCTCTTTCTATTGCATGGGAAGTCAGATGAAGGAGATAGGTGTATACATGATTCTGTAGCTTCCTGTCAAGGCAATGATCAAGCAGAGAAATTATTTCTCCTTTCTTTGTTTTATGATTGACATGCCAACTTCATAAATGTGTAATGTTTTCTGGTTATAAGACTACATTTCTTCAGTTTTTTTGTTACTGATTTCAAACAAATGGCTGTGAAACAAGACTATCACCATGTATTTCTTCCTTTCTCAGGCTTGTAAAACAATGTTGCAGGCAGTGTGCAATTAGACTTTAAGGGTAATAGTTATTAAATTTGAAGCATTGTGGGAAACATTTTGGTGAAGCTTAAAGCTTCCATCAGAAACACATTTTCCCAATTCTGTTGAGAGAGTGTCTTATTGCAATGAATTAAAATAAAGGCATCAGCATAGTTCTTATTTAGCTTCTCTTGGTCACATCTGGTTATTGTCATGGCCAGACGGCTTGGATTTTGTTGCTTTTATCTAGTAAGGTGTTTTTCTTGCTTTGCATTATCTTATAAGGTAAAAAACTTCAGATGCAGAATGACTAGATAATTGTTCAGAGAATAAGAAACACTAGTACCAGGACATGCCGTGATAGTAGAAATTAAATTAGTTTCACAACTCTTAATTTTGGAACATCTTCAACTTCAGTGTTAAGAGGTCTTGCAAACATTACACCGTGTATATTGAAGTGTGTCTAAAACAAAACATCCAGTCATGGTAGAAAATGCACTTTTTTCCTTCAGGCAAGTTGAGAGGAGGCTGCTATGCAAATGGTTGTCACAAATATTCTACAGTAATCTTGAAGATGTTTGTATCTGTTGATTTGCATATGGTTACGAGGTTTGTATTTATGTAAACAACAGTCCAGCACAAGGCTGACTTAAGGTCAACGTTCTCTTACATCTCTGGAAGCCAAGATCTTATTTTCTGCTGCAACTGGATAAATATACAAATATCTTGTGTTGTATACAAATTTTCTCTGTGGGTCTGATTTAGCAGTTAAAGGTTCTTTAAGGATTTGTTATTTGCACAGAAATCATTAGGCAGGGCAAGACGAGACATCTTTAAAATTCTTAGTAAAACATTTAAATTAACATTTTCCTTTTCCTCTTTTTGCCCTCCCCCACCCACTGTTGACTGAGCTACTGCTGTCAAATAGAAAATAAGTGTGGTGAATTTTGTATTATATGTTGCTGGTGATTTTATTATTTTCTCTGAAACATTAGTGAAAGAATATGAAGTCTGAAATAATATGCCTGGATTTAGTTAGAAACTTTAATCACATTAATGCAGTATTCTCATGACCATGCCTCCTCAGAGCCCCACATGTGCCATGTGAATCACCAAATCCCTTTGAGCTATAGTTGGTTGGTGTTTTGAAGAGGAAATATTATAAGATAAAGGGGTGCTCTGGTAAGCATCCCACCAGACTCCTAGAATTTGGAGAAGTCACCTATACTGGGATCACAAGAAGAATAGAAGCAGGTGGACTGGTCATCTATGGCAAGATGGATCTATCTGACTAAAGCACCAGAAGTCAGTGCCCTTTGAATACTCCGATAGATGGGATATTGGAGACTCAAATTAAGTACCAAGCTCCTACTACTTCACCTTCAGGGTCTATCAAAATGGTTTAAGTGAGATTTTCTCTGTACCTCAGCGTTTCCTAGAGCTTTGCAAATAGGACCTTGATGCTATGAAAGCCATGTTTCTGGAGCAAGCTGGATCACAGTTCTTACTGAATCTTGAAACCAAGTGATTTGAACTTCTTGAAACCAAGAAAAACAGGTTTTTTTTCACTTTCTACTGCAACGCTATGTAAAAAGGAGCCTAGTTTTCTGTACTGGAGCGTCTGTGGAGCATTAAATGTCATCTTAGGCAGCTTCAGAGTTTAAATCTTACCTAGGCTTTTCTCCATATGGGTATTGTGCATCTTAGGGCTTTTAGGCCTTTGATCCTCTGCCTCCTGAGTTAGTGATTTCTCCAGGGAGTGATGATGAAACAGGTCATTTTCTTTGTAGAAGGCAGTCTTCTCTGGGTTCCCTTACCTTAGCCCTCACAATTAGTAGTTCTGCTTGATGATGTCAAATGCTTCTAAAAGAGAAACTGGAAGGCCAGTCCTGAGAGGTTATTTTTCTGCCACATCCTCTGACGAGGCTCTTACCCACTTCGTCCTTTCCTCTGAAGGGCCTGGTGTTACTGAGGACTTGATGGACTGATAGCTCTGGAGATCCATTTAGTGACTTTGCACAGAAATAACACATTATTTTAACATCTTGAATCTCCAAGAGAAAGTAGTCTTCTCTATCCATTAAAGTCTGCTGGAACTGGCTGAAGAGGTCTGCAACCAGTCTGTCTTGGCTGCCTTGGTTTCTAGGAAATCACGTGCTTTGGACCAAGAGCTAGGGAGGAATTTGAGCTAATCTCTCAATATTCTTCCACATGCTCACTTGTGGTTTTGGCTGCAAATGATAAATCGGAAGCTGGGAAAATGTCATCTACCCCGGGAAACAAAACATCCAGAAGTTAGGTATGCCTAATAGGTTATTTCTCTGCAGTCCTGATGCCAAGGCCTCTCGCTGCCAGGCTGTCATGCCCCTATGTAAGTCCTCATTATAGTTTAGGATGGCCTTTTAGGCCCAATTTATTCTAATGGATAAAAAAGGAGTTCCTCAAGGTCTTTGAGGACCAATAAGTCTATGTAGGCATTTGCTTAGGGTCCCTTTTGACATATCCAGTGAAGTTGTTTGGTTTTGACCATGCCAGTCTTTCTTGCGAAAGATCTTTCTGGCTGTGGAATTTTGAACTTTTGGCACAGGCTGAAGGCAAAATAATGGATTCACTCTTCTAAGGGACTGATGAGGCCTTAAAGAAACTGAAGGCCACCAGACCCACAGCCAGGTTTCTAAATTTGGATCATTTGGCTCCTAAAAGGTGCCTTCTGGTTCCAAATGTTGCAGTTTCAAGAGTACTCTTTTGGAGCTGCCTGGCACGGGGCCCAGACAGTCTTGGAAGTCTTTCCATCCCCGTTGGAGGAGGAAAAGCTTTCTCCTCTACCGCTGCAGCAGTATGCAATGCATCTAGGCAGTATCTGAGGATGCGACTCATAACCAGTTGTAAGACTTAGATTTTTTCACCCTTTCCCCTCTTTTACTCTTGTTTGGTAACTGTCCCTTTTTTTGTGGAGGTGGGCAAGCCATTTCTTCAGACTGAATCTTACACACGGTCAAACAGGGATGTACCTTTAGTTTGAAAACGTGCCAAAACCCAAGCTCTGTCCCGTACCCTTTTTAGACATCCTTCTCATACACTGCTGGAAGAAGTAGTGTTGACTCTCTGTTGAAAATGGGAACTCTGTAGATGTGGTGCCAAAACCTTTCTCCTGATATTTATCACTTTCCGAAAGACTTAGTAGCCTGCACCCTGTTCTGGCCACTTGCAGATTGAATAATACCTAAGAAAATCCAGATTCCACATGGTTTTGTTAGGGAGCATAATTCCTATCATCAACTCTCAGGACTAGTTCAGGGCCCGTAGCTTTCAAGATTCTCGTTTCCCTGTCTCGATAAGGAAGACATAAGAAGTACTTTAGATTCATGGCAGGCAACAAGCACTACTAGTATAAGGTGTTGAGCTTTGGGCTGGCAGCAACTCCTTGTGTATTCACCAAGTGCTTGATGGTGGTTGTAACTGACCTGCTTTGTTGAGACCTGCAGATGTATTTATTGCTTGTCTGGCTCATAGGAGCTCAGTTGTACAGCAGGGTAGCTCCTACCATGGGGCGGTTAGGGGGATTGCTTTCTCTCTCTATTTATCTGAAAGTAAATAAATCTTGGTCTCAACTTAGGCTCTAAGCTTTGTAGGGGATACAGTAGATTCTAACTTGATTATCTCAGAATATCAGAGATCTGATCTAGGCAGTAGACCCAGCTAAATCCAGCCCAGAATAGTTAATGGGATTTTTATTTGCAAATGTTCAGCCTGATGGTCACCTGCATGTTGTCACTTCTTTTGTGTTGCTGCAGATGTGATCCTTGCAAGGGTGATGGAATCTGTACAGAACAAGTGTTCTCAGCTTGATATCCTTCTCCCTCAGCAGACTCTTGATGGAGCACACTGCTAGAGAGTGTCTTGAAGGGGGTGCCCTTCTCTTAGCCTGCTATTGAGATAACTGTAGCCTTTAATCTGGGCTGTACTCTTCTGAACTAGAAAGGGTAGTGCTGTGTCACCTCTGAGTCAGGAGGCAATCAGTCTGTGAGAGTGGTGCATCTGAAACAAAGGGGGACACTCTGCTCTGCATCTGGCTAGCACAAACAATACCTCACTAGACAATCTGAGTTGGCATCGTACAGATCTGCATAAGAGATCACTCAGATTCTGGTGGTCGTCCAGATATGGGCTTCCTTGTTATATGCCAAGACAAGTGTCTGAAATGCTACTTGAGATCACAATGCATATCAGATGTTCTGCCTTTTGTAGTAAGAAAGAAGGCTCCTCTACTCCTTTTGGTTTTTTTCTTTTCCCCAAAATACTGGGGAAGGTTCAACAGGATCATTGATCTCAGGCATGTCAGGTTGGCCCTGTCCAGAAGTCATCTAGTCACTTCTCCAGAGTGAAGATTTTTTTGTCCCAGCTGAATGGTAGGGTAGCTCACCCAGACCTCAAGTGGTTTCACTTGGCAATATTCCTCATGGGTTTCTAGGTCAAGATGTCGTCTTCTTGATTGAGAAATCCAAGGTTTCCCTACTGGAGTCCAAAAAGCCATATGGTAGGAAGTGTTATGCTGCCAATTGAGCCAGTTTAAGAGGTTTGTCTGGGTCCAGTTATATTGGGCTTTCTCTTTGCTGTAAAGGCTATCTTTCACTATTTTTAGCTATGGCTAAGGTCTGCTTATGGTCCATGGTATTTTGTGAAACATTTTTTTTAAAGGGTCTTACAAACTAGTATCCTCCCATTGTGAAACCTAACTGATATGGGAGACTTGACTTTGGGGTTAATCAAACCTGTAGAAGGGCCCATTCATCTGGATTCTTGCTCACTATACTGCCTCTCACTGAAGGTATCATTTCCGGTGGCCTCTTCCTTGGCCATGAGCTTCATGAAGTTACAAGCCTTGGCAGTCAACCCACCTTCTACAGCAATGGTTCTCAAACTTTTGTACTGGTGACCCCTTTCACACAGCAAGCCTCTGAGTGCGACCCCCCCTTATAAATTAAAGACACATTTTTATATGTTTAATACCATTATAAATACTGGAGGCAAAGCGGGGTTTGGGGTGGAGGCTGACAGCTCGCAACCCCCCATGTAATAACCTTGTGACCCCTGGGGGGTCCTGACCCCCAGTTTGAGAACCTCTGTTCTACAGCATTCAACAAAGACAAGGCAGTTTTTAAGTCTCATCCCAAATTTTCACATTAATGGTATTAGACTGTCTTCTCAGTCTGTCGGTATTGCTGCCTATCTTTCCCAAAGCTCCATTTTGTTCCTGGGGAGGTGAGTCACATCCTGGATGCTGAGAGCTGTCATCTACCACTTTAGGCAGAACTAAGATATTTAGAAAGTGAAACAATTTTTGCCCATTGGAGAAAAAGCTAGAGGTCAGGTTTTCTAAATGGATAAGACTGCATTTAGTAATGTTATGAACTAGCTGATGGTCATTGCATCTGAAGATCTCCTGGATTTACAGGGCTAGGTAGCTGGCTTTCCAAATGGTATAGCTCCACAGCGAGCCCTTATCTGAAATCTGTAGGGCTGTTATGTGGACTTCACCTCACACCCACACATTCTCTCATCATTGCATAAAGAACACATCCTGATTTCAGGAGAGCATTGCTTCAGTTGTTTAACTTTGCAGAGCACCTCAGCCCCCACCTCCTAAAGGAATTCACTGCTTGTTAATGTTTCATACAGCAGGGTTCTATGGAGATAGCAGCATGGAGAAGCAAAGTGGATGGGCTACCAACAGTAAATCTTGTTCTATAAATTCATTGCCTCCACAGAGCCACACTGAATCTCCCCTCTACTTCAAAGCCCAACTCTAAATAAGGCTTCTATAAGTAGAGGAATTCCAGGAACCACTAGAGGGCTGGCATATTTATACCCTTGACTAGTGAAACCTAGAATGTGATGGAATTTGCCACATGCTCAAACTGCGAAGTCTTGCTAAATATGATTCTGTGGTCATGTAATTAAGCACACATTTCCTAAGTTGTGGCTCTGTTGCGGTAATGCATTGGAGAACATGTGTTTACAATTGGTAAGTAGCCCCTTTATAGAGCAGTTTACTGTTTCATTTCAAAGTTTATCTGCATTCTTGAGACCCAGATTCCTAGAAATATCTAGATACTGAAAGTTAACTTTGTTTCATTTTGAAAAACCACTGTGGTCTAAAATCTGTGCATTGTCCAATTTTTTGATTCTTTGGTTTTATCTTGCTAACAATAAGTTCCATGACTTTGTTTTTTTTTTTCTTCTGCAAGACGACATGGCTGTTTCGGATTTAACTAATTTGCTGCTGTCTAAGGTATCGGGTGTGTTGGGTAAAATGTTTCCCCAGGCTGTCCTATATAAGTGGTACATCACAACATTCAATTGAATTTCAGTGGAGTATAGCAACTTCAAAAGAACCTCCACACAGTAGCTGGACTGGAGTGCTAACAATAGAATGAAATGATAAACTGTATTTATGAAGTGGAGATGGAGGTTAGGAGGAAAAGCGGAATATCTTAGCCAAAACAGAAAACCATTTACTTGCTGCCCTGATCAATGAAATGATGTGGCTGAGGGTCTTTTTCTGCTTAAATTTTAGACACATTTAAAGATTGGACATATCAGTTTGAGTTTTAATTTTGCAATAGGTTTCTTGAACTGAAACTGACTAAATTATTGGGGTGTTTCCCCCTTGTTATCCATTGAAGATATAGTTTTTGTGTTGGCATACAGGTTAAGAAGCTGGTTTTTCTTAATGACGGCATTGAAGATTAAGTGCAGAAATAGACTTGATTTAAAAAAAAAAAAACAAAGTAGTACCACTGGCTTTTGTAAACTATAAAGTTTACAAATATTGTCTGTGTGAAGACCATGCAGTATATTACTTTTTATTTCATATGTATTTTAAAAGTAAATTAAAAAACATTTCCTGTTTGGTTATAATTGGAACTGAATTTTTTGTATTCATTGTGTGGCATTGTCTTCAATGCTCCAGAGCCTTACACTGTTTGTCCTTATATTCATGCTATAGTGCTACTGATGTAATATAAGATTCTGTTTTCACGTCCACCAAAGCAAACTATCTTCTGAATAAAGTGCCTGTCATTCAAGCAAAGACCTTTGGGATGCAATTTTTGGTAACCTCCAACATGTCTTTCTCTTCATTTTCCCTAGTCTAAGTTTAAGAAGCAGCTGTAGCATTTTATAACTTCCTCATTCACCGGTGCAGCATGTCAGATATGTGCACTATATGGAGCACCATTCTGTATCTCTTGCAGGATCATTTTACCCTTTTTGTTCAAACTCACTGCTCTCAGTGACTGAATTAATCAAGGTACTGTACTCCTGAATTTACCAGAACCTCTCCTTTAACTTCCTTTATAGGCAAGCATCTCACTGACCCTTGGCTTTATACCTTGGACTTTCAAGATTCTTTAAGTAACCCCGAGGTAAGAGAAACTTCAGAGAGAGAGAGAGCTTTGGTTCTCTGTAGCTGTTCTCTTGACAGCCTTACTTAATAAGGCCTTCTCAGTTATAAGGGCCAAACTGGGACAAGACAATCATCTAGCCAGATCTCATATTACAACAGCCTCAGCTATTGTGGGATCTCATTGATGAGAAAAAACTACTTACTATACAGGGTAATTTGAAATATTACTATTCTCCAGCTCATCAAAAGAGGAGAAATGACTTTCTTTAAAGATGTTATCAATGCAGAATTTTCATTCTTTAGCTCTCTTGGCTCCAGCATGAGTCATGCAGGAATCTCCTTAGCTCATGAGATTTTTGGCCCTTTGAGGCAGTTGTAGATTGTCTCAAGGGGACTGTCTTAATCAGCAGGCTTCAACATCATGTGCCTCAGAGGACCCAGAACATTCCATTTTGTTTTTTTCCCCTCTCCCCTGACTAAAGCTGGCAAAGGAGCTTATTGCAGGAGCTGCCCTAAAGTTCTAACCAGCACAGCTCTGGTTCGCCCTGCAGCCTCTATTTAGAAGCTGGGTATCTTTTTCTGTTTTCTGGCTTTGAGCTAGTCACTTATTTTATGGATCAGTAAAGTTTTCTCCTTTAGCTCACGTTTTTATGTATGTTCATTTAAGATTTTCTTTTTAGGTTCTTTTAAATTCAGATTGAGGCATTATTGGGGAATTCTCAATCGGCTATTTCCAATGGATGAAATCTGGGTTCTAGCAGAAAGTGCCATTGAGAGAGAGAGAGAGACAACACCTGAGGTGTGGAGTTCAGGCTCTTACTGATGCTGTTTGGACTACTGGCAGAAAGTGCTGGTTGAAAACTGTCATGTGACCCAGTGCTAAGTCAAAACACTACTTATGAAGACCCTTGGTTCCTCTCAAGTATGACGTTCTCAGGCTGTTTTAAGGAGGACTATACCTCTAGGATTCCTTGGCATATTTGAAGCAGCAGTACCTTGAGGCAAATCAGCACCTTAGGGTATGTGTGGAAGGACATCTTTGAGTGTGTTGGTGCCTTTCATCAGCACTTCGGAGTCCAGGACTCTTGGCAGTTTTCTCAACTTCTAGATGATGATGTTTACATCACCACGTTCTGACAGTACCTACGCAATTGGTCTGTGAACATTCTTGGGCCATAGGCTTTTACAGAATGTGTTTAGAAATTCCATCATGTTGGCACCATTGAAGTCAGTGCCGCATGCCATAATGTCATGCATTGTATGCAGTGCTGTTGTAGCCGTGTTGGTTTTTCCCTCTGACTGGAGCGATGTTAACAGGTCACTTCACCTTGAATGTTCCCTTGAAATATATGTTCACTCTGCTAAACAATCTGTTTCACCTTCTATTTAGCTGTGACGCTCTGAGTATATTTCCCAGACCTGAAGAAGAGCTCTGTGTAAGCTCAAAAGCTTGTCTCTCTCACCTACAGAAGTTGGTCCAATAAAAGATATTCTCTCACCCAGTTTATCTCTATAATATCATGGATTCATATTGCTGGAACCAGAATCCCTCAGTGTATCCGTGGGGATCATGACTGTGCACTGTTTACTATCATCTGAGTCTTATCAGCATCCTGAAAAGAAGCCGCCTTGATTCTCCATGTGCTTCGGGAGGCCTTGGATATAGCTTTTGAACCAGCAAATCTTTTGGAGTTTACCCAAATGTACAGGTTCTGTGCATTATGGTTTTACAGGCGTGCAGCACCTCAAAAGCCCTACTTCCATGTTCAGATTTTGGAGACTGTATGCACAGCATGACATTTCTCTGATCTGTTTCAGGATTTCTGTTTGTGGTGGTTTTTTTGCACTCATCCTTTTGGGAGGCTCTGAGTTTCAAGACCTTTGGATTCCTTAATGCACCCCTATTTAATTGAAGAACACTTTTTACAGACCTACTGGGGAAATTTCCTTGGCAAATCAAAATCCCAGGTTCTTACTTCAGTAGAACACTGTCTCTCTCTGCTACTTATGATCACAGAGGAGGTATGGGCATTTCACTACAATATAAATACTTGTCAGCACCCTAGATGAGGCTCCTAGTCTGCCTGTGGAGTCAGGATGTCATAGGGAATTTCAGATCTGTGGGGACCTCTTGGACTATAAAACATACTTGTTCTCCCTCTTGTTCCCATGGTTCCTGGAAGCTTGAGGTCTTTGTTTCCCTTTTTTGCATCCGGACCCAATATTTGGTGTCACTGTCTGTCTGCTATCCTTCCTTCCTTTCCTTGAGATCAGGTTAGAATAAGTTTTCTTGCCTTGGTTAGCAAGTGCCAGAGTTCTCTCTGTGCACACCAAGATGGAGTCTCTTATAAGACTCTCAGCACATACAGTGCTGGTCTCATTGGGTGGCATTATAATATTCAAAATCCAAACCCATCCCAGGAGGAAACAGATTCATCAAAGCCAAGTGAAATGCACACTCACTGACAGTTAATTACATTCAAGATACAGTTTTAAGTATGTGTGCTGTCCTCAAGCAGGGCTCCCTACTCCCAACATCTCAGAAGGAGGCTATAAAGAGATTTCGGCCATCTATGGTGACTTTTTAATTGCACATAGACTCCTTTTTAAATAGCTTCACTTGTTGGAATATAATTTCCTATACTTATCCTAGTTTAATTTGGCACTGTATGTTTGTCGGCCTATCATGAGACAACTATCTGATCTCGACACTTCTTCAAATTCAGTGTTAAAAGGCACCCTTTTATGTTTCAGACAGAACTGTTGAAGGCTTCTTTGATTAACTCTGTATTTGTGAGCTAAGGTGCCTTGTGTACAAGATCACTTTCCACATGGGAGTGACTTCAGCTCCTAGAATTAGTATGCTTCATACACTAGGGACTGGAGTACTTGTGGCACCTTAGAGACTAACAAATTTATTAGAGCATAAGCTTTCGTGGGCTACAACCCACTTCTTCGGATGCATATAGAGTGAAGTTTCACTCTATATGCATCCGAAGACGTGGGTTGTAGCCCACGAAAGCTTATGCTCTAATAAATTTGTTAGTCTCTAAGGTGCCACAAGTACTCCTGTTCTTTTTGCGGATACAGACTAACACGGCTGCAACTCTGAAACCTGACACTAGGGACTGACTCACCTTATAGCAGATTTTACAGTAAAGGGTGCTGCTATGGATTCATACAACATTTCCTAGCCCAGATGGGTTGTTTTATTTTTGTGAGACTTCCCGTGTGGTGTGTTTGTTTTGTTTAACTTTTCCCCAACACCTGCATGCTCAACCCAAAAAAGTGGCCCTTCTCCAAGCCCTTAACTTAAGACTCTCTGGGGGGTTCTTGGAGCAGATGAAAAGCCTTGGAAATGCAATCAGTTTTCTGTTTTTTACCTCTTATTTCCTCAGTAATGCTGTCGCTAGAGCAACATGTTAAAAGACTGACTGCCTGGCAAGCTGTCTTGTGTCTTGAAGACAGTATTTTAATTGATAATCAGTCCTAAACAGAACACTTCCCATTGCCTACTATAGGAAGATTTTTAGTCCTGGGCATAGGATCATGTGGTTGCTTTACATATATCCATACATTTTCAAGTATTTTTTTATCGGATTTGATCTTGAGGATGGAACTACAACTTCATTCTGTTTTTTGTAGTATGAAGAGCCCCAACTCTTTGCTTATAGGGCTTGCCTTTTTTTTTTTTTTTTTTTTTTTTTTTTTTTTTTTTTTTTTTTTTTTAAATATGTTCCCAATTACAACAAATCAGACTTCATTGTGGCTTTTTTATAGTCACATTCTCACTTACTGATTGGATTTTTCCTTGTTTGCTTTGCCTATTATAGTATTTAATTATGTCATGAGTATTGGGACTTCCCTCAAACTACTTACTCCCCAAAAGTGAAAATCTTACATTGATGGTATCTTCAGAGAAGGGAAAATTATGCTGCTTCTCTAAATATATTATGCAGGCTTCTCACTCACCTAGCCACCCGCTTCCCCTCTGAATTTGAGTTTTTAAATATTGAGAGGATGTCTTGTGCATTTGCCCTATGGGCACTCTTTCCTCCATTTCCTATCTGGTTGACTTCTTTGGTATTATTTGATATATATTTATTTTTTAAAAAGCATATGAGTAAATGAATTGTTTGGCTTTATCAATTTGGAGTTTAGGGGACTACTTGCTTCCTTTTCTTAAAAGGAACTGGCTGGAATGTTCTGGAGCCTCCAGGGCATCGAAGCATAATTAGTAGGGCAGTGTCCTTGAACTGGTCTATAAGTGCCTCAGAGGACCAAAAATCTTAAGAACTGGGGGATTTTCCCTCATAACTCATGTTGGAGACCTAAGACTGAGACTCCTGCATGATATCATCTTCATAGAAACAGAATTTTAAGGTAAGTACTCATGATTTTCCCTTCTATCTGTAGTCCTCAATTCTACAGATGCCTCTTGTGAGGGGAACTATGTTTTTGATTTAAATAACCATAAAGGTGCTGAAGCCGTTTAGTCAGCTCAACAATAAAAGTTGAGGACTAATTCACGGGGAAAACCAGATAAGATACTGCCATATCCATTGCAACCAAAGGTGTACGCAAACTGTTGCTGTACAGTGTTTCATGTAATGTGATTGCTAGGGGTACTTCCTAGTTTTGGTCAAGTAAGCGTAGTTCACTGCTTACTGAGGAAATTGATCAGACAATGGAAAGATGAAGCAGAAAACAAGAAAGAAGTCCTACTCTAACATTAGAGGCTGTTTCAATTTAGGATCCTCCGTTTGGAATGGTTTGATGCTTGTATCTGAGAAGCTCAGTTAAGTATGGTTATTAAATCCAGGTGTAGTCCCTTTTTTTTGCATCTTGGGAGTACTGGAAGGAATTTTCCTTTGAACATCTTCTGTGTGAGATGTGTATTGAGGGCGAATTTCCTAGTGTACAAAATGAGCAAAAGCATATCCTCAGTAGTCTGATTACATCGTTCTTCCAAGTTGAGGTCTCTCTTCAGAGCTTGTTCAAGAGACAGCTGCCCCCCCCCCCCCCCAGTTTGGAGATATTCCTTGTATGAGAGGTCCATTTCAAGATTTTTGGCACAATAAACCAAAAATGGCATAATTTGATTTTTTTTGTAGGAGAACATCTGTGTTTACCTAAATCTTGCCACCTTATCAGACTTCATCCCAACCATTACAAAGCTAGTCAGTCTGATCTGTCTCCTCTTACAAAAGGTCATTTGCCAAGTTCTCTGCTCAGTGAGAATCCCTGGGGCTTTAGATCTTTTGGATACTACAAAAAGATCAGTATGTTTCAAGAGGGCACAAAATGGAGACCCAGTGAAAAGCACACTAGTATAAAAGAACCATGAGGGTTTGGTTGTTTCCAGTACCAGCAGAAGTGCCATTACTAACATGAAGTCTTCCTCTTCTGCCTTCCACTTGTATCAAGGACACAAGAATGGTGGTTGGGTTTTTTTTTTTTTTTCCTGAGGCAGAAAGTGATTCAAGCTATCATTTGTTTGATTTTGATTTAACTTCTTTCATTAATTGTACCGTAGAGGAGAGCATCTTGATGTCTTCTGTTCTGAGGCAAGTAACAAACGGGAAGTAAAGCATACTTGGAGAATACATGATTGGCAGCATTTCATTTTTATTTATTTATTTATTTATTTGACACAAATGAAGTGTGCAAGTAATTCAGTGACCCACCTCAAAGAATTAATGGGATGTTATGGTCTCACCTAGTCTTGTTGATGTTTTAACCCAAATTAGCTCCAAGAGTTTTCTCAGAGTACATTTTTTTTCTTGTTTGACGTGAAATATGCCTTTTGAGTGGTAACTAAACCAAAAATAAGTATAGTAGGTCCCCATTGAAGACTCTGAAACAACCGTGAGCCTCAAATAAGATATCTGTGTCCTCTAGCTGGCCTATAGGGAAAGTCCTCTGCCCCATAGGGGTATGGTTCAGTCAACAGTTGTTAATAGATTACTTATGCAACAGAGATGTCTTATATAAATAAATAGATATTTAGAGGCAAAATACCTGCAAAATAATTTTTTTCTTGTGGCCTGTGTGGGAACAGTCCCCTGACATATACCAGGTACTCAAATTTGGGCTGCATGGCATATTGGTTGTCAGAAATCACTTACAGAGACTGCATGAACTTTGATGTTTTCTACTTGCTACTAAGGATAACATTTGCATTGCTTGGACATTTACAGTCCCAGCCTCCTGTAGCCAATACAGAGGAAAATGCCTTTTCTATCACCAGGAATTTCTCTTTGGCAGTGGTTCCTAAACCTGTTCCGCCACTTGTGCAGGGAAAGCCCCTGGCGGGCCGGCCCGGGTTGTTTACCTGCCGCGTCCGCAGGTTCAGCCGATCGCAGCTCCCACTGGCTACGGTTTGCTGCTCCAGGCCAATGGGAGCTGCTGGAAGTGACGCGGGCTGGCTGCCGCTTCCAGTAGCTCCCATTGGCCTGGAGCAGCGAACCGTAGCCAGTGGGAGCCGCGATCGGCCGAACCTGCGGACGCGGCAGGTAAACAACCCGGCCCGGCCTGCCAGGGGCTTTCCCTGCACAAGCGGCGGAACAAGTTTGGGAACCACTGCTCTTTGGTGTATGCCTTTCTTTTTCTTATAATCCTCAATATTTAGGGAGAAAGCTATCCTAGTTTCCTGTTTAACATTGGTTTTCGGATTCAGTGTGTTAGTGATTTGGCTAATCAGTTTCCTTTATTCCCTTTCTTTGGAAAGACTTTTTCTCTCAGGGTGGACACGCCATAGCTTAGGTCAAAGTAAAATCTTGAAAATCGTTGGAGTGGGATACTTTTTTAATAGGTTTTTATATATATTTATTCTTCATGTGGGTGCAAGTGTAGTCATAAAGCCATAGAAATGTGCATTATTGCTTTCTAAAAAAAGGGATGGATAAAGGGCTGGATACCATTAGGTACAGAATTCACCACTTAGTAGCAAAATAAGGTGTAGGATTTATAGTGGGCTTTATAGAGTCAATATACTACATATTTTCTTTAGGCAACAGTTAACACTAAGTTTGGGTTAAGGCAATCTCCATCCTCAAACCAAGCATTGAAGTAATTGTGTTCTTCCATTTGTGCCTGTAGAATAACTGATTGTATTTCTTGTGTTAACTTCCGTTCACATCCCATTACTCTTAGTGGTAGATCTGGAGATGGAGAAAGAGGGATGAAATTATACAATAACAAACCAAAATCCTAGGTAGTTCTCCTGGTGTTAATATTATGGGGGGGGAAGGGTTATGGTGGTTGGTTGGTTTTGTTGGATTTTTTTGCATTTGTTTTGTTTGGTAGCAAGGGAAGGGATATGAAAGCATTAAAATCATATTTCCTGTTTGGTCATTGCTCCCTGAATGACCGATGATAACCTATCTTTTTTCGTTACAGGATCTAAATTTCCTCAGCCAGATCTACTGTATAGTTAGGAAACTATAATTTTCTCCAGATTAAACATTTGTTAAAGTTCCCATTCAGCTGCTTCAGAGCTCTGGGAATGAGGGACCTAACCATGACTACATGATATGTAGCCCCCTTGATGCTAAGAGTTGAATAATCCTTGTGCAAAATTTCTTGTCAGCAATGGAATGAGATATGTGAAAGGATTAAATAAGGATGAATAACAGTTGATTTAGAGTGGTTTTATTTTTATTTCAGGTTTCGACCTATAAAAGGAAGGCAGGAAGAGTTGAAAGAGGTGATTGAACGTTTTAAGAAAGATGAGCACTTAGAAAAAGCCTTCAAGTCCTTGACGTCAGGTGACTGGGCCCGGCACTATTTTCTTAACAAGAACAAAATGCAGGAAAGGTTGTTCAAGGAACATGTAGGTTTATTTATAATTGTTTTCAGATTACTTATATGTATTTCACATGCTTTCGTAGCCTTTTAAGGAGTATTTTGAATATTACTCAAGTGAGAGAACAGGAGAAGTAAAGAAAAATAAAGCCACTGTGTAGCCTTACCTTTCTACCCATTTTCATCTTTTAGATTTTTAAAACCCAAACTTCAAAAAAGTAAAGTAAAATAAGATTATCTAATGAACTTGCCCAGAAATAAAAGTACATATGAATTTCCTTTTGCTGCCATCACACATAGGCAGACATACCACTCTAGATGTCAAGCTTTTCCTGCTGTGTGTGGTCTCCTTTTGTAATTGGGTCTGTCAAAGGCCATCATTTTGTTTTCTCCCCCCATTTAAGTCAGACATTCCTGCTCCTAATGGAGGACTGTCAAGGGAGAGAAAATGCTTCCAATGTGGTTGTACATGACTCTTTTCATTGCAAGTTCTAAGATTGCCCCTCTTACTTCATCGTGAACTGATAGGGGGTTCTTCTTCATAGAATAGAATATCATGGTTGGAAGGGACCTCAGGAGGTCATCTAGTCCAACCCCCTGCTCAAAGCAGGACCAATCCCCAGACAGATTTTTGCCCCAGATCCCTAAATGGCCCCCTCATGGATTGAACTCACTCTTCTTGGTTTTAAAGGTTTGGTTTTTTTCCTGTTCTGAGACAGATTGTGTTAACACAATCTTTGTTTGGCAGCCTCCTGCTTCAAGTGCTACTCAGACATATCTGCTTATATTCTTTCAGACTTCCCGCCCTGAATTTCCTCAAGCCTCTGCTGGTGAAGATCAATTTCCCAGCACTTCAGCTTAGTCTAGTGATAATGTAATAATGCAGCCCTTGCCCTGCCTTCCTTACAACCAGGTTGGGCATAGCTGATCAGATTCCAAAGACGCAAGAACGGTGCTTCCCTCTCCTCCCCTTGCTTAGGCAGATAGAGAATCAGTGACTGGTCCTCACCCTGAAGAGGTATTTCAGGAAGTTAAAGCCCCCAGGTCTCATGGCCAGAGGTCTTTTCATTCCTTTTCTGGAGGCCCGGAGTTTTATCCTAAAGTCCTATAATTGGTTAGACAAGACCATTTTGGGAGTTCCTGGTGTTGTTCCCTTCTTCACATTCTCTGGAGGATTTCCACCTGTATCCTCTTGCAAATCAAATTGCAGAATACAAAGAGGTAGGGCAAACAATTGAATGTCTCTTTCTTGGAAAAAGAAGCCATTGCTGCCTCTTGAGAAATTTCAGATCTTCCAGTTCTCATTGGACACCTCATTGTGACAGATGTCTGCCTAAACTAGATTAGGGAGACTAAGGAAGCCAAGGAGGAGAAAGCTCTGACCAAAGAGAGGGAAATATTTTTGAGTTAAAACCAAAAAGATGGAATTGTTTCCTGTCCTCAAAATCTGGCAAAAATAGTAAAGCATGGAAGGAGCCATATTACAAATTCTCCTTTCCCAGAGTGTCTGACAAGCTATATATACAAGCTTCCTTTGGATAAAACTGACAAATAGAACATCTCCCATAGAACTGACCCAGCAATCAAAAAATCCAGTAGCTAGTCTTCTCGTCCTCTTGTGGGTAGTATCTCTATCTGGCCTGTTGACCAAAAAGCTGGACTCTACCTTAAAGAAACAACGAGGCTGTTCTCAAAGGCTAAACATAGCTGTCTGTTCCCCTTAAGAACTAAGGAGTTTTCACTCCCATAAGAAGTTCCTAATAAAAATTGAACTTTATCCTTCCAATTTGTCTTTGTTGCAGCCTGAGGTACTCCTGTATATTTAATTAAGACACTAAAGTGTGTGGAGGGTATTTGTGTATCTACAAATCTTTCAAACTCGGGTGGATTAAATAAATAAACCTCTCTATGGTAATATGTGCAGTTAAAATCTGTAATCCAGAATGTCCACAAACTAAAGGAAACAAATACTGTAAAGGGACATTTTTGACTCATAAGATACAGAAGTTTTCATTACTTTTTTTTGTGTGCACTTAATACAGCAGTACTCTGTCTTCTTTGTCATTCCCTTTCAGGTATTTATTTATTTACGAATGTTTGCAACTGACAGCGGATTTGAGATATTGCCTTGCAATCGATATTCTTCAGAGCAGAATGGAGCCAAAATTGTTGCAACAAAAGAGTGGTAAGCATTGTAACTGTAAATCAAGTCATTGTTTCTATCCCCATTTAAAAAAATTAAATGTAAAACCTATGTAAATACAATAAAAGAGTTGGAGTTAAAACTACAGCATGGAAATTTAAGTTTGCAGTTTTTCAGAGCTTGCAAGTTCTTTAAACCAATCACCACACAATAAATTAATCACACGTACTTGTGATGCATCAAAGTGTAAACATTGTAGATTTAATGTTTTGTGTTGCCACATGTTCTATACACAATTTTGAAATAATCCTATCCTGTCAAAATTAATTTAATAAAAAAAAAAAAAAAAAAAAAAAAGCATTAGTCCTCAGTGAGGAACATGCCCATGTCAAGATTCAGACATAGCCAGATTTGCTGTAGCTGTGTCAGAAAAAAATGAGGTAGCATTTTTTTACAATTGGAAAAATGAGCTGCTCCTTTGAGGGATGCCTTCTGCATATTCCAGTTTGTAAGACAAGCATGCCTTGTATATGCAGGCTCCTTTTGGGAGATATTTTTAATTATTTAGTTTAGTCAGGTTTTTTGTTGTTGTGTTTTTTAAATTAAAAGTTGTTTTAGCACCTCTGCCATTGCAGGTATCGTCCAGACCTGCAAAGGCAGGAGGACTACCTCAAACCCCTGTTACGGTGGGAGAAGCTCTTTGGACCCAACACTGGTACAGGGTATTCAGCACTGTCTACGTTGAGTGGCTACTCCGATTCAGAGATCTTGTTTCCAGAGTGGCTCTGTGCCTGGCATAGGTGGATTTAAATTTCCCAGATTCATTTGGGTCAACAGAATCTGGTTGAAGAGCATCTGGAACTGTCCACTCCAAAGAACAGCTTGCTAGTAGAGACTCTGTGCCCAACAGTGGGGTATCAAAGTCCCTGGTTTCTGTCTAGGTTGGTAGAGTTCATTGCCATGGAGTATGTCCAGTATGTCTACATTGAGAAGCCTCTAATAACTGAAGACTGATTGGCAGAATGGCTGTATATCATGCATAAGGGTATCAGGATTTTCTGTATCTACTGGTTTTATAGATGAGTGCTAGATAACACCATCATCTTCAAGGTCCTGGTCAACTGAGTCTTTTTTCAGAGCTCTAGCACTGGCAATTTCAAGGAGCATCTTGACTCTAAAGACCCTCTCACCATAGAGGGCAAAGGTAGCATCTGAATCCCTGTCTCACATGAGTTAGTGAAGAGCTTCTCTCTACTGAGTCCTGTTAAGCAGGCATGAGACTCCAATTCAGCATCCAGCAAGCTACATTCCCTCTCCAGAGGGAAAAATGGAAGAATCAAGAGAGACAGAGTGCCAGTAAGGTTCCTCACTCCCACTTAATATCAACAAAGTTGGGGAGGACAGGGCACCAACTTTCAGTCTATCTCCCATTAACTTTTCAGTGCAGAATAGGCAGACAAGCGTAGATGAAGCCTTAGGGTATGTCTACACTACGAAATTAGGTCAAATTTATAGAAGCCGGTTTTATAGATATCGGTTTTATACAGTCGATTGTGTGTGTCCCCACATAAAATGCTCTAAGTGCATGAAGCCGGCGGACCGTGTCCACAGTACCGAGGCTAGCGTCGACTTCCGGAGCGTTGCACTGTGGGTAGCTATCCCACAGTTCCCGCAGTCTCCGCCGCCCGTTGGAATTCTGGGTTGAGATCCCAATGCCTGATGATGCAAAACAGTGTCGCAGGGGGTTCTGGGTACATGCCGTCAGGCCCCTCCCCCTCCGTCAGAGCAATGGCAGACAATCGATTCACGCCTTTTTATCTGGGTTACCTGTGCAGACAACATACCACGGCAAGCATGGAGCCAGCTCAGCTCACCGTCACCATATGTCATCTGGGTGCCGGCAGACGTGGTACTGCATTGCTACACAGCAGCAGCTAATTGCCTTTTGGCAGTAGACAGTGCAGTATGACTGGTAGCCTTCATCGGCTATCTGGGTGCTGGCAGATGTGGGGCTGCATTGCTACACAGCAGCAGCCCCTTGCCTTTTGGCAGTAGATGGTGGTGTATTAAGATTGATATCCGTCATCGTCGTACTCCAGTTCAATCAGAGGCACCTGGGCAGACATGCTTTGTCTCCTGGAGACTCAGTCCTGCCGGCAGTCCGATTGAACCGTCTTGACGATGATGGCTAGCAGTCGTAGTACAGTATCTTCTGCCAAACACCCAGAAGATGCCGAGGGCTATCAGTCATGCTGCACCATCTGCTGCCAGTTTAAGATGTAAAAAATAGATGTATTCATTTGCTTCCCCCTCCCTCCGTGAAATCAACGGCCTGCTAAACCCAGGGTTTTGAGTTCAATCTTTGGGGGGGCCATTCTGTGTGACAGTTGTTTGTGTTTCTCCCTGATGCACAGCCACCTTTGTTGATTTTAATTCCCTGTACCTGTACGCCATGTCGTCAGTTGCCCCTCCCTCCCTCCGTCAGTTTTGCGCCTTTTATCAGACCAGACGCCATAGCACTGGGATCATGGAGCCCGCTCAGATCACCGCGGCAATTATGAGCACTATGAACACCACGCGCATTGTCCTGGAGTATATGCAGAGCCAGGACATGCCAAAGCAAAACCAAGACCAGCCAATGAAGCGATTGCAGCGCGGCGACGAGAGTGATGAGGAAATTGACATGGACACAGCCCTCACACAAGATACGGGCCCCAGCAATGTGCAAATCATGGTGTTACTGGGGCAGGTTCATGCCATGGAACGCCGATTCTGGGCCCGGGAAACCAGCACAGACTGGTGGGACCGCATCGTGTTGCAGGTCTGGGACGATTCCCAGTGGCTGCGAAACTTTCGCATGCGTAAGGGCACTTTCATGGAACTTTGTGACTTGCTTTCCCCTGCCCTGAAGCGCCAGAATACCAGGATGAGAGCAGCCCTCACAGTTGAGAAGCGAGTGGCGATAGCCCTGTGGAAGCTTGCAACGCCAGACAGCTACCGGTCAGTCGGGAATCAATTTGGAGTGGGCAAATCTACTGTGGGGGCTGCTGTGATCCAAGTTGCCAGGGCAATGAAAGACCTGCTGATATCAAGGGTAGTGACTATGGGAAACATGCAGGCCATAGTGGATGGCTTTGCTGCAATGGGATTCCCAAACTGTGGTGGGGCGATAGACGGAACCCATATCCCTATCTTGTCACCGGAGCACCAAGCAACCGAGTACATAAAACGCAAGGGGTACTTTTCAATGCTGCTGCAAGCCCTGGTGGATCACAAGGGACGTTTCACCAACATCAACGTGGGATGGCCAGGAAAGGTACATGATGCTCGCGTCTTCAGGCACTCTGGTCTGTTTTGAAAGCTGGAGGAAGGGACTTTCTTCCCGGACCAGAAACTAACCGTTGGGGATGTTGAAATGCCTATTGTGATCCTTGGGGACCCAGCCTACCCCTTAATGCCATGGCTCATGAAGCCGTACACAGGCAGCCTGGGCAGGAATCAGGACCTGTTCAACTACAGGCTGAGCAAGTGCCGAATGGTGGTGGAATGTGCATTTGGACGTTTAAAAGCGCGCTGGCGCAGCTTACTGACTCGCTCAGACCTCAGCGAAAAGAATATCCCCATTGTTATTGCTGCTTGCTGTGCGCTCCACAATATCTGTGAGAGTGAGGGGGAGACATTTATGGTGGGGGTGGGAGGTTGAGGCAAATCGCCTGGCCGCTGATTACGCGCAGCCAGACACCAGGGCGGTTAGAGTACAGCAGGGCGCGGTGCGCATCAGAGAAGCTTTGAAAACCAGTTTTGTGACTGGCCAGGCTATGGTGTGAAACTTCTGTTTGTTTCTCTTTTGAACCCTCCGCCCCTCCCCCCCCCCACCCGGTTCACTCTACTTCCCTGTAAACCAACCACCCCACCCTCACCTCCCCCCTTCGAGCACCGCTTGCAGAGGCAATAAAGTCATTGTTACTTCACATTCATGCATTCTTTATTAATTCATCACACAACTAGGGGGATAATTGCCAAGGTAGCCCGAGAGGGGTGGGGGAGGAGGGAAGGAAAAGGACACACTGCAGTTTAAAACTTTAAAACTTTAACACTTATTGAAGTCCAGCCTTCCGATGCTCGGGCAATCATCTGGGGTGGAGTGACTGGGTGGCCGGAGGCCCCCCCACCGTGTTCTTGGCCGTCTGGGTGAGGAGGCAATGGGACTTGGGGAGGAGGGCTGTTGGTTACACAGGGACTGTAGCGGCGGTCTCTGCTCCTGCTGCCTTTCCTGCAGCTCAACCATACGCTGGAGCATATCCGTTTGATGCTCCAGCAGCCGGAGCATCGACTCTTGCCTTCTGTCTGCAAGCTGACGCCACCTATCATCTTCAGCCCGCCACTTGCTCTGTTCATCCCGCGATTCAGCCCGCCACCTCTCCTCTCGTTCATATTGTGCTTTTCTGTAGTCTGACATTGACTGCCTCCACGCATTCTGCTGTGCTCTTTCAGGGTGGGAGGACATCTGGAGCTCCGTGAACATATCATCCTGAGTCTGCTGTTTTCTCCTTCTAATCTTTGCTAGCCTCTGCGAAGGAGAAACATTTGCAGCTGGTGGAGGACAAGGGAAAGGTGGTTAAAAAAGACACATTTTAGAGAACAATGGGTACACTCTTTCACGTTAAATTTTGCTGTTCACATTACACAGCACATGTGCTTTCGTTACAAGGTCGCATTTTTCCTCTTATATTGAGGGCCTGCTGGTTTGGTGTGAGAGATCACTCACGCGGTGCCAGACAGCAGAATTCGGCTTGCAGGCAGCCATGGTAAGCCACAGTCTTTTGGCTTTTTTAACCCTCATAACATGTGGGAATGGTTTCAAACAGTAGCGCCCTCATTTCCCATACCAAGGACCCGTTCGGTTGGCCATTTAAAATGGGTTTGCAATGTAAAAGGAGGGGCTGGGGTTTCCGGGTTAACATGCAGCACAAACCCAACTACCCCCCCCCCCCACACACACACACACCCAATTCTCTGGGATGATCCCTTCACCCCTCCCCCCCCCGACCGCGTGGCTAACAGTGGGGAACATTTCTGTTCAGCCGAGCAGGAACGGGCACCTCTGAATGCCCCCTTAATAAAATCACCCCATTTCAACCAGGTGACCGTGAATGATATCACTCTCCTGAGGATAACAAAGAGAGATAAGGAATGGATGTTGTCTGCATGCCAGCAAACACCGGGACCATACGCTGCCATGCTTTGTTATGCAATTATTCCAGACTACGTGCTACTGGCCTGGCGTGGTAAAGTGTCCTACCATGGTGGACGGGATAAGGCAGCCCTCCCCAGAAACCTTTTGCAAAGGCTTTGGGAGTACATGAAGGAGAGCTTTCTGGAGATGTCCCTGGAGGATTTCCGCTCCATCCCCATACACGTTAACAGACTTTTCCAGTAGCTGTACTGGCCGCGATTGCCAGGGCAAATTAATCATTAAACACGCTTGCTTTTAAACCATGTGTAATATTTACAAAGGTACACTCACCAGAGGTCCCTTGTGTGCCCTCAGGGTCTGGGAGCACACCTTGGGTGAGTTCGGGGGTTACTGGTTCCAG
The DNA here is from genome assembly GCF_002925995.2 of Terrapene triunguis. Classification (NCBI taxonomy): domain Eukaryota; kingdom Metazoa; phylum Chordata; order Testudines; family Emydidae; genus Terrapene; species Terrapene triunguis. The sequence goes on along the minus strand of NW_020664601.1, from coordinate 1,803,793 downwards.
GTCCAGGGTGATAAACATATCCTGGCTGTTGGGGAATCCGGTTTCTCCGCTTCCTTGCTGTGAGCTATCTTCATTGTCTTCATCATCATCTTCCGCGTACCCCGAACCCACTTCCCTGTTGCGTGTTTCTCCATTGACGGAGTCAAAGCACATGGTTGGGATAGTGGTGGCTGCACCCCTAGAGTGGCATGCAGCTCCGCGTAGAAGCGGCATGTTTGCGGCTCTGCCCCAGACCTTCCGTTTGCTTCTCTGGCTTTGTGGTAGGCTTGCCTTAGCTCCTTAATTTTCACGCGGCACTGCTGTGCGTCTCTGTTATGGCCTCTGTCCTTCATGGCCTTTGAGACCTTTTCTAATATTTTGCCATTTCGTTTACTGCTACGGAGTTCAGCTAGCACTGATTCATCTCCCCATATGGCGAGCAGATCCCGTACCTCCCGTTCGGTCCATGCTGGAGCTCTTTTGCGATCCTGGGACTCCATCATGGTTACCTGTGCTGATGAGCTCTGCGTGATCACCTGTGCTCTCCACGCTGGGCAAACAGGAAATGAAATTCAAAAGTTCGCGGGGCTTTTCCTGTCTACCTGGTCAGTGCATCTGAGTTGAGAGTGCTGTCCAGAGCGGTCACAATGAAGCACTGGGGGATAGCTCCCGGAGGCCAATAACATTGAATTCCTTCCACACTACCCCAAATCCGACCCGCAAGGGCTGATTTTAGCGCTAATCCCCTCGTCAGAGGTGGACTAAAGAAACCGGTTTAAAGGGCCCTTTAAGTCGAAAGAAAGGGCTTCGTCTTGTGGACGTGTCCAGGCTTAATTCGATTTAACCCTGCGAAAGTCGACCTAAACTCATAGCGTAGACCAGGCCTTAGTATTGCTCTCCTCCATGCTGAGGACTATGTATGCTTCAGCATCAACCTTTTGCTGTTGCCTTCTCTAACATTGGGAAGAGTGCAGTAACTGTGCCAATTGTGCTTATGTCAATATCCATTGACCTGAGCAAGGATCCTTCCCCTGTAACTCTGCTCCAGGCTTTGGCCCCAGAACCTTTTCTACAGTACCCTGATGCTGTCCGCACTTCTCTGTCACTTCCAGTTTTTTGTTTGTAAATCATCAGCACATACAACATTTTATATGTCTAAAATGAATGTATAATATTTTATATCTACATAATTTACGCATTTTAAGTGCCATTATTCAGCAAAGCACTTACACTTAGCATTTGTTTTAAGCATCTGAGTAATCCATCCCTATTCAGCAAAGATAAACACCTCCTTAAAAATGTTTAGGAATGTAATCTTTTAGATGTGAATAGAAATGCTTTAAAATTAAATACTGACAATAGTTTAAGATCCACAATTGCTGACAGATTGCGTGAATAAATTTTAAAATTACAAATATATTAAGATAAGATTTAATTTTTTTTTTTCTGATTTAACTGCTAGGACTTGAGTTCAAGTCTCAGATTTTCTTGTGTTAATTGACACTACTAATGTGTAAAGCAGTGTAAAGAATTAACTCTTGCAGGGGACACACAGATCCCTGAACTAAGGTCTTCACAGGGGGGAAAAAAAAAGTTTTAAACAGTTTTAAAAACATTTTCTATCTTTTAAAACTATTTTTTGGTGAAGAAAGATTTTGGAATGTTTTTGTTACTTGTTTTGTAATTGTTGGAACTTCTGTCTTTAATTTTTTAACACTTAGGAAACGAAATGACAAAATAGAATTACTGGTGGGTTGTATTGCTGAGCTATCAGAAATAGAAGAGAACATGCTGCTCAGACATGGAGAGAATGACTTTAGTGTCATGTATTCCACACGGAAAAACTGTGCTCAGCTATGGCTTGGTCCCGCTGCATTTATCAACCACGGTAAGCAACAAGGATAGGAAGTATAAGATGACAAAAGGTACTCCATTTAAATGTTCCTGTGTGTAAGCTATGCCATGCAGCCTCAAAGTGGAAATGCTGCTTGGATTCACTCTGAATTATGTATCTGAGATATAATTAACATAATCTGGAATACTTTATTAGTTTAAAGCCTAAATCCTGGTCAGCTGCTGAGCTGTGCACTGGGAAATTAATTGGAAGCTATGGGAAGGGTCGCCCCACCCCCACCCCCGCTTTTCCCAAGCATACATACAGGGGAATGGCTGCTGAATCTGCATAACTGCAGATTTCAACCCTCCCCAAATCCCTACTGCATGACAATGTTCAGAGAATCTCCTCAGAGTTGGGCACAGGCATGTAAGATGTGCATTTCCATGGGGAGTTTTTTTTTTTCAATCTTCCTAACGTAAAGAGCTTAGAAACCAAACTGTATTAAAGCTGTTTAAGATGTCCACTTGTATATAAATCATTCTTGTTTAATAACCTATATCCTCAAGTATTTAGTTGAGATTCTAGCAGATGTTGAAGTCAGAGCAAAACCTTACTTTAGATATCTATAACTATTCATGTTTCAGGTCTTACCAACAGTTAATTGACTTTATCTTTTGGACCTTTTTCAGATTGCAGACCTAACTGTAAGGTAAGCATGAAACTTTTTAAAAAAATAAATAAATAAATAAATAAAAAATAAAGGGGGGGGGCAAACCACCAAATCCTGCCCAAAGCATGCCCATCAAATATATGTATACCTGTTTTGTATTCAAACACCCAAATTAACCTTAATGGTTATCTGTTTTCTTTTAGTTTGTATCAACTGGTCGAGATACAGCATGTGTGAAAGCTCTAAGGGATATTGAACCTGGTGAAGAAATTTCTTGTTACTACGGGGACGGTTTTTTTGGAGAAAATAATGAATACTGCGAATGTTACACCTGTGAAAGGTATGTGCTGACAATGTAAACAATAAGCTATAAGAAGGCATGTGGGCATATTGGATGCCCACATAACATGCATGTTGTGAAGCTGAAGGGCAAGTGCTATTCAAGAGTTGTAGGTATATAGTATAATCATGTTCTTAAAATGTTACCTTTTTTAAATGTTTTTAATTTCCAATTTTTATCACCATATTTTCCAAAACTTCTTCATAGCTCAGTTCCTCCCACTCCACCCCCCAAAAAATAGAACAGTGCAGACTTCAGAAATTTATTGGATACTAAAATGTGCATGTGTTGGACAGAAAAACAGCATTAGCAACCTCCTAGCCATCTAATATTACGAGAATTCTCACAACTCTTCTGTAAACTATTGTCCTCATTTTCAGGGATATCCTTGAAAATGGGGGACAACCCTGTAAGACAGTTTCATTCACTCAGTTTTTGTTACTCAAATGTCTTGCTTTTTGGTGAGAATGGGAGTAGTACCTCTCAGTCTGTATAGTTGTTAGAATTTGTATATTTTAAACATAGACATCTGATTTGGTGCTACTGCTGTTTACACCAGTTCATTTCATAGTAACAGAGGCAAGTTGGCTGCATTTTTATTTTTTATTTTTTATCTACACTGTCCCTGCTGAACTTCTTATTGCATCTATCTAGAGAATTTCAAGAGATCTCCCCTTTGTCTTCATTCTGTCTTCTACCCTAATGAAATTTCCATTTAAAAATAAAATAAATAAAAAATTCTGGACATAGGAGAGATCGCTCCAGTACCCTCCTGGGAACTTTATCTAGATTTATTTTTCGGGGGGAGTTAGGCGAAGTGTTGTAGGGGCATATATCTATTGCAGCTGGGGAGTTGAATGGCAGTGTGTGTAGACATAACTGCACTATCTGTACTCTAGGTCAGGAAAAATAGAAGTGAGGATGCCATGGCAAAGGCTGCAGGAGCCCATTTGACACCCATTCCCTCCCTCTCCCCACCACCTCACTCACTCACTCACTTATGCAGCTGGTCATGATTCCGTGCCTCTGCATTCTCTGTTTTTAGTGAGCTAGTTAGAGTACAGCTAGAGCAAGTACATCTGCACAAGTTGCCTTTCAAACCGCGGCTGCCATGTAGACATATCCTTTAAGAGCCTTTTTGGATAAACTGCTGGAAAAACTATACTGATCTTGTAAGCTCTACACATTTTTGTGTGCGTGTCTGTGTGTATATGTATACACAGACAGACAGACATGCACACTCCATGTATATACAGGAGAGGGCACACTCATATGGGTGTGTGCATGTGTCTGTGTAAAAGTTTTATATATGAATGAGAGAGGTACTCTTTGTTCCTTGATGTTCGTAATGGTTTGAGGGACTCCAAGGAATATTGGTTACCTGCACTATCTGAATCTTTACCTCTTTACTATTATTATGCAATCTATTTATTATAATCTTCTAGTTTTTTGGAAATGGTAAGTATCTAAGTTTAAATTATTAAATGTTTGGAAGGTCTGGTGGAATTTAGTTTCCTTTTAACCTTTTTGCTAAGAAGCTATTGAATTGGTTTTGACATGTAAACCAAGATGCTGGAAAGTGCATATAAATTTAGATCTGGATTGTCCCTAATTCTTATTCAGATGCACTCTGCCCTTGCTAGCCTGAAGGCTCTGGTAAATCTCCATCCCCTTCTAGACTTCTTGGGACAGTCTCTCTCTGCTTGGCCAACAGTAAGGGTTTAATGATGAACAAATCAATTGAGTTTGTATCCATCTACAGGGAAGAAAGATACAAGTGTGAAAGGGACAATCATAATTACGACAATACCATCGTTATCTACTTAGTAACTGTTCCTGATATCACATTGAAAACAACAAATGCTACAATCACAGTTGTCTTTTTTTTTTTTTTTTTTTTTTAAAGGCAGATGTGAGGGGGAAATGTTAATTCTCATTGAAATTTTCATAACAGAATTAATAGCAAATACTGGTTGAACTTCTGTACTTAATTATCATTCTATACAAGTTGGATTATGCAAATGGTATTGAAACAGGTTTTAGTAGATAATTACTCTCTTTAAAAAAGGAAAAGGTAATTGCAAAAGACAAGTATCTATTCTCTCAGTAATTAGATGCCAGTTTCTTTTCATCCCTAATTTAAAGTGAAATATGCATACAAATTCTTTACAGTATCAATAGCAGAATGGCCCACAAAATACCAAAAAACTGGAAACAGTTGCATCAACTTTCCTTCTCTGAATATACCTGGGATTCAAATGTTATATGCCATCAAACAGAGCCTTACTACTATATAGAGTTGTTAATATGTATTGTTCTCTTTTATAGACGTGGAACTGGTGCTTTTAAATCAAGAGTGGGACTTCCAGCACCTACTCCTGTGATCAATAGCAAATATGGACTGAGAGAAACAGATAAACGTTTAAACAGGCTTAAAAAGTTGGGTGACAGCAGCAAAAACTCAGACAGCCAGTCTGTCAGCTCTAACACTGATGCAGATACCACTCAGGAAAAAGCTAATGCAAGTAAGCAAAGGGAAAACTTTTTATAAAAGGCTTTGTTTTCATAATATTAGAAAATTCTCACTTCAGTGGAATTCAGTCTTATATTGATGAGACACAATAACATCTAGGCTTTTCATTATATAATATAATATATAAACTAAAGATTAAGAAATAAAGATTGTATTTGTACCCAGAATTTTCTATAGGTCTCCTGTTTCAAAGCATACCACAGTACAAAATGTCTCAGTATGCCTGTATGTATTTACTCAGTTTCAAAATACCACATACACAGTAGAATATTTCAGGAAATATGAGTGATCATGAGTAAGAGAAATTCAAGCGGGTAAAGAAATCCACATTATTAGTCTGGGAGCATAGAATCGTAGGATTGGAAGGAACCTTGAGAGGTCTTCTAGTCTAGTCTCCTGCACTCAAGACAGGATTAAGTATTATCTAAGCATAATGTAGTAAAATCTGATTAGTTGGGCAAGTTAGTGATAGAATGGTAAAGAGGGGTATCATTTGATTCATAAAAATCTACAGAATCATAATTTCAGTGGTGCTGCAGAGAGTGACAAGACAGTGGGGAATTGTTCCGCGTCTATCCCATCCCCGTCTCCCAGGTCCTTCAGTTAGTGGACATTTTGATACTGTAACACAGGGATGCATTGATCTGTGATAATCCTAGGGAAGCTAGCCTTGACATGTTGAACTGAAAACATTTATTCATCAAAGGCATCATCAGTGTCATCTCCATCTAGGGCACAGCTGTTGGACATGTCATACTGATCCTCATCCGTGCTGAACTCACACACTTCCATACAAGGCAGGTTGCTAGCCAAACATTTGCAGGGTGACGAGCATCTGGTCTTTGCACACAAGCATTTGATTAGCTGAATGATTGATTTGGGAGCATTTCAGTCCATCCTTCGACTCATCCATGCCCGATAGGGTTGGGCAGTTTTGGATAAGCTTGATCATCCCAGAGCCATTCCATTGTTTGATGATTTGCCCTCCTGTTAGCAGGTATAAATGCACCCCTTGTCAGTGGCAATTTTTCTCCATTTGTCTGTTTTTTGGAAAACATCCACCAACGTGGCTCTGCAAGTGTTGTAATGTTGGTCTTCAAGTGGTAAACTCGGCATGTGAACATCTCCAGTGCATTTATGACCTCATCTGTGACTGTCTCAGTCATTTCGAGTTCTTTCAGAGCGAGGAGAGAGTATTTGAAGGTATTTGAAGTACCTGAATCAAATACCTTACCAGCAGTGTCACATCCTGAACGGGTGTGGAAACCTGGCAGTACAGTGGCTTTTAATGGGCTGAGTGATAGAAACACATCTCTAAGGGACATAGTGATTCTGTTCCCGAACAGCAGGCGCAGAAACAGAATCTTACAGAATCCTGCAGAAGTCTTGGGTACTGTGTCTCAGAGAGCATTAGAACATCTGTCTTGTGCCAAAATTTGGGGTTTAGTAGTATCTCTCTGTGGCATTGATGGCATGCAAGATAATTTTAGTGTCAGCCTCCTCATGGGAACGACAGAGAAACTCCACTGAACAGTGCAAGGAAGCAGTTTCATTACGCCATGTGACAAAGAAATTCTTTGAGTAATTCTTTGCATTCTGCAGCATTTTTCTTGCAAGGTATGTAGTTGGCCCCATCCTTCGTGTAAGTATGGGCTTCTTCATTGTGACATTGGAGATGTTTATAGAGTCTGATTTTGTATTGGATAAGTGCAATATCATGGAGTCTCTTCTTTATGGTAATATTTTTAAATTATTCCTCTGCGTACCTGTCAGACATGAGGTAGATTTTTGTCATAGGTCCAGTCTTTTCTCTAGCCTCATAATGGAAGTGTTCAGCCAAATCTTGGCAGGTATTAATTATTTCTGTTTGTCAAGAGTTTGTACCTCAACCATACCATCTGATTGCTACACTGAAAGGCCTCTGCTCTCATGAGGTACTGGTCATGTCAGTAGGTGATTACTTAGGAAGACCATGTGCATTAATTTGCTTTTCACCTTGCACGTGTGTGGTGTTCCATCACATTTGAATATCCGTTGTAGTACACTGGAGAACTTGTACTTTCCCAAAGTCTCACATAGATCAACATCACACTGAGATCTCATCACTGAAGACTGCTTTCATCATGATATTAATGAGCTCCAGTTCATCATATGTGAATGGGTTGCCAATGTGAGTAAGCTCTCCTGTAGCTTTAAAATTGCCCTTTCTTGGCATTTAACAGCACCTAATGAGTCTAGATGTTGCTTGGTCACTTCTGGGGAAGTCATCCCAGACATGCTTCATGTTTTGTTAGAAATTCAATGGCATTCTGGTGTTGTCAGGAAAAACTGGGAAAGAGCACTTGGATGCTGTGTTATGCCCACCAACTCCCCAGTTACTTTCATTGCTCTGTTTTTGTGTTCTAGAGCTTTGTCTGAACCAAGTGCACAGAAGGGAACTGGTGACCTTTTATCGCTCAATTTCCTTTTTGAAATTTATCCCATATGTTGGGGTCAGACTTTTTTAAGCTTCTTCTTTCAGCGAGGTACCAGGCAATCATAGCAGAATAGTTGGATAAATCTAAAGCAAAGAAGTATTTCATGAAGTCTTCCAGCGCTGCTAGGTGCAAATTCCAATTAGCAGTCCTGACAAATCAAATAAAGAGCAGCGAAGACTCAACCATCTTCATGTATCACCACACCAACCTGAAAGTTGGCTTTGTCACCTGTTCAGCTGATCAAATGGTTTGATCTGTGATATGCAGCTCTTCATCCCGCACAATAGGTCGTTGAGAGCAGAATATACGTTGGGTGTGTGGAACTGGTCTTGCAAATCCTGTACCCTTTGGGAATCAACTTCAAACACATTAGTATGCTTTTCAAAGAAGACATCTAAGTAGCATTTTTGAAGGACAATAAGTGTTTGGGTCTATTCATCTATAGCGCATTGCTGCTTTTTCCCTGCAAGATTTTGGTTCATAGTACTGTCACTATACAAAATCACCCAGATCTTAGGAATACCAGTGCAATCAGCAAAGGAACCGATTGCACATATCACTGTGAAGAACGTGTGTATTTTGTCAGGACATAGAATCCACTGCCCACAGAGATCATCATGGGACATTATTAGCTGTTGAACAGGACTGTAAAGGCCCATGTATAGTGTCACGACACATTTTGATTCAGTTCCTCAGATGTATATTTTATGGCTGTCAAACGATTAAAAAAATCACAAAATTTTAAAAAATCAGTCGCCGTTTTAATTGTACCATTAAACAAAATAGAATAGCAATTTAAATTTATTATAAATATTTCTTCTACATTTTTCAAATATATTGAATTCAATTACAACACAGAATACAAATGTACAGTGCATTCTTGGTGTAGCTCTTAATGTGATTATGCAGTGTCATTTGCATGGTCTCTCTTGGGTCAGTGAATCCACTTTACTTTCCATGCAATGTTCTTGCTATGAGTGACTGCGTCATAGTTTCTCATGCTAAAACTGAAACTGTTCTCACTAGATGCCTTTGGGCATCTGGCTTACTGCAGAACTGACAGGTGTACTTCTCGAAACGCATGCCATGGAACCCAGTATAAGGCGAGTCTTGCCCACAGCTGGCACTTGTCCAGGCATTTTCAACTTTTTTCTGGTGCTTGATGTACTTCCTCTCCAACCTTGCCAAATTCAGTTTATGAATGCACTTCTTATTGCATGTAAGGTGCCATCGAGCATTGTGTTTAACCAGGTCTTCCATGGTGGTATTCTCCAAAAGTTCAGCTACCAGTCAGTACTCTTTGTCTCGCCACTGATACCTAAAAATGATCTAATGTGGTGTTACGTAATTATGTGCATACTGTTTGCAGATGGATTCCAGCAATTTCTGGCTGGAGGCTGATGTCTTAACCAATGCCTCATTATAAGTCTTTTGGCATAACAAACAGAGCTGATAATCAGTACCTCTGAACCATTTTTTTTTTTTTTTTGGCTGATGGTAAAACACCTTGAAGCACACTTTCCATTTATCAGAATCTGTAACATTAACACAATTAATCAGGTATCCTGTTCTGAGCATTAACTGATAACACATTAGTCAGTCAAAGGCCACAATTTAACTTTGTGAGCACTGCATGTTTGATATGCCTGTATTAATGTACATTTTTTTCAAAAACAGGAGTACTTGTGGCACCTTAGAGACTAACATTTATTTGAGCATAAGCTTTCGTGGGCTACAGCCCACTTCCTCAGATGCATAGAATGGAACATATAGTAAGAAGATGTATATACATACAGAGAACATGAAAAGGTGGAAGTTGCCATACCAACTCTAAGAGGCTAATTAATTAAGATGAGCTATTATCAGCAGGTATGGCAACTATATGTTCCATTCTATGCATCTGAGGAAGTGGGCTGTAGCCCACGAAAGCTTATGCTCAAATAAATTTGTTAGTCTCTAAGGTGCCACAAGTACTCCTGTTCTTTTTGTAGATCCAGACTAACACAGCTGCTACTCTGAAACCTGTCATTTTTTTTTAAGTTATTTTTAAACATTTCCTGTTATATATCGCTACATAATTGTTCTAGATTTGTCATGTTTGGTACCATTGTGCTCATGGGAGAAAATGCTTTCAAATGACACCCAACTCAATCCATTTTTGACACCATTGTATTATCAAAATTTCCACCAACTGGAGGATATAGAGTTGGGAGTTGGGGAACAGTGAATACCCCCAGCAATGCTGCAGAGGGTGATGCCATTGAAATTTATGAATCTGTAGATTTTCATTAATCAAATTTAATCTTCTTTATCTTTCTCTCACTAACTTGCCCACGGAATTACACATTCGCAGACCGTTATGTAGGAAAAATGGTGTTCAAATTAATAGATAACTTGAGTCTATATTATGTAGACGATGGTCATTTTTCTTTAGAGACAGTTTCTCATATCTCCAGAAACCATTAATCCTATTCTAGAATTTGACAATAATATACCTTGTTGCTATCAGTGAAGTGACTGGTCAATTCAGTTTTTAGTCTGAAGTAAATGCAGACAGCTGATAATCTCAAAAGAAATTCAGAAGAATTGTTATTCAGTGAAGTACTAGAAAGATCCTCTTCTTGTAACAGTAAGCATTCATATCTACCTTTATTTTCTAAAAGTGAGACATAAATTGCTAAATAGTTTGACTTGAATAGCAAGCAAACATCAAATTGCTTAAAACATTTAGGTTCCATCTTGCTCCCACTTGCTACTGGGATGTCATAGCAGCATTGTTCCTGTTAACTTCCTTAAATTGCTCCCTGTTATGAAAATCAAAGTACAAAGAAAAGGCAGGAAATATGCTGAGTCCAAAAAACTGTGGTGTCCAACATCATAGAATATGTGTAAATACAGTGCTTTAGAAATGTTGTCCTTAGGCAGACAGATCCCTTCACGCTCACCCAAGTATAGGATACAGACAATGTGGCACCTGAGAAGGAGATGAGAGCCAAAACGATTGAAAGAAAAGGTGGTCATTTGAGCTCCCTAGCAAAAGGGTGGGGGAAGATAAAGAGCTTTGATCCTCTCCTGTGCTTGGAGAATGTAGAGCAAAACTTGACAATGACATGCACAGATTATTTCTATAAAGCCATCAAGAAACTCTATACAAATAATCTCTTTAGGTGTAGGGTCACCAGAATTTGGAATTTAGATGTATTTTGGTAACTGTAAGGCAGTACCTTGGGGTCTGAATCACTTCTCTTCTGCTCGAAAACTATATGATGTTACATTGACTTAAATCTGATTTTTGTAAATTTATATTAATATTAAGTGTTCTTAATTCTTAAGTAAAAAGTTAAACAATACTTGCAAAAGGCCAGATAATTAACTTGTCTTTAAAAAATAATTAACTTTTTATTTTTATTTTGCAGCTAACAGAAAATCTTCAATTGGTGTAAAAAAGAACAGCAAGAGTAGAGCATTAACAAGACAGTCTATGTCAAGAATTCCAGCTTCATCAAATTCTACCTCATCTAAACTAACTCATATAAATAATTCCAGGGTACCAAAGAGACTGAAAAAGCCTGCAAAGCCTTTACTTTCAAAGATAAAGTTGAGAAATCAGTGCAAAAGGCTAGAGCAAAAGAATGCCTCTAGAAAGCTTGAAATGGGAAATTTAGTTCTCAAAGAGCCTAAAGTAGTTCTATATAAAAATTTACCTATTAAAAAGGATAAAGAAATAGAGGGACCAGCTAAAGTTGCAGTCTCTAGTGGATGCTTAACAAGACATGCAGCAAGAGAATATAAACTGAATTCTGTGAAAGGTGCTCATGAGCATGGTGAAATATCACCCTGCACATACATAACCAGGAGGTCAATGAGAACAAGGATGAATTTGAAGGAGACCTCTGACATAAAGCTTGAACCAAATATGTTGGATACCTATGGAAACAACTTGACGGGAACTCGATCTGATATCTTACAACAGCAGTCTCATGTAATACATGAAAATGAACTGATTCATGGAACATCATATAAAGGGGAGGTTAGATATCAGAAGCATGATATGGGCATATCCAGAAAGAAATCACGACAAGGAAAACTTGTGAAATCATCTGCAAATATAGAAGAAGCTGATCCTACACATAATCCACCTGGCAAAGATGAAGTACCAATTTTGATTAGTTCTCATTCGGAACATGGAGAAAGGAGTAATGTAGTGGATGCGGCCCTTGGATATAAGGATGGTATTCCTATGTCTGGTGGCTGCTCCATTGTTACATCTGACAATTTCAAAGCAAAGGACAGCTTTAGAACTGCTAAAAGTAAAAAGAAAAGACGAATCACAAGGTATGATGCGCAATTAATCCTTGAAAATAGTTCTGGGATTCCCAAACTGACCCTGCGTAGGCGTCATGATAGCAGCAGCAAGGCAAACGACCAAGAAAATGATGGAATAAACTCTTCAAAAATAAGCATCAAATTAAGTAAAGACCATGAAAAAGACAATAACTTGTATGTAGCAAAGCTAAATAATGGATTTAACTCAGGATCAGGCAACAGTTCAACAAAATTAAAGATACAACTAAAACGAGAGGAAGAAAACAGAGGGACATATTCTGAGGACCTTCATGAAAATGGCATGTGTTGTAGTGATACTCTCTCTCTCTTGGAGTCAAGAATGGAAGTGGATGATTACAGTCAGTATGAGGAGGAAACTGCCGATGAATCTTCATCAGAAGAGGAAGAGGAGGAGGAGGAGGACTATGATGATGAATTTGAAGATGATTTTATTCCTCTTCCTCCAGCTAAGCGATTAAGGCTTATAGTTGGCAAGGATTCAATAGACATTGATATTTCTTCTAGAAGAAGAGAAGATCAGTCTTTGAGGCTCAATGCATAAGCTTATAGGTCTTAAACTGACCAGGATGTCCATTTTTAAACAAACAAACAAAAAAAATTCCATTCAATTATTCCTCAACCGAAGAACTTTCTGAAAATTTTAGTAACAGCACTTCTTTATTGTTTATTCACTTATCAACATACTATTGTAGAAAGTGTACAGAATACTGACTCTTCTTAAGTCTGATTTGTGCAGATTTTTATTGTACTTTTTAATAGCCTCCTTATGTGCAATTCTGAGTTAGAATAAGAGGTAATGCTCTGTTGTAAAATAAAGGCTCAAGCAAAATTATAAAATTACATCAAAACTTTCCATGCAGGACAATGAGAACACAATAATGTGGCTACACAATTATTTTTAACCTATAAGGGCATTAGTTTGCTCTTACAGTATCTGACTAAACAGTAATTTAAAAAAATCATAGTAGCAGCATATTAAAGTTTTCTAGTATATGTTAATATCACCAGCAATGATCTACGGCTTTTCAATTTATTTGCTAGATGTTTTTCCCCCTTGAAGTTTGTCAGTTTTAACACTGTATGCTGTCCCAGACGTACTGTTTGTGGCCTTTGTTATAGTAGCAAACCGTTGGTTGGAAGTCAAATTGATTTCTTTAAAAAAAAAAAGAGAAAAAAGAAATAAAAAGGTGTTGACAGTTTGCTGACTTTTTAGTACATTATATGTACAAGGGTAGCAGTATGCAGAATAAAAGTTTGGATATGGTGTATTTATTGCTTGTTATGTAAATTAAACACCTTGTATTTAACACTTTTCAATACTTTTAGATAAAAATTGTTCTTTGCAAGAATGATTGGTGCTTATTTTTTCAAGAATTTGCTGTGAAACAATGTGATTACAATTACAACAGGCAACATTTATCCAATGAACTGCAGCTATCCAAATTGGTTCTTCATAGTTTTCTGTTGCACTTGTAAAATGCTACAAGGAATTTAAAGAAATCTATTCACTTTAACTTATGATAGTTTTATGAAATTAAAAAAACCTAAGTCACAGCTTTTGTTCTGTGGTAACCTATACAAATGTTTGTCTTTTTGAAATCCAGTGTAAAGGACTGAAAAAATATGTATATGTTGTAAATACTTGTGTGTTGTGAGAAATTTTGTCATAAGAAATTGAGATAACTTACCAGAAGGGTTTTTAAGTTTAGAATTACATTCATGCCAATAAAATAGGAAATTATAAACCTAGTTTTAAACTCTGCATCAGTGGGAATTCTTTGCTTTTATTTAGTTTATATTTTAAGATTTCAGTCTGGATATGTTATAACAGTAAAACAAAAAAAATCAGTGAAGAGTTTCAGGGTTTTGTTTTTTATATAAGGCCATTAGGAAGAGGAACAGCCCTTGTGGGGGGGGGGGGGGGGGGAAATTATATATATAAATTTTAACAGATGAACTATTTATTTTAGCACATAGATCTTTTTAAATGTCTTCAATTTGAGTTAAGTGGCAGATTTTTGTATGTTCTGTGTCATACAAGTTGTTTTACTAAACAGTGGATGAAGATTCTGACAAATGTGCTTTGTTAGGGTGCTTTAGTTTCTAGAGACATGGGGAAATCAGAATAGATTATAAGTACATGTTTAATGGATCAACTTAATCCATGTAACCGACACATTGAAGATGCGTGGAATGTTCCTGTTAAACACACATTCTAGTGTCTGCATAGAAAAGCCAGCTGGAGTGACAAGGTGGCTGCAGATCACAATTTTAGGGGCATTGGCAGAGGCGGGTGGATAAATTCGCACAGTAGATGATCATGCTGTAGCTGGTTTTAGCTAGCTTCCAGTCTTCAGGAAAACAAAATCTTTTCAAATTAACTCTTCAAAATAGTTTGGAGTCATAATTTATTTTCAGTAGATTGCAAATGAAACAGTAGAATATCAGCTTCTTCTATTCTCAAAGGAGAGTTAGACATTGGCCCAGATTAATATTTAGCCCTTCATGAGTATTTGCTGCATATTCTCTCCTCCCTGCCATGTTTTAGAATTTAAACTCTCCAGGAGATAAATGATCAGGCAGTGTGTTAAGTAGAACAGATAATAGAATCACAGAAGTGGATATGTCTTATGTAATGCCCAGCCTCCATTAGCTAAGACATTGGATTCCTGGTTCCTGAGACTGCGTAGTAAACTCTGTGGTAAGTACTGTACTGACTAATGGGTCAGCTACAATGAACTATTTTGCATTCAAATTTTAACATTGTATGAGAATAAGATTATTGTATCATTATGGTAAGGTTCTTGTAAAAATGGGATTACTAAGGGTTTGTCTACACTAAAAAGTTTTACTAGCAAAAGTTTTGTTGGCATACAGCTACCAATATAGCTACTTTGGCACAGTGAGTTGACGCTTGGCTGCCTTTGCTGGTGCATTGTGTCCTCATACAGCATCAGATTGTATAGCAAAAGACATGCAGCACTGGGGGTAGTCTTCCCAGTGTCCCCTGCACTGCCATCCAGCACATTACCTTGTGGAAAAATGTGGATGGGTATTGTGGGACATCACTCTTCTCAGGAATTGTGGAGTTTGGGATCAAATTTCCACACTTCTTTCTGTCCTATGCTATGGTCCATCCCATAATTTACTTTTTTGTGCTGGTTTTCAATCTCTCTGCCAATTCACCATCAGAAGCATGGATGCTGAACAGATCCACAGAGTTCTGTTGCCTGTTTTAGGGGCTGGATAATTGCTATGGTTCCATAAAAAGGAAATAATCAATGCCACAGCAGCCAACCATGCGTTAGAGAAACTGAATAACGAAGAGTACGTAGACCTAACGAATGAATGAATGACAGTGGAGATAACAGATTGAAAGCTTCCAGTGATTTCCAACAAATATTGTTGGCTGATGGGCAGTCAGTTTGGTGTGGGGAAAATCTACATTGAGGTGGCTATCATCCAGGTGAGCCAGGCATTCAGCATGTCCTGCTGCACAGGATTGTGAGACGCAATGTGAAGGAAATAAATGAATTCAATTAAATGGATGATCCTTCCCCTCCCCACCTTGTCTCCATATACATAAAGAGAAAAGGGATACTTTCCCATACTTATGCAAGCATTGGTGGATCACCCTGGATGTCTTACTGACATTAACATTGGATGGTCAGGAAAGGTGCATGATGCTCGCATCTTCAGGAAGGCAGACTTTTGGAAAAACTGCAAGCAGGGACATATTTCCCAGACCAGCATATTCAGTTTGGTGGGGTTGTGATTATCAGGGACCCAGCCTACCCTTCTATGGCTCATCAGGAACCTGGACTGCAACAATGAAAGATTTAACTATCTCCTGAGAAGGTGCAGGATGACCATGGAGTATGCCAGTGGTGTACCAAAAGGTTGGTGGATACCAATCTCAGCGAGCCAAATATTCTTACTGTTGTTGCTGCAAGTTGCGTTTTGCATAATATCTGTGAGGTCAGAAGGGAAATGCCTCCACTAGGGTGGAGGTGGACAGGCTGCTTGCTGGTTTCATGCAGCATGACACCAAGCCAGTTACTAGAGCCCACCAAGGTGCTGTACAGTTGAGGAAAGCCTAAAGAGCACATTTTGAGAGTTTGCTATAGCCCAGTGGTTTCCAAACGGGTTCGTGAAATGTTACAGGGGGTTCTCAGGGAAAAATTCCCTGATGGCGGACAGAGCTGTCCCTAGGGACCCTGGGCAGCATGGGGCCAGCAGCCCGGAGCCCCTGGACTTCCAAGAGCTAAGCAGATCAAAGCAAACATATCTATCACACTGAGGAGATTTAAACTTCAAGATTCCCTTTAAGAAAGGGAGGTGGATATTTTTTGCTGTTTTTAAAATTAAATAGGCAGCCAGTATTGTTTTTAAAATTATTATGAAGAACAAGTTTAAGCTTTGTTGTAACGTGTGTTGTTTGCCTGGACTGCTCGAGGCCTGAATGCTTGTGTAGGACAAACTCTGAGTTGGTTTCTTAAATACCTTCATGCTGTTTCACATCTGATACTCCTTGATGAAACATAGGAGCCTTGTCTTATAACAGGCTTATTCAGAGTGATACAATCTGCAAAAGTGAGGTCTTGGAAGAGTGTTGATGTTTTCATAATGTAATAAAAATACTGTAATGATTAATAAACAGTGTGTAATCATGTCATAAAAACAAATTTTATATTTCCAAGGTCACTGCTTTTATAATTTATACTCAGGTAAAGGAGAAAATCCCTGGAAATATTCATTTTTAGGAGGGGGGTTGCGAGACTTGACATTTTAGTGAAAGGGGTTCACAGGTTGTTAAAGTTTGGGAACCACTGCTATAGCCAGACAGTGTTACTTTATTGCACATACAGTAGTTAGCTGGTTTATGAATTGTTCATGGATGAAGGGGGCTGCTGATTTGGGGGACTAAATCTCTGTATTGTAAGACCAAGAAAATCATGGTTTTCACAAAATTGAACTTTTATTATACAATAATAATTGCTCCGTAATAACTACTGACCTCTGGGCTGCATCACAGGTCAGTGCAGGTGTATTCAGAACAGTTCTCCTTATTGTCCACGGGTATAGTGGAAGGGATGCTGCTGCTGAGAATGCTGGTGCCCTAAAGAAGCTGATGGGGATGGTGCATGATCCTACTCCCTGGAAGAAGGAATTGTCCACGCTGTGGAGTGGCTGCTGTGATTTAGTCCTTTTGATGTTCTGCTCCATAATATTTTGGAGCATCTTTGTTGTGGGAGAAGGGGCGTGTTGTCTTGGTATTCCTCTTGGTCCTTCTGTGTTTCCTCCAGCATATGGTCCCTCCATTCCCAGGTGTCAGACTCCGGAATTGGAAGTCTTGAGCAGTTCTGCAAACATGTCTTCTTTTTTCTTCCTTACCATGGTGAGTCTTGCAGGTGTAGAAGGATACCCCAGCTGAAGTCACTGATAAATAATGATAAACTCATAAACATTGTTAGATTTAAGGGATTAGCAGATAGCAAAAGATAAATAATACAACTCTGTAAAATTTTGCCCTTTATAGATTTCCCCATAAAAAATATGGACAGACTCACAATTGCCAGGGCCGGCTCTAGGATTTTTGCTGCCCAAAGCAAAAACAATTTTGGCCGCGCCCCCCCCCCCCCGTTCTTTAATTACCCCACCCGCGGCCCCGCCTCAACTCCGCCCCTTCCCCAAATCCCCAGCCCTGCCTCCTCCCCCCAGGCTCTCAAGCCTGGGACGGAGGGGGAGCAGTGGCGCGCGAAACGGCTGCTCGGGATCTCCCCCTCCCTCCCAGGTTTGAGAGCCTGGGAGGGAGGGGAGACCTGAGCCGCCGCGGCGCGGGCGCCGCTTCTCCCCCTCCCTCCCAGGCTCTCAAGCCTGGGAGGGAGGGGGAGCAGCGGCGCGCGAATCAGCTGTTTCGTGCGCTGTGGCAGCAGCAGCGGAGGTGAGCTAGGGCGGCCGGGGCACATTTTTAGGGGCGGCATTCTGGCGCCGGCCATGCCGCCCCTAAAAATATGCCGCCCCAAGCACCAGCTTGTTTTGCTGGTGCCTAGAGCCGGCCCTGACAATTGCTATCACTTCATACCATGGGGAGTATATGGGAGCACTTCTCAAATCCTCTATGAGGGTTTGGGAAGCCTGGGTAACACTAGGGATCGTGTAGTAGACTGCTAAATTTACTACAGGCAGTGATGAATCTTGGCAGATAAATTGCTCATGAAGGCACTGAAGGCTTAGAGAAGGCAGCTGTTAAAAGGGCTCATTGTCGCCCAGTGCTCCCCCAAAGCTCTTTGCAGAGTGGAATGGGAAGGTGTCCTGACATGGAGAGAGAAACAAGGCTGATCTGCTTAGAAATGTCCAGGCAAAGATCAAACACTACTTGCTTGAAGAGTGCAGAGAAATTATCCCAGAAAACTGTTCAGGCCAAGATAAACCAGCCCCTCCATAAGCAGTGGAAGGTTGTGATTGCCAGATAGTGTCATGACCCTATCCAAGCCAAGCTCCCACTTAGCTAACCGCATAGTTTCTCTCTCCTGAATCTAACTGCAGCATGCAAGTAATGTGTTTTGGACTTGAAAACCAAAGTACTGTGTGTGTAGCTCGAAAACCTGCAGCCAACATATTTGCAATGCATTTTCTACAAAATTATGTAGTCTGAATGCCCAGTCACAGGTTTGCTTGCATGTACTCTTTTCTAGTTTCAATGTCATTTTGTTAGGGAGACAATGCCCACCTGCTATGTACTTTGAATGCTCAGGTATTGGTTTGAGAGACAAGGTGGGTGAGGTAATATCTTTGGACTGACTTCTGTTGGTGAGAGAAACAAGCTTTCAAGCTACACAGAGCTCTACTCAGTACCTTTCCCAGACTTGAAGAGCTCTGTGTAGCTCAAAAGCTTGTTTCTCCTACCAACAGAAGTTAGTCCAAAGATATTACCTCACTCACCTTGTCTCTCTAATATCCTGTGATAGACATGGCTACAGCAACACTGCATACAGGTATTGGTTTGTGTGTAGTTTACAATCACTAGAAACGTTTTTTTCCCCGTTTGTAATGCATTGAATTTTATTTGGTTACATTGCCTGCAAAAGTATGTACTTTGGAGGCATCCCAACTAGTTGCAAAAATAAGTATTTAGAAATGCTTTTTGGCTTCTTTATCCGTTTAGCCTACTAGTGCCAGTGGAGGCTCTAAAAATAAACTGGCTACTTTAATTGTTGTTTGCAGTGATGGTGTAGGTGTGTTGGTCCCAGGATATGAGAAACACCAGCTGGGTGAAGTAATATATTTTATTGGACCAGCTTCTGTTGGTGAGAGAGACCAACGTTCCAGCTCTATAGAGCTCTTCAGGTCTGGTAATCAGTGTGTCACAGCTAAATACAAGGTTGAACAGATTAAGTATGAGGAGTTAACGTGTTGCAAGAAACTATTCAAAATGAAGTGGGCAAAGGACAAAGGAGAGTGGGGGCGGGGTTACAGTTTGTAATGAGACATAAAATCAGTGCCTCTGGTGAGGCCATGATTTTTGGTGTCTAGCAGAGTTGTATTTATAAGCTCCTAGGCTTGTCTTTTTATGGTGTTGTGCAGGTTTCATTTGAGGGTGACAAGTGATCATTTTATGATAAGTGTTTGCCTACAGGTGATGGGGTGAAGAGGCTAAAATGACATTTTTCAGCTTTGGCAGCAAGGAGATTATACGACTCAGTTTACTTAGCAGATACCTATTTGCATATTCCTAACTGACCTTTCCACAGAAAACTTCTAGCTTTGTTAGATGGAAACTGTACTAGTACTGGACCCTGACCTTCAGCTTATTCTTCATCTTCAGGCTTTTTACAAAAGTATTTTGAAGTAACAGAAGCAACCCTGAAGAGGAAAGAGGACTATAGCTTTTTTCTCCCTGGATGACAAATTGCAAAAAGCCAGTTTCCGGCAATGGTAAAGTAGCTGAAATTAGATGGGTTAGTAATAAATTGAATGTAGGTTAATTCCAACCCATGCTAGCTCTCACCTACTGGAGACCATAGTGACCACAATGAGGAAAGCTATAGTATTTGAGGAGTGACCTAACAAGACATGGTATAGACAGACCAGTGACCCCCTCAAGTTGTTCAGCTCATGCTGGCCTGTGCATACTTCTGCACCGCTTGGGAAAGGAATTGCAATCTCTTTTAGCTTCAACTGTTTTACCTCACCATTATCACATTCCTGCTTCTGCCTCCCTTAAGGTTAGAAGTCAGTTTCCTTCTACCATGTGCCAAACAGTGATTCCCCCCCCCCACAATTTAATATTCACACATGGCCAGTTCCATTTACCTTAAATAGAGCAGTTGATTTGGCATAGGTGGTTTATTGAGTAACCAGTTTCTAAACAATTTTGGTCTCTATAGGTTAAAACCAGTACCTTTAATTCCATCTGGCGCTAACAGCTAGTTAGTGCAGATCACAGAGAACAAGACTTGGACCATGCTCTGTTTGGTGAGCCAATTAGTGATGGTGGGGAAAAAAATCACTCTAGATAAATTTTAGTCTTTTGTTCTCTCCAATAATGCTGACTTTTTCATTCCTTTATTCAACAAAACTTAGCTATGTGTACCATTAAAAAGAGTGTAATTTTGCTAATGTTAGGAATTAAATTACTAACTGAATCAGTTAACATATAATCTATGAAGAATATTTTCATTGTGCACAACTTCCTCTGACAGATCTCAATGCAGAAATAGACTCTATGGAAACTTTATGTTCCTGTGGAACTTACACTCTCCACAGGAGGGAGCTTCTCTCTGCAATGCTTATCAACATTGCAAAAACAAATGATGCATATCCAAATGAAGCCAGTAAACCTAGCAGAGCTTGAAAACTCTGCCAGCCCAATAGCTTTTGGTTCAAGGAGTGAACAAGCTCCAGTCTTGTAAGTTTGTCAGGCCAAATAGTTCTGGATTTTTCCTTATGGGGGCCAAAAAAAATAAAATACAAAAGTTACTTTACTGTAATTAGATTTTTAAAATAAGAGTGACAATTAATAAAAAACTTACAATAGTCAATAGACATGACTACACTGAGAGCAGAAAATGCTAGTCACTCCTGTGTAATGGATAACCACTTGGGCTATTTCTTCTGCTCTTACACAGTTACATGCTATGGTGTCTTATCCCAGGGGATCCTCTCTTTTGAGAACTCTCCTGGGATTCATTTGTCTTTGTAAATATCCAGCCTGCATCTAGTCCGGACAGTAAACATAGTCTGTCTCCATAAATGTTCATTGTTTTCATGTTGGTTGGTCAGCTCTCAGACTCCCTCTTGTCAGGTGATAAGTTTCACTCCAACAGATTTGGAACATAATATCCTACATGTTGCATAACTCCAAATCAGTTCTTAGCTGTTGGCAGAGCATACACAACCTCCTTCAGTAAAATGTTGGAAAAGATGGTTAGATGTGGGATAATTACTTGTGCCTGGGAATGTCTGTTAGTCAGGACTTTCTTAAAACCTTTAACTGAAAACCCCAGAGATGTATTTTTCCACAGCATGAACTGACCAAAGTAATTTCCTGGGAAGTGCAAATGTGATTCACTTACTTAACATCTTGATAACTTAGTGGTTACAAATGATAAAAATAAAGAACACCCATTCACTCTGAACTTAAAACAATGAAAAGAGAATAGTTGCTAGCAAATGAAATAGAACAATTAAAGACACAAGAACTGGGCTACCAAAAACACTATGCCATTATAGTTTGGAATGATTCCAAAAGAGGGACTTCTATGTAATATATCAGTCTATCATTTTATAGAGAAAAAAAAAAGTTTGAAAGATTATTTCTTCTGAGGAAGGATAGTGAAATAAGATTTTATTTTAAAGACTTTTTAATATTTTACATTCAAATAATGAAGAAGCAATTGCATACCTTAGGAACAGTGGTTACTGAGGTTCACCTGCATTTGCAGGGGCTGTGGTGGAAGGAGAGACGTTGTATAGGTGTGCTTGTGCTTCTTAGGGGTTGAGTGAGTTTGCAACAACTCCCATCTATCACAGGGGAAACTTCGGTGGGTTGTTCATTACAGAGGATAAAATAAAAATGGATTCCACTGCCCCCAAGACGCCCCTCAACGTTGTGGTAAAAATAAAAATATTAAGGGCAAAGGGTTGTCTCCCTGAACACTCTAGAATGGTACCGTATCAACAGATTGTTATGGTGGCAGGAGTTTATTGCACAGAATACTGATAGGGTCCTGGTGCTCTGAGCTTTCCTACCTCCAGAACTTACTGCAGTGGTTTCTCCTTTTCCCTGATCCCTGGCTGTAGGTAAAGGGGGGGGCCCATGGTCCTGATGCTTTGGACTAAATTCTCTTTCTTGTTTTAGCCCGATAGCAGTAAAATAAGCTTTCTGTCTACTGGGAGGCAGAGCCAGGTTGACCGTGCCTGCAGCTAGTCCTGACTGGCCTTGTCATCCCCTGCAACTTAGAATTACCCTCTCCATCAAGCTTGGAAACACCGGACAACAGAAGATCCTGAACTGAAGAATTTCTTATCTAGAGCCCAGAAGGAAGGTAGGCAGGGAGCATGAGATTCTTTCAGACCTTCTGAAGTGGGGGTACTTTAGAAAGGAGAGGGAGAAAGAAGGGTAGGGAGAGTATGAGCTTTTTGATGGGGCTGAGGGAGGAAGTGGGGCAGGGGAAAGATTTGTCTTAGGACAAATATACATGTCCTCGTTGACCTAAGAATCCACTTGGACCATCAACAGAGGTCTTGAATGCTGGCTCAAACTACCCACATTACTGCCCTCAGGGCACTATGTGTTACTGCCTTGTCTAACGGAAACCCTACTGTAGTCCGATATTACAGTAGTTATAACTGGGGTAAATTTAGCTGTTGCTAGAGAGAATCAAAATGGATCTCACCCCGTCCCTACATCACGAACAGTAAATACTGAGGGAGCTGCAGGAGAGGATTTTGTGGTTTAGAATGAGTGGATGTGCAGTGCCACCAGTTACTTCTGAAATTCTGGATACAAGCTGGGAGTTTGCCCATATGAACGCAGATATTACAATATCACTCAACAGAGGGCCCTTTCCAAGTTCATCATCTATTCCCAGCATGCCGTGTTATACATCAAGTTGTCACTAAATCCTGCTTATCTTTGTAAGGGCCACCTAGAGAAATTGTATCCGCAGAACATGACAGCTTGTAAGTACTCTGGTCTAAACAGCGACAATGGGAAATGTCAGCAGCTTTGGGATATTAGAGATGTGCTGATTTAACACTTCTAAGGTATTAAATCATAAAATTTACAGAAATGTTAGTGATTGCTATATCTGAAGCATGCAGACATAATTGCTCCCATATCAAGTGCTTGTTCTTCCTTTGAGCTGAAATGTGTTTTGGTTTTAAAAGATTATGGTTCTGGAAATCAATAACAATAGATGTGTAGACCAAAAAATTTCTTCCATTAGAATACACAGTAAATCAAGTGCTGTTCTTTGTTCAAATAAATATTCTCTTTAATCCATTCAAGTAAAAAAGGATTTTAATATCAAGTTTATTCCTTTTGATTACCTGAATTCTGGCCTAACACCACAGCATCCTTTAATAGGGTCAGATGACCTGCATTTATATTACCTAGGGCAGTGATCCTGTCAGATTTTATAAGCAAAGTCAGGTCAGTCTTGTTTCCATACTTGGATGGGAACCTGTGGAACTCCTTGCCAGAGGATGTTGTGAAGGCCAAGACTATAACAAGGTTCAAAAAAGAACTAGATAAATTCATGGAGGATAGGTCCATCACTGGCTATTAGCCAGGATGGGCATTCATTTTGCCAGAAGCTGGGAATGGGTGATAGGGGATGGATCACTTGATGATTACCTGTTCTGTTCATTCCCTCTGGGGCACCGGCTTTGGCCACTGTCGGAAGACAGGATACTGGGCTAAATGGACCTTTGGTCTGACCCAGTATGGCCGCTCTTATGTTCTTTTGGGAGACCTCCAAGAAATACTTGGGTGCTGCAAAAAGTAGCGATGGTGATGACTGTAGGTGCATTTGTTATCTCTGATCAATCCTGAACCCATGCCCCAGCTTGCGTTAGGGGGGACGGTGCTGCTGAAAGTGCCATCTTTTGGATTAGATTTAACCAAAGTCCTGACCGCTTGGGATCATTAAAGATCTCGTGGTATCTTTTGCAAAAATAGAGGTATTATCTGATCAAATTTCAACTCTGGTAATTACGGTCACACTGTCTGAAGTGGCTCACAACCATCAGTGTCTACCTCAGGGCAGACTGTCAAAAGCAGGGCAGACACCCCATACTGGTAGTATGATCTATAATTAGATTTCACCAAGCCAGTAACAAATGTGAATTCCTGAAGTACTGCAATAGTCTTATAATCGTGTCACAGACAGTCCCCTTTGCATTCCAGTGCATCTTGCCACCCAGGCAAGATGGACTATGTTATAAATCATCATTTACCACCAAAAATCACAAATATTCCAGGTTACTCCCAGTCCCAGGAGACCAGTCACTCGCTCAGGCTGAATTGCATCCTAGATCTCACACCAAAGACAATGCTGGTAGCCAATGCTACAGTAAACTAAGTAGAGGTTTATTAGTGAAGAAAAAGAAATGAGTTATTGAGAGGTTAAAGCAGGTAAAATATAGGTACATGAGAGTCACAATCTAGAATTCCAAATGGTAGCAGAGTTGTAGTAATCTGCCAGTTTCCCAAAAGTTTCTCAGGGCTACCCAGAATAACTCTGGGGATCTGTCTTTTCGTTCAGTTATTCCACCCTGTTAGACTCCAAACAGTGCAGAGATGAATGATTTTTCTTTCTATCCATATTTATATTCATTCTCTTAGGCCTGGTCCACACTACCCCCCCACTTCGGACTAAGGTACGCAAATTCAGCTACGTTAACGTAGCTGAATTCGAAGTACCTTAGTCCGAACTTACCGCGGGTCCAGACGCGCCAGGAAGGCTCCCCCGTCGATGCCGCGTACTCCTCTCGCCGAGCTGGAGTACCGGCGTCGACGGCGAGCACTTCCGGGATCGATCCGGGATCGATTTATCGCGTCTAAACCAGATGCGATAAATCGATCCCAGAACATCGATTGCCTGCCGCTGGACCCTCCGGTAAGTGTAGACGTACCCTTAGAACAATCTGACAGGGTCACCACCCACGTGGGCTCTCTCTTTGATTGGTGGAGAGAGAGGAATGCATTTAGAGTCTTTGATTTCTGATCATCACACACAATGACCACTTGCCTTCAAATGTGTAAGAATTAGCACTTTCTTGCTAAAGTTCTTCATTTGCATTACACGAGGTTTCTTTAAAAAGTATAAGTTAAATCCTATTGAGGAAAATAGAAAGGAGCATAAATTCTGGCAAGTGAAGTGTAAAATATAATTAGGAAGCCCAAAAAAGAATCTGAAGAACAGCTAGACAAAGACTCAAAAAGTAACAGCAAAAAAAAAAAAAATGTTTAAGTACATCAGAAGCAGGAAGGCTGCTAAACAACCAGTGGGGCCACTGGACAATTGAGATGTTAAAGGAGCATTCAAGGGATAAAAAGCCATTGCAGAGAAACGAAATGAATTCTTTGCATCGGTCTTCATGGCTGAGGATGTAAGGGAGATTCCCAAACCTGAGAGATTCTTTTTAGGTGACAAATCTGAGGAACTGTTCCAAATTGAAGTGTTGACGTCACTAGGCATAGCTACCAGGTAACTCGGGGGGATGAAAGGCCATAAGTGCCAATAAAACTCCCCTGCTCTGGGTCTAAGTAAGCCACAGTAACTCCATCTTGTGAACTTTCACCAGCCTCCATGCTAGCAGCCTAATGCTGAAGCAAAATATGTAATGGTCAGTTTTCTTAGCAGACAGCTTCAGTTTCGCTCGCACTAGCAGAAACAGTAGTGATGGGGTGGGGAAGGGAGAGGAAAAGGCCTATTATGTAGAGCTTGCAAGGCCAAAAATAAGCATGCGGACGAAAACTTTTCTAACATGCCACAATGTGTGCCTGCTGTAACTGCTCGAAAAGGGAGGGGTAGGAGGGAGAAACCAGAACAAAGGCTTACTCAAAACAGCTTGGAATATAAAAGGAAAAACTTGCTTGTATTTGCTGCGCTTCTGATTTGAGACATGCTGGTCTCCTGAATGCCTTTTCGAGATCTCAAATAAATTTGGTTTGCTTCTCCACCCTGGTGTGTCTATTGGTGCGGCGCACACCGGGCAACGAACCCTATTGCCCCCTCGGGGCCCTCTGGGTTGGCAACAGTTTTGGCTCCCAACGTGGGGCTCGAGGCTGAAATTTGGCCTTGCCCGGATCTCTCCTGGCGGCCGACGGATTACGGCGACAACTGACGCCCAGTACGCACCGGTGATTTCATCGGGGGCCTCGGCTGAGACGTGGTGTGATCGACCCCGGAGGGCACAACGGTGCAACGCACACGGATAGTGGAGAAGCAGTTGTGGGCGACAGTAAGGAATCGGACCCTTGGATAAGGTAGGAACAGTCCAGTCTCCCTAGAGTATGGGGCAGGGATAGAGTACAGCCGGCGGGGCACAGTGTACGCCCTTAGAATGCATTCTAGCAAATTGGGAAGTATTTGGGTCAGATTCGATGCTTAGAAGTAAATTGAAAAGGTTCTGTACAGCTGACTGGCCTCAATATCAGCTAGAGTGCCAGGAAAGTTGGCCACTGGAAGGATCACTTAATTACAACACAATCCTTCAGTTACTTTTGTTTTGTCAGCGAACAGGTAAATGGAATGAACATAGAATCATAGAATATCAGGGTTGGAAGGGACCTCAGGAGGTCATCTAGTCCAACCCCCTGCTCAAAGCAGGACCAATTCCCAACTAAATCATCCCAGCCAGGGCTTTGTCAAGCCGGGTCTTAAAAACCTCCAAGGAAGGAGATTCCACCACCTCCCTAGGTAAAGCATTCCAGTGCTTCACCACCCTCCTAGTGAATTAGTGTTTTCTAATATCCAACTTAGACCTCCCCCACTGCAACTTGAGACCATTGCTCCTTGTTCTGTCATCTGCCACCACTGAGAACAGCCGAGCTCCATCCTCTTTGGAACCCCCCCTCAGGTAGTTGAAAGCAGCTATCAAATCCCCCCTCATTCTTCTCTTCTGGAGACTAAACAATCCCAGTTCCCTCAGCCTCTCCTCATAAGTCATGTGCTCCAGACCCCTAATCATTTTTGTTGCCTTCCGCTGGACTCTTTCCAATATTTCCACATACTTCTTGTAGTGTGGGGCCCAAAACTGGACACAGTGCTCCAGATGAGGCCTCACCAATGTCGAATAAAGGGGGACGATCACGTCCCTCGATCTGCTGGCAGTGCCCCTACTTATACAGCCCAAAATGCCGTTAGCCTTCTTGGCAACAAGGGTACACTGTTGACTCATGTCCAGCTTCTCGTCCACTGTGACCCCTAGGTCCTTTTCTGCAGAACTGCTACCTAGCCATTCGGTCCCTAGTCTGTAGCAGTGCATAGGATTCTTCCGTCCTAAGTGCAGGACTCTGCACTTGTCCTTGTTGAACCTCATCAGGTTTCTTTTGGCCCAATCCTCCAATTTGTCTAGGTCCCACTGTATCTGATCCCTACCCTCCAGCGTATCTACCACGCCTCCCAGTTTAGTGTCATCTGCAAACTTGCTGAGAGTGCAGTCCACACCATCCTCCAGATCATTAATAAAGATATTAAACAAAACCGGCCCCAGGACCGACCCTTGGGGCACTCCGCTTGAAACCGGCTGCCAACTAGACATGGAGCCATTGATCACTACCCATTGAGCCCGACGATCTGGCCAGCTTTCTATCCACCTTACAGTCCATTCATCCAGCCCATACTTCTTTAACTTGGCGGCAAGAATACTGTGGGAGACCGTATCAAAAGCTTTGCTAAAGTCAAGGAATAACACATCCACTGCTTTCCCCTCATCCACAGAGCCAGTTATCTCATCATAGAAGGCAATTAGGTTAGTCAGGCACGACTTCCCCTTGGTGAATCCATGCTGACTGTTCCTGATCACTTTCCTCTCCTCTAAGTGTTTCATAATTGATTCCTTGAGGACCTGCTCCATGATTTTTCCAGGGACTGAGGTGAGGCTGACTGGCCTGTAGTTCCCCGGATCCTCCTCCTTCCCTTTTTTAAAGATGGGCACTACATTAGCCTTTTTCCAGTCATCCGGGACCTCCCCCGATCGCCATGAGTTTTCAAAGATGATGGCCAATGGCTCCGCAATCACATCCGCCAACTCCTTTAGCACCCTCGGATGCAGCGCATCCGGTCCCATGGATTTGTGCTCATCCAGTTTTTCTAAATAGTCCCGAACCACTTCTTTCTCCACGGAGGGCTGGTCACCTCCTCATCTCTGTGTATACGTATATGGTGTTAAGAAATAGGACTGATATTTTGCACAAGTGCCATTTGACTCTGACAGACTCAGTAGTAACTGCTGCTAATCCCCAGAACCCTCCCACAGTTGTAATGGCAGAATCGGTATCCCCTTTGGCTCCAGCACCCCCACAGGCTCCATAGAGTACCCCCTCGGTGGGATTGTATCCGTTGATTACTGAGAATGTGGTAGCCCATCCAGGAACACAGGATCGAGCAGCCCAGATTGTGCCAGTGTATTCTCATGTTCCTTTTAACCCAGTGCACCTAGCTGCCTTTAAGGCAGAAGCAGGGGAATTCTCAACAAATCCAAATCGGTTCATTTCAATCTTTAAAGGGTGTCTAGCAAGCCATAAGCCTGACTGGGATGATTGCAATATACTGATGAGAACCTTGTTGTCTGAGGTGGAGCGAAATCAGGTTATAGCTAAGGCCAAAAAAAAGGCACAAAGAAGGCATTTAAGGTTTAAAAAGGAAAGCTATTGGACACCAGAGGTTGTACCAAGTAAAATCCTCAAAAGTGAGTGTGCTTGTCCTGGTTTGTTGCTTCAAAGCTCTGTATAAAAGTTATTTTACTGGAAGGGTGTATAATGGCAATGTGTATGTGTTCATTGTTG
Organism: Terrapene triunguis; assembly: GCF_002925995.2. Classification (NCBI taxonomy): domain Eukaryota; kingdom Metazoa; phylum Chordata; order Testudines; family Emydidae; genus Terrapene; species Terrapene triunguis. Next base: position 1,774,587 of record NW_020664601.1, on the reverse strand, counting down.
GAGAGAAGGTGTATGAGTGAAAAGTGGAAGTTTCCTTTGAAGGTTAAAAGAAGCCAAGAAAGGGAGAAGAAAAAAGAACAGAACAAGTTAACTGGAAAATATAGCTAGTAAGCTCAGTCCAAAGATAAAATGCTGGCCCCATCCAAGGACATTGTTCACAGCTAAGACTTGGCTGACAACCAAGAAAAGGGGGGCCTGAATGTGCCTAAGCAACTATGAAATCTGCAAAATACTGCCAGGCATAATGAGGACAACAGAAGGGTTAAAAAGCAGCTTTGCTGGACAGTATTGGCCCAGGGATTTGAAAATTCCCCCACTCTGTTCGGCCAGGCTCTGGCCAGAGACTTGGAGAAGTGAAATAATGCGGACAAAGTCCTCCTCCTGCAATATGTAGATAACTTGCTAATTGCTGCTGTGGGTCTGATCCCTTTGTCTCAAAGCCACTGTGAGTCTCCTGAACTTTGTTGGACTCCAAGGATACAGGGTAGCTCGGAGCAAGGCCCAAATTGCTCTTTCAAAAGTACAGTATCTGGGATTTCACATAAGACAGGGGGAGAGGCAGCTCTCAAATGACAGAAAGAAGACTATCTGCCAAGTTCCTATCCCTAGCAACCGCAAACGGCTCAGGGCATTTTGGGGCATGGCAGGCTTTTGCAGAATATGGATCCCAGAGTATGGACTGTGGGCTAAACCTCTGTATAAATGTGTTAAGGGAGTGGATCATGACCCCTTTCACTGGTCCCCAGAAGCGGACAGGGCATTTAAAATCTTGAAAAGGAAGCTAATGGAAGCCCCAGCCCTGGGTCTGCCGGATCTCTCTAAGCCGTTCCAACTGTATGTGCATGAAAGAAAAGGGGTAGCCCTGGAAGTGCTTACTCAGTTATTAGGCACCTGGAAACGTCCCGTGGCATATTTTTCTAAACAACTGAATCAAGTTGCAAAGGGGTGGCCAGCATGCTTGAGGGCGGTCGCAGCCACTGCCCTAGTGCTTGGGGAAGCTGAAAAACTGACACTGGGAGAAACTGTGCAAGGGTATATTCCCCATATGGTCCAAGCCCTGCTAGATACTAAGGGTGGTCTCTGGCTCACACAGGCTCGGGTTGCTCGGTACCAGGCAAAACTGTTAGAGAATCCTGAAGTTACCCTGCAAACTTGTCCCTCCCTTAATCCAGCTACCCTGCTACCAGAAACAGAAAAGCAGAAACATAACTGTCTGAAAATCATAGATGCCCAATACTCCAGCCGCCCAGATTTAAAAGATCAACCACTCCCAAATGCTGACTTGAAATGGTATATGGCAGTAGTGCCGTTGTAAATGGGCAAAAAAGGGCGGGTTATGCTGTTGTGACACTTCATAATACTGTGGAAGCTGAGAATTTACCTGCTGGGACATCTGCCCAGCTTGCTAAACTAGTGGCCCTGACTCGTGCACTCAAGTTGGCAAAAGACAAACAGGTTAATATCTTTACTGATTCAAAGTATGCTTTTGGGGTATTGCATGCTCATGCTGGTCTGTGGAAGCAAAGAGGGATGCTAACAGCCCAAGGGTCCCCGGTTAAGCATGGGTCTCAAATTCTCCGGCTGTTAGAGGCAGTACAACTCCCCTCAGCAGTAGCACTGGTGCATTGCAGAGCCCATCAAAAGAAAGATCAAGATGTAACCAAGGGCAATGCCAGAGCAGACAGGGAAGCCAAGCGCGCTGCTACCCTGAAATCACCAACAGAGGAGAATGCCCAAATGCATGCCCTCATCCCAGCAGTAGGTGAGCTTGCAGCTCCTCAGTACTCCCATAATAACAGAAACCTGGTTGACAGGCTCAGCCTCCAGGAAAAGGAGGGATGGCTTTATTCCACAGAGGGAAAAATCCTCCCGCCCAAGGGCCTGATCCGACCAGTGTTGCAAAAACTGCATCAAACCACCCACGCAGGCAAAAAGGCTCTTACCCAGCTTATGAATAAATATTTTCTAACCTCTGGACTTAAACCCCTAGCTTCACAGGTACAGGCTGAATGTTTAATCTGCCAAAAAAACAACCCTCGACCAGGAGTATCAGTGTTGCCAGCCACTCTGAAACCTACCCCAGGCCCAGAATTGGTGTGGCAAATAGACTTTACTAAGTTTCCCAGGACCCAAGGGTACAGGTACTTCCTCGTCTTGGTGGATCAATTCAGTGGATGGCCCGAAGCCTTCCCATGTCGTAACAACACTGCCAAAACGATGGCTCTTAAGTTTGTCAAGGAGATCATTCCTCACTTTGGACTCCCCCAGTGGATGGAATCTGATAACAAAACACACTTCACATCTCAAGTTGTTCAAAAAATATCAAGTGCTTTGCAAATCCCCTGAAAGCTCCACACACCATGGCGACCACAAGCCAGTGGAGTAGTGAAACGAACAAATCAGACACTCGAGCAACACCTCTCAAAGGTCTGTCAAAAGGCCTCTCTTAGGTGGCCTGATGCTTTGCCCCTTGAGTTACTCCGTATTCGTGCTCTCCCCAAGGGCAGGTTAGGACTTAGTCCCTTCAAAATTATGTTTGAAAGGGCATGGCCTCTAAATGGTACACCGGTTCTGGCAGAAAAGTGGGAAATGGGGTGTGATTTTTTGTCTCAGTACATATGCTCTCTGTCTGCTGTTCTTTCTTCTCTTCACAAATACACCAAAGATTCACAGCCTCTTCTTCTGGATGCCCCTGTCCACTCCCTGCAACCTGGTGATTCCGTTCTCGTTCGGACTTGAAAGGACAAGCCTCTCCAAAAAAAGTGAAAGGAACCCCACACCATCCTGCTGGTCTCCCACACGGCAGCAAAGGTCGAAGGGCACAAAAACTAAATTCATCACTCTCGACTAAAAGCAGTACCCACTCCTGAACAGTGAACTGTCCAGCCTGCAAAAAAAAACTGCCAGCAACAATTTGGGACTTAATCTGTTATTCAAAAGACAGTAAGGGTAGCTGGGAATGCCTGGTGATCTCTCTGAACAGCCACAGCGCATTCTCCGCGAAAACCCTGAGCATTGGTTCTATCTATTCACAGTAGGCCGACCTAGCCTATGGTCCTGGTCCTTTTATTTTTTTATTTGTTTGGTGTCAATAATTCTTATCTTCTGGGCACTTGGGTTGTTGTAATCACAATATGGGTTCAGGTTTAGGGTCTCTCACAACATTCCTTTTTGTTACAGAAGTAATCCTTCTGTTACCTACTGTTTCACCTACATCGCATGCAGGATGGGGAGCCATCCCTGCAGACATGGCTACCAATACCTATAAGTCCCTGAAAATTGCCTTTGCCCGTGAGTTCAATCTCTCTCACTGTTGGATATGTGCCCAGACTCCCCACCATTCGGCTGAATTGCCCTGGAGAGTAGTTCCCCAAAATTGGTCAGACTTTTGTCAAAGGTGAATGGTTACCAGCAGCAGCACCTCTAACAATTTAAGTTTGTGATCCAACTGTACTGCGAAAGCTCCTTATGGCCTACACAATGGCTCTTGAAATTCCCACTATAGTAGCGCTCTTAAGCCCCAGCCGATTCGTTTACGCTCTCCACCCACTGGTCTCATATGTTATCAGCAAGCCAGTACAAGTAATCATACCTGGTTTGCCGGCATTAGTACATGTAGATTTTATATTGGTCCTGGTATAAGTCTCACTATCCCTTTATTAAATACCACCGGTTGGCAAACTGGCACTGCATTTTTTGCCCTTTCCCCACAAGCCACCCTACGGGACCTACAAGGTAACAATGAAAAGGCTAGTTATGGTAAAGCATTCTGAATCTGTGGTAATAGTGCCTATAAATGGCTTCCTCGTGGTTGGCATGGTAGCTGTTACAAAGGCTATCTCGCTCCTCCCCTCCGTGTTCTAACCCAGGCTCCCTCAGGTCGCCCTAGGTACTATCGGTCCTTGAAAGCTACCATTGAACCCATCGGGTGAAAAAAAACAGGTTTGGAATAATATTCCTCCCTACTTATGGGGTGGGACGGCTAGCCCAACTCTACAAAAAACTGTCTAAATTTCTCACCCAGTTTGCCAATAATACCCTGGCCATAAAAAAAGCATAAGTTCTGAGCTGTACCAGCTTCAATTGCTGGCTCTACAAAACTGCCAGGCCCTAAATTATGTGTTAGTCTCACAGGGTGGGGTCTGTGCCCTTATTGGAAAAAAAATGTTGTACCTATGTCCCAGAGTTTTCACAGAATATTAACAAGCACATCTTGTCAGCCGAACAGGCCTTAAACCAGTGAAAGGCCCAGGAAAAAGAACCCACTATTTTTGATTCCCTTTGAAATTGGTTACCTGGCCTAAGGGAACTAGGGGAAGGCATTGTTCGCCTCTTGCTCACAGGTGTGATATGTTTTGTTCTTTTCCTTTTGCTCGCTTGCTGTAAAGTGCTCATACATAAAATTTGTACCTCCCATTCCCCAGGAGTTCCCTTATACCCTCTCATTAATAATCCCAATTGCATGGAGCTTAATCGCATTTTGTCTTTAAAGTATGAGAAAACTCTGCCAAAGGTTTGTTAAGTGTTCTCAAAGGAGGAAATTGTTGACGTCACTAGGCATAGCTACCAGGTAACTCGGGGGGATGAAAGGCCATAAGTGCCAATAAAACTCCCCTGCTCTGGGTCTAAGTAAGCCACAGTAACTCCATCTTGTAAACTTTCACCAGCCTCCATGCTAGCAGCCTAATGCTGAAGCAAAATATGTAATGGTCAGCTTTCTTAGCAGACAGCTGCAGTTTCGCTCGCACTAGCAGAAACAGTAGTGATAAGAGGAGGGGAAGGGGGAGGAAAAGGCCTATTATGTAAAGCTTGCAAGGCCGAAAATAAGCATGCGGACGAAAACTTTTCTAACATGCCACAATGTGTGCCTGCTGTAGCTCGAAAAGAAAAGGAGTAGGAGGAAGAAACCAGAACAAAGGCTTACTCAGAACAGCTTGGAATATAAAAGGAAAAACTTGCTTGTATTTGCTGCGCTTCTGATTTGAGACATGCTGGTCTCCTGAGTGCCTTTTCGAAATCTCAAATAAATTTGGTTTGCTTCTCCACCCTGGTGTGTCTATTGGTGCGGCGCACACCGGGCAACGAACCCTATTGCCCCCTCGGGGCCCTCTGGGCCGGCAACAGAAGTGTCATTAGAGGAGGTTTGGGAGCAAATTGATAAATTAAACAGTAATGAATTACCAGGCCCAGATGGTATTTTCACCCAAGAGTTCTGAAGGAACTCAAATGTTAAATTGCAGAACTAACAACTGTGGTATGTAACCTATCATTTAAATAAGTTTCTGTACCAGATGAGTGGAGGATAGCTAATGTGATGCCAATTTTTTTTTTAAAAAAAAAAGCTCCAGAGGCAATCCCTGCAATTACAAGTCAGTAAGCCTCACTTCAGTACCAGGCAAATTGGTTGAAACTATAGTAAAGAACAGAATTATCAGACACATAGATGAACAAGATTTGTTGGGGAAGAGTATACGTGGTTTTTGAAAAGGGAAATCATGCCTCACCAATCTACTGGAATTCTTTGTTGGGGTGAACAAGCATGTGGACCCGGGTGATCCAGTGGATATAGTGCACTTAGATTTTCAGAAAGTCTTTGACAAGGTCCCTCACCAAAGGCTCTTAAGCAAAGTAAGCAGTCATGGGACAAGAGGGAAGGTCTTCTCATGGATTGGTAACTGGTTAAAAGATAGGAAACAAAAGGTAGAAATAAATGGTCAGTTTTCAGAATGAATAGTGGTGCCTCCTAAGGGTCTGTACTGGGACTGTTCAACATATTCATAAATGATCTGGAAAAAGGGGTAAACGGTGAGGTGGCAAAATTTGCAGATGATACAAAACTACTCAAGATAGTTAAGTCCAAAGTATTTCTTCACACAACGCACAGTCAACATGTGGAACTCTTTGCCAGAGGATGTTGTGAAGGCCAAAATTATAACAGGGTTCAAAAAAGAACTAGATAAATTCATGGAGGAAAGTCCATCAATGGCTATTAGACAGGATGGGCAGGGATGCAAAACCATGCTCTGAAGTGTCTCTAGCCTCTGTTTGCCAGAAGCTGGGAATGGGCGATGGGATGGATCACTTGATTACCTGTTCCATTCATTTGCTCTGAAGCACCTGGCATTGGCCACTGTTGGAAGATAGGATACTGGGCTAGATAGACCATTGATCTGACCTAATATGGCCATTCTTATGTTCAATGTGGTGACATCATGAAACAGAATTTAATATAAAAATCAGTAACAGGAGCTGCTGTGCTGACTCTGTGATTTGTTTGCATTCAATAAAAACCTCCATTTAAAAAATAAATGAAGCTGCTGCCAATTTTCTGTCCTGCCACAATGGCATTACGCAGAATCGTAGGGGCCTTTGGCGCAGAAGTTAGGTACAGACAACTGGAGGATATGCAAGGTCTTGATAACATTTAGAACAAACCCATCCCAACAAATGACCAAATAATCAGCCATCTGGGCTATCAACTACAGACTAACTCTCACACTCTAAAAACTAACCCCCCCTCAGTATTGCTCAGTCATCCTCCCCAGTGCCTGATAAATTAGTCACGAAGTTGGGCTGTTTTGGACCAGGGAGAGTGAGTTCCAGAGTAAATGGCCCTCACAAACAGCCTTGCCCTTACCTTGTAAACCAAGGGGTTCCCCCTTCAGCACCTCTGCCCACCACAGTTGCAGTAATATCATAGGTGGGGAGAAGCAAGTTCTTGGGGTAGGTAGGTCTCAGACCACTAACTGCTTCATAGGTCAATACCCACACCTTAAACTCTATCCTGAATCTAATCAGCAGCCAGTGCGGGTTACAGCACACTGGTATGGTATACGCCCATGTAGATATTTCAGCTTCAAAAGTGAGCACCAGTGTTGTGCACTAGCTGAAAGCCAGGTATACACTAGAAATAGCTATATGAGCAAATCCTCCTCGTGGAGACACAGCTTAACTTTTACTGGCGAAAAGGTTCTTTTGTCAGCCTGGGGTATACCAGTTCTCCTAACGAAATAAGCTGTACCAGTAAAAGTACTTTTTAATGATATAAGCTGTTTGTCAGTAGGGTTTTTGCTGGCATATCTCTGTCAGCTAGGGGTGTGGTTTCTTTTCCACACTCTTCACGGACATAGCTATGTTGGCAAAATGTTAAAGTGTAGACCAGGCCTAAGTTACTGACTGGTTCTAAGGGGTAGCCTCAGGTAGAGCATGTTGCAGCAATCCAGTCTCTAATGACAAGGATATGGACAATGGTAGAGAGGGCTGCATCTCAAAGAAAGAGCCACACCTTGGCCAGACACTGCCAGAAAAAGCAGTTCTGGCCACTGGTGCTATCTGAGCCTCCAAAAGCATCTGAGGAGCTAACCAGACCCCAAACTAAGGGCTTGTCTACATTACCCGCTGGATCGACGGGCAGCCATCGATCCAGAGGGGGTCGATTTATCGTGTCTAGTCTAGACGCGATAAATCGACCACCAAGCGCTCTCCCGTCGACTCCGGTACTCCACCAGGGCGAAAGGCATAGGCAGAGTCGATGGGGGAGCGTCAGCTGTCAACTCACCACAGTGAAGACACCGCGGTAAGTAGATCTAAGTACGTCGACTTCAGCTACGTTATTAACGTAGCTGAAGTTGCCTAACTTAGATCGATTTCCCCCACCCCCCAGTGTAGACCAGGCCTGAGACAAAAGACAGACAAATGACACCCATTCAATCCTCAGTGCTGTCCGGATTGCGCTTCAGCCAGCTCGCTGGCATGCATCACTTTGAGCTGATTGGACTCGTGTCTAGAGGCAGGCATGTGTGATATTATCTGGCCAGCATTTCTAGTTTACTGGGCTTACTTCAAACAAAGCAGTGGCCTTCGTGAGCTCATTGGCTCAGTGGCTCCTAGCATGAAATGCTAGGACTGACTGACTCAGGACATATATCTTCATGTATTGATGAGAGAAAACATTTGTGATCTTGTTACTGACCGCTCTGGCTTGCTGAGCTTATTTCCAGGCATGGGCCTCTAAGCTCACATCAATTACGGCCTCTAGCTTACTGGTCTGAAACCAAAGGCACCAGTCTTTGAAGTTACTTGTCCAGGTTGTAGAACACGCTTACCCTCTTCCAGGGCCTGACCTCTCCAGTTTGAGGTCCAGGCTCTGTATGTGCACATGCATTCATGCTACAGGACCTTGGCCGCTGTAGGCTGGTGATAGTAGAAGTTAGGGAAGGCTGATAAGAACTTGTATGCTCCTGGTTCGTAGGTACACTTCTACCTCAATATAACGCTGTCCTCGGGAGCCAAAAAATCTTACCGTGTTATAGGTGAAACTGCGTTATATCAAACTTGCTTTGATCCACCGGAGTGCGCAGCCCCACCCCCCCGGAGCACTGCTTTACCGTGCTATATCCGAATTCGTGTTATATCGGGTCGCGTTATATCGGGGTAGAGGTGTATGTACAATAACTCCTCACTTACCATCGTCCCAGTTAACATTGTTTCATTGCTTTGTCGCTGATCTATTAGAGAACATGCTCGTTTAAAGTTGCGCAATGCTCCCTTATAATGTTGTTTGGCAGCCGCCTGCTTTGTCCCATTGCTTGCAGGAAGAGCAGCCCGTTGGAGCTGGCTGGTGGGGACTTGGAACCAGGGTGGACCAGCAGCCCCCCATGAGCTCTCCTAAGTTCTCTGTGCGGCAGCCACCCAGCAGGCTATCAATTGCCGGGCCGTTCAGGTGTCCCTCCCATCACAGCCGTGTGCTGCTCCTGCCCTCTGCCTTGGAGCTGCTCCCGGGAGCCTCCTGCTTGCTGTGCAGGGGAAGAGGGGCGCTGATGTCAGAGTGTTCCTTCCCCCCCGCTCCTGTACCCCATTTCCACAGATCGGGGGGAACACGACAGGGCTCAGGACTGAGGGAGTTTGCTGGCAGCAGCTGCTGTTTCAATGTGCTGATCTACTTTAAAAGGCGAGTCAGCATACTTAAAGGGGCAATGCGCGTCTCTCTCTCTCTCGCACACGCACACGCACACACACACACACTGTGTCTTTGTCTCTCACACACACATGCATCCCCCGGTACGTTGGAAAGTGGAGGGAGTGTTGTGATCCAGTGGGATAGCGTGGGTTCGTCGTCATGTTCAGTTTCCGCAGGGAATGTTTGCAGCCACAGCCATGCGTCTATTGCGTCTCCTCCCTCCATTCATGCTGCCTGGTAGAGTGTGAGGATACATTAACAACAATGTGTTAACCCTTGAGGGCTCAGCCGAGTGCTAGTTCATCATTTAGCGGCAAGGCATTCCCTGGGAAATATCCCACCCTCTTCCACCCTCTGACTTCACCACCTCAACCAAGCTTCACAATCATCATTGCTGTGTACAGTATTAAATTGTTTGTTTAAAACTTATATTGTGTGTGTGTGTGTGTGTGTGTGTGTGTGTGTGTGTATACATATGTCTTTTGTCTGGCAAGAAAAATTCCCTGGAACCTAACCCCCACTATTTACATTAATTCTTATGGGGAAATTGGATTCGTTTAACATCATTTCGCTTAGTTGCATTTTTCAGGAACATAATTACAACGTTAAGCGAGTTACTGTACTTGTACAACCTCCGTCTTCATTTAATAATTTGTGACCAGATACTGTACACACACAGGCATCTCTAGCTAATCAGATATGCTGCGTGGGGAATCTAACTCAAAATTTGTGGCTCTTAAAAGGCCAGTGCCATTTGCTCATAACAAGACTCTCCAAACCAGGGGTATAGTTATGGGAGTGTGGGTGGCTGCTGTATACCCCAATCATAAGTTTGATTCTACAGCAGTGACTACGTTGACCCAGAAATCCTCCAATCGGGGGAGGGGGGGAATTAACCATCTTGTACCGTTCAGAATTTGGTGTAGCTCTGTTTGTTGTATGCTATAGAATCACTCTCCTGCAGATTACAATGATGGCTTTCTGTTTTGTTTGTGCCCTGCTGCTTTCCATGTAGTACGTTTCAGTTGACACACACTTTCCAGTCAAGGGAACAACAATGAAGATTTTTGGTGTTATCAAGGATCTTTACAAAGGAAGGAAATTGTATGATTCAGAACTTTGTGAAGAGAAAGTTCCCATTTGGCATCCTGGTTCCTTGCTTTTGTTTAACCTGCAGCCCTGGATCAGCTCGCTCGCTCACTCTCTCTCCATTGCTGAGTCCCTTGTCTAACCACCACCATCTCCTTCAACATTGTTCACCTGTGTCCTCTTTCTTCTGCCATTGCCCACTCCTGCTGCAACTTCCAGTCTGTCAATGCCCATGGCTTCCCCTCTGCACTAAGTCCCCTCTTTACTTCCCTCTTCTCCACTGTCCATCTTTCTTGACCCTTTCTCTCATTGCAAGATCTTCCTAACCAAATCCTAGCCCTAGCGCACTTTCTTCACTCACTGCTTATTTTAATAAACCTAATTGTTTAATGGTAACCTTGTTCTCCCCCTGCCCCTTTGGTAGCTGTAGCCACCTGATCTTTGAGTGCTTGCTCATGTCCATTCCATGTTAGGTGTGTGTGCTCACCACATGCCCTGGTGCCGGAAGTTTTTTCCCTCGGTGGTATCCATAGGGGAGTGGCGCCTGTATGGCACGGTATAAGGGGTGCTGCCAGCTCCCCGAACCCTCAATTCCTTCTTACCGCCAGTGACGGTGCTGGAACGTTCCTTTCCTTTGGCAAACCTTTCCTTCTACAGATTTGTTCATTGCGAACTTTCTGTTGTAAATAATTATATTAGTTAGTATTAGTTCCCTAATGTGTTGTTAGTTAGTTGTAGTGTCCCCAGGGTTTAAGAACTGCGACCGGTGTAAAAAGCCTATGCTGATCAATGACCCCCACACCAGTTGTTTAAGGTGCTTAGGGGAATCTCATATCAGCGACAGGCGTCGTATTTGTAAGAGCTTTCAGCCTTGTACTAAGAGTGGGACATTCGACTTAAAGCGCTCCTTATGGAGTCGGCGCTGGCATCGGAGCAACTGCGATCAGACTCCGCACACAGCACTGCAGCTTCCACCTCCCCGGCACCGGCCAGTAAGAAGAGGAAGACTGGGAGAGGTTGGTCTCCTGCTCGCAAGAGCAAGGAGAGGGCGAGGGGCGAGCCTAGATGCATGAAGGGTGGCTCATCGCCTCCAAGTGGGAGTTGAGCCCAGGAGTGAAAGTAAAATTGAGCTCTTATTGGTACGGGGCCGGCCCTGGCAGTGCTTTAAGCAGTGTCCTTTGCTGCGGCAGCACTTTAATGTTGTTGCCCCTTTTGCGCGCGCGCGCACACACACACCCACCCCTCGGTGGCAGCGCTTTAAGCAGGGTCCTTAAAGCACTGCCCCGGCAGTGCTTTAAAGTCAGCGGTACGGGCCGCTACCAGTGGCCACTTTTTACCGGTATGCCATACCAGCCCGTACCACCTTACTTTCATCCCTGGTCGGGCCCCAGCTTCGGTTGAGTGGGTCAGCCCATCCTGGGACGCACCCGCCACCCCAAACAGCGGCATGGGAGTCCGGCATTTGGAGATGCCATCGACCCCAGAGGCCCTGCAGGCGGCACAGGATATCTTGTCCCTCCCAGTGCCACCCACACTGGCAATGTCAACTCCCAAATCAAGGGGTAAGCCTGCCCTTGTACCACCCCCTCGGTCCCCATCAGTGCAGCTCCACTCGCCACCTCCGGGAGCATCCCGCTTAGAGCCACCGCGCCTTGGGGCTGGTCTACACTTACCCCCCAAATCGAAGTAAGGTACGCAAATTCAGCTACGTGAATAACGTAGCTGAATTCGACATACCTTACTTCGATCTTACCGCGGTTCAGACGCGGTCCACACGCGGCAGGCAGGCTCCCCGTCGACTTCGCGGTACTCCTCTCGCTGAGCTGGAGTACCGCAGTCGATGGGGATCACTTCCTGGTTCGATTTATCGCGTCCAGACCAGATGCGATAAATCGAACTCGGAACTTCGATCCGCAGCCGTCGAACTAACCGGTAAGTGTAGACTAGCCCTTGGATGTAGGGCTGCCTACTAGTCAGAGCCCTCGGTGCCGGTCTCCAGATTCCGGCTACCACTCTGCAGACTCAAAGCATTGGTCACCAGTAGTGTGGCGTAGACCTATCGAGGCATGCATGACCCTGCGACCCCGGTACTGGGAGCGTCATAGACACTCTCCTTCATTACAACGCCAGTCCTGCAAAAGCCTCAGTCGGGACTCTCCTACCGGTCACCGGCCTACAGATCTAGGTTGCCGCACCAGCATCCACACTCGGCATCGGTCGCGCTCCCACTCCTGCTCTACTATTTGGCACTGGTCAGGAAGCGTTCAGCGTAGATTGCCAGGGTGCTGTCATGGATCTGCCGAACCCCAACACCGGTCACCGGGACCTTGACGCGGTGGGTCGTCACCCACGTACAAATCCCACTTGGAGCATGGAGGTGGACACAGCCAGGACCGGTACACCTGGTCGGCCTCGGTGCGCTCCTGGTCTCCGGAACTTTGCCCTCCATCTCAGGGCTCAGAGTCGGACCAAGAATTCCTGCAGGCAGGTCAAAGTCCTCCGTTGATGGCACCAGTCCTCCCTGGGATACCACCAGGATTATTGTAGCTCCAGGGCCAATGGCCTGTGCCACAGCACCCCTGGAACCCGTAGGGGTTCCCACAGCCATCCCAAGGGCATAAATTGGTGTCAGGAGGCTCCGACAAGCCTTCAGCCACGGTCTCCCGCCCACCTGAGATGGAGGCCACTATGCTTGGAACCCCCCAGATGCAACAGATGGGGGAAGAAGGCCCTGCCAAGCAGGTCACAGAGGCAGTGACACCTGCTGCACCTGCATCGTCGTCCTTGTCCCCTGATGAGGCCATCATGGGGGCCCCCACCTATAGTCCCCCAGGATGATGCCAAAGCTCATTAGGAGCTTTTGAGGAGGGTAGCCTCGAACTTGGGGCTAGAAACCGAGAAGCTAGAGGAGCCCTTGGACACACTCTTCAACGTCCTCAGCTCGGCAGCCCTGGCTAGAGTCGTGCTGCCAGTGCATGAAGGGGTGGCTAAGATTACCAAGGCCCTCTGGCAGACCCCCTCATCGCTATCTCCAACCGTGTGGAGCGCAAGTACTATCTGCCCACAAGAGAGTATGAATATCTCTATATCCACCCTGCCCTGAATTCGTTAGTGATGTCTGCGGTCAACGAGAGGGAAAGGCAGAGACAACTGGGGCTACTCCCAATATAAAGAGGCAAAGAAACTGGAACTTTTTGGGGAAAAAGATTTATTTGTCGTCAAGCCTACAGCTGAAGGGGGCAAATCATCAGGTCCTACTGGGCTGCTATGATTTTAATATTTGGCAATCGGCCAAATTTATTGATTTCCTCATGGAGGACCCCAGAAAAGAGTTCCAGGCTATCCTACAAAAGGGGCAGGGAGTTGCGAGGGTGGCACTGCAGGCAGCCTCGGACGCGACTGATTCTGCGGCACGGACCACGGCTTCAGCCATAACTATGAGGAGGGTGGCATGGCTGCAGTCCTCACACTTGTCGGTGGAGGTCCAACAGTCCAGGACCTCCCCTTCGATAGCCAAGCCCTGTTTGTGGAGAAAACAGACGATAAGGTACACGGGTTGAAGGACTCGCACACCAAGCTCAAGACCCTGGGCATATACACCCCGGGGCAGCAGCAGAAGAGTTTTAAGCCACAGCCTCCCCACCGGCAGCGCAGCCAGCCTAGGTAAGAGCCCTTCCAGAAGAAGGGCAAGGGCTACAAATGCCATCAGGGCCAGCAGCCCTCTACCTCGGCACAGGCCAGCTCTTCCTGCTCCCAGCAGGGGTTGAAGGGGGCATTTTGAGGGTCTGCCCAAGGGCGACATTCCAGCCACTGTCCTGGATCCTGCCCCCCTCTGGTTCTCCACCCGCCTTTCTTTCTTTTTTCCTCCCAGCCTGGGCATCTATAACTTCGGACCGTTGGGTCCTCAATACTGTGGCGCAGGACTATACCCTCCAATTTGTTTCTACCCCCCCCCATCCCACCCTCCCTGCCCGTCCCCTTTCAGGGACCCATCTCATGGGAGTCTACTGCATCAGGAGGTGCAAGGCCTGCTGCAGGTCGGGGCAGTGGAAGAAGTCCCCCTAAACCTTAGGGGCAATGGGTTCTACTCCCGTTACTTTCTGATTCCGAAGGCCAAGTGGGGCCTAAGGCTCGTCCTGGACCTGCAGGACTCAGCAGGTATCTCAAGAAGTTGAGGTTCCGCATGGTCTCCCTGGCCTCCATCATCCCCTCCCTGGATCCGGGAGACTGCTATGTCGCCCTCGACTTGAAGGACGTGTACTTTCATATCTCAATCTTTCAAGGACACGGACACTTCCTACGCTTCACGGTGGGATCCGTGCACTACCAGTTTGCAGTGCTCCCCTTCGGCCTGGCAACGGCACTGCGGGTGTTTACAAAATACATGTCGGTGGTGGCAGCTTACCTCAGGCGTTGACGGTCACTCCAGGTCCAGGACGCCGTAGCAATGCTGCTGGCCACATGCAGGAGACTGGGCCTGTTGATAAACGAGGAAAAATCAACATTGGTCCCTGTACAAAGAATAGAGTTTATCGGGGCGGTCCTCGACTCCACCAGGGTGAAGGCATTTCTGCCACATGACAGGTTCCAGACGATGAGGAACCTCATCGCCAGAGTCTTTGCGTTTCCTCTCATGACGGCCAGGGTCTGCCTACAGCTGCTGGGCCACATGGCAGTGTGCACGTACGTCGTCCGCCATGCGAGGCTCCTAATGAGATCCCTCCAGCAGTGGCTGGCTACGGTCTATGCCCCGTCCAGGGATCACCTGGACAAGGTCGGCACCATCCCACCAGAGGTAATCACCGCGTTGCAGTGGTGGACCGACCCTGGAACGGTCCTCGACGGAGTCCCGTTTAACAGCCCGTGTCCTTCGGTGTCACTGATATCAGCTGCCTCAGACCTCAGCTGGGGAGCGCACCTCGGCGCAATGCAGATGCAAGGTACGTGGTCTGCAGAGATGCTGTTGCATATAAACGTCAAAAAACTCAGGGCAGTTTGCCTAGCCTGCGTGGCTTTACTCCCGCAGTTATCCGGCTGAGTGGTTTGAGTGCTAACGGACAACACGGCCTCGATGTTTTACAGAAACAGGCAAGGGGGAGCGCGCTCGTTGGCCCTCTGTCAAGAGGAACTCCGCCTATGGGATTTCTGCATGCAGTATGCGATCCATCTGGAGGCCTATCACCTCCCTGGTGTCAGGAACACACTGGCGGATCACCTCAGCAGGTCCTTCTTTTCTCATCACGAGTGATCGCTCCACTCAGAAGTGGTCCAGATGCTCATCCAGCGGTGGGGAACTCCCCAAGTGGACCTGTTTGCCACCAGGCAGAACAGGAAATGTTTTCAGTTTTTCTCCCTGCAGGACCTTGGCAAGGGCACTCTCTCAGATGCCTTTCTCCTGTCCTGGTCAGGAGACCTGATGTACACATTCCCGCCCATCCCGCTCATCAGCAGAGTCCTGTCAAAAATCAAGAGGGACAAGGCCGAAGTCCTGATCACTCTGGCGTGGCAGCGCCAGCATTGGTTTGGCACGCTGTTAGACCTGGCAGTAGCCCCCCTGTGGCCTCTGCCCGACCATCCGGACCTACTCTCACAAGACCACGGTCTCCTCCTGCACCCCAACCTCGCCTCCCTCCACCTCACAGTGTGGATGCTGCATGGTTGAACTTGGAGGAGCAAGCCTGCTCCAGGGAGGTGCAGCAGGTCCTTTTGGGAAGTAGAAAACCCTCCACTAGAGCAACTTACCTTGCTAAGTGGACGAGGTTCTCCCACTGGATGTCTCAGCATAGCATCTCCCCGACGCACCCCTCTCTGCAGTCAATTTTGGAATACCTGCTCTTCCTGAAGAATCAGGGCCTGGCCCTCTCTTCTATCAAGGTTCATCTAGCTGCCATCTTGGCTTTTCATCCACCAATCCAGGGTAGATCAATGTTCTTGCACGAGATGTCCATCAGGTTCCTGAAAGGCCTTGGAAGGCTCTTCCCTCCCATTAAGGATCCTGTCCCACAATGGGACATCAATCTGGTTCTCTCCAGACTCACAGGTCCACCATTTGAACCTTTGGGCTCTTGTTTCCTTTCCCACCTATTGTGGAAAGTCGCCTTCCTTGTGGCAGTGATGTTAGCTAGACAAGTGTTGGAGTTTAAAGCCCTGACCTTGGAGCCGCCTTACACGGTCTTCTACAAAGACAAGGTACAGTGCGACCCTACCCAGCCTTCCTGCCGAAAGTGGTGTCTTCCTTCCATATCCACCAGGACATCTTCCTTCCGGTGTTCTGTCCTAAGCTGCACAAGACCAATGACGAGAGGCGGTTGCACGCCCTGGACATCCGCCGGGCCTTGGCGTTTTACCTGGAGCGTACCAAGTCCTTCCACAGGTCAATGCAGCTCTTAATTGCAACAGCAGACAGGACGAAGGGCCTTCCGGTATCCTCTGAAAGGATCTCCAACTGGATCACCTCCTGCATCCGGACATCTTATGAGTTGAGGAAGTCCAACCGCCACCTCTGGTGAAGGCCCAATTGACGAGAGTGCAAGTGTCCTCGGTGGCTTTCCTGGCACATGTCCACATCCAGGACATTTGGAGAGTGGCAACATGGTCTTCGGTTCACACGTTCATGGCACACAACGCCATCACCCAGCAGGCCAGAGACAACGCTGGGTTCAGCAGAGCTGTGTTACAAGCTATACAGCCATGAACTCCTATCTGCCTCCGTTGGTACTGCTTGGGAGTCACCTAAAATGGATGGACATGAGCAAGCACTCAAAGAAGAAAAGACAGTTACCTGTTCCGTAACTGGTGTTCTTCGAGATGTCATGTTCATTCCATGACCCGCCCTCCTGCCCCTCTGTCGGAGTTTCCGGCAAGAAGGAACTGACGGTGGAGGGAGCCGCCGGCGCCCCTTACATCACGCTATGCGGGCACCACTCCAGGGGGCACCAGAGCTGGTCCCCTACGGATACCACTGAGGGAAAAACTTCCAGCACTGGTACATGTGGCGAGCACACACACCTAACATGGAATGGACATGAGCAACACATCTCGAAGAACACCAGTTAGGAAACAGGTAACTTTCTTTTGTCTTTCATCATCTGCTAAAATGTAGGCTCTTCAGGACAGGAACTGTATTTTTTTTTAATTACATGAGAGTACAGCACCTATCACAATTAAGGCCTAATGCCTAATTGGAATTTCTAAGTGCAACTAAAATAAATAAATAATAAACCAAGGGGGGGTGGGGGAGAAATCACTTTTCTAAGGAAAATCTGAAAAAGCTTGAGAAAAGCAAATAGTTTCCACCAAAAATATTATTTTGTGAAAACCAATTTTCTGTCCAAAAAAAAGTTTGTTTGTTTGTTTTTTTTATGGAAAATTTTCCACGAGCCCAACACGTGCAGGTGTATAGGCCAAACCAGTACAATGTTTGGAGGAAGGAAAAGGAGTCGTCTTGCAGGAGCTGCAGCCCTTTGACAGCTCTGTGCAGGGTAGAATTGGGTTGGGGGAATAAACAAACCCGCAAATCTGACAGTGCAGCTCAGCAGGAGCCCAGCTGATCTGAAGCCTCAGCTTTACCCAATGTTCCCTGCAGCTGTCCTCCAAACTCAGCATCAGGCAGGAAAAGAAACCAGAACCTCCCGTCATGCTCCTGTATTAGATACAGACAGCAAACAGAGCTTCCTTCTGAGCAAGATACACATCAGTTTTGTACATCAAAAGACCCTTTCATGCACTACCAAGGATGGATGAGGGTAGCTTAAAGAAGTTCTTTTACACCTAGTGCCACCTAGTGAATGAACAGTATAATACAGTCTAGCATTTTATTACACCCATCAAGTCACAAAGTGGAACCAGCAGGGGAGCGGAGAGCCAGCCTGGACAAAGGAGAGGAGAGAAGGAGCTTTCAGATGCCACCATCCAGGGGGAAAAAGAACAGGAGTACTTGTGGCACCTTAGAAACTAACAAATTTATTTGAGCATAAGCTTTCATGGGCTAAAACCCACTTCATTGGATGCATGCAGTGGAAAATACAGGAGGAAGATAAATATAGATATAGATATATACACACAGAACATGAAACAGTGGGTGTTACCATACATGTTCCTCACACCTTCTTGTCAACTGCTGGAAATGGGCCATTTTGATTACCACTACAAAAAAAATTTTTTCTCTCCTGCTGGTAATAGCTCACCTTAACTGATCACTCTCGTTATAGTGTGTATGGTAACACCCATTGTTTCATATTCTGTGTGTGTGTGTGTGTGTGTGTATGTGTGTATATATATATATAATATAAAATCTTCCTACTGTATTTTCCACTGCATGCATCCAATGAAGTGGGTTTTAACCCACGAAAGCTTATGCCCAAATACATTTGTTAGTCTCTAAGGTGCCACAAGTACTCCTGTTCTTTTTGTGGATACAGTCTAACATGGCTGCTACTCTGAAACCCATCCAGGGGGAGAGGCTAGACCGTCTGGCTCACCCATTGGGTCTCCCAAGCACTAGAAGTCAAGGGAGTGCCAGAGTTTGAGTAACACAGGGCCTGCTTCACTCCAGAAAGCAGTCTGCCCTGCTTTGCAGGGAATGTTGTACTGTGAGTTACTGTCCAGGCTACACTTCATGTTAGGAAAGGGCTGTGGGGTGAGCTAAGACCTGGTGGGTGGGTGTAAGTGTGCATAGCTGGGGTGAGGCTCACATGGAGCTGGCAAGTTGGGTCTGCACCACCCCATCCCCAAACAATGGTCTGGTCTGCAACACTAAACTATTCACTGTAAAGATACCTCTCATCAGTCAGTCCTGTGGGGCTCCAGCGTGGGGGAGAGTGTATATATGCCTGACCACCAGATAATTTCCCTGATCCAGTTAAGTCCTGAAATTTCAGCATCACTGCATAGATGGACAGACTGTTTCCTGAGGCTGTGACTTATTTATCCTGGTTAGGAAGGACTTCGAGTTTTTTCTTTCATGACCGTGCTTATGTCGTTTAGACCCATGGCTGGGTTTTGAACCCCTTGCTTCCTTGTTTCCAGATGCATGCATTATTAATGAATGGGCAGGAGATGCTATGCTAGTTGACCCAGTGAGCTAAAGATATTCCTGTCTTGAAACACCTGTGCATTTGGCCTCCAGTGGGTGTGGATCTCTTTCTTTCTGGGAGAGTGACCACTGCAGGTCTTACTCTTCTCCTGGCTATGGGGTCCTCTCCCATCCTTGTTTTCAGATCGCTCTCTAGTGCCAGCAGGTTTATATCATTCATCCTCCACTTTCTCCCTGCTTTAAGAAGGTACACATCATTGATGAGCCTCTTTCCACCTACTACAGATGGGGCTCTGCTGTGGAAGAGGATGGCATAGAAAAGTGGGTAGCAACATTTGGTAAAATAGGACTCAGCAGGACATCTCCTTACAAACAGTAACTCCTGGGCCTTATCTACACTGGGAACGTGCCTCAATTCCTGCCACTGGAGTGAATGCATCAGTGCAGACCCTTAATGTAGTCAGGGTAAACTGTGTTAAACTGTGATTTGCACGAGTGCAGCTAATCTTAGTTTCTTCGCAGCGTTTCTTCATTGCCTTTATTGTGTGTAATAAGGGTTTGCACTGGTGGCTGGAATCAGGACAAATGCCAAATCCCTAGTTCTCCTCATTCATTTCCTTCCTTTCTAGCACTTCCTATGAGATGAAGCCCATCCGTCTCCCCAAGAGCAGGACCCAGTTCTGAGACAGAGGCCGTATCTGATATCAAATTGAGCCAGCTCAGAAGAAGAGAGAAAATCTCTCTTCTTTCTAAATAAATGAGCTGGTCTGAACCAAAAACCCAGATCTGGCTAGGCCTGAAGTTTTGGATCCAAATCTGAAACGTGCAGCTGGCACTGACACCAAATGAGACAAGGACAAGTTAATGTAGCCATCTAAATTTGCTGGACTTTACCTTTCAGGTACATTAGGTGGCGCTCACCTTCCAAGAGAGAGACTGCACTTATTTCTCAGCCCTGCTGATGCTTCCTCAATGACCCTTGAAAAAGGGTGTCTGGTTTTTTTACAAGCAGTTTGTCCATTTATTGCTTTTTGCTCTGTACTGGCCCTAGAGTGTGTGAACGTTTTCTCCCCAGGTATCAGGCAAACTGGCAGAGAGCTAGAGGGAATGATTCCAAAGAGTAGAATGACATCCAGAGGAAAGTGGGGAATATTCTGACTCTTGACAGAGGGGCACTCGTTCACTCAAATCCTCTCACCACCTACCACTCTGAAGGGATATTTTTCCCCCTCTGCATATTCCAGTTCTGTCCACACCTGCCCCTGAATTCTGTTGTTTCTGTTAGTCAAAATCATTTCCACCAACTGCACCTCAGGGTTCCTTGGCTTTTATTACACACATTCTTGACATAGAAGCTTCTTTAGTGTCAAACTGGATCCAGAGGAGGAGGGGTGCAGGGAATGGACGAAACAGGAAGAGACAGAGAGGCGGTGAACTTCTCTGAATGGAACAAAGCCTACAAATAGAACACGCCCCCCGCCCCCCCCAACCCCATCTCTCTCATCTGCAGGAATCTTCCCTCGGCCTAGATCTAGAGGCTGCTGACACACACTTGTATGAGGAATGCTGTAAGCATTCCTTTGGAGTTGTTGGCTGAGGGTTTTTTTGCAGCTCCCAGAATTAAAGCAGTGAGTTGGCCTCTGCTCCTTTTACTCTTTTATTTATTTTGTTGTCGTAAATCATTGATATTTGCTCAGGCGCTGCAGCCCTCTCTGGTGCCATCTCTGCTAGGAAAGTGCAGGTCTTGTTAAGAACATCTCTCTTCTGGGTCAAGTTTTGGAGGACAGATCTACTGTCAGATTTGGCCTAGGTCAATCTTGTATCTTTCAGAATGAGAGGATTAGCAGCTGTACTGCCTGCCGTGCTCTCTCACATCAGCACAATCTTAGCAGGATGCCTGAAGAGGAAATTCGCACAACAAATATGTGGTAAATGGCCTCCCTGCCTCCGCCAAATCCTGAGCTTGCCCCTTGAATGCTTAGCTCATGTGCCTTCACTTTCAAGCCTTACTAATCAGTTAAATATCAGAGGGGTAGCCGTGTTAGTCTGGATCTGTAAAAGCAGCAAAGAGTCCTGTAGCACCTTATAGACTAACAGACGTATTGGAGCATGAGCTTTTGTGGGTGAATACCCACTTCGTTGGATGCATGTAGTGGAAATTTCCAGAGGCAGGTATAAATATGCAAGCAAGAGTGAGTCAGGCTAGAGATAACGAGGTTAGTTCAATCAGGGAGCATGAGGCCCTCTTCTAGCAGTTGAGGTGTGAACACCAAGGGAGGAGAAACTGCTTTTGTAGTTGGCTAGCCATTTAATCAGTTAAAGAACAGCCTGTTTAGACTAAAGGATCCGAGCAAGTCCGTACCTTTACATTGCCTCTCCAGCACAGACTATGTGCAGGCCTTCACTGAATCACAAGGTCAGACCAGAGACTATCTTTAGAATAATAATATTTGTTCTGGCAGTTATTGGCAGAAAAGTAATGCTCTGCTCTTCCAAAAAAGTCAAGGCTGTATCCCCACTTTGAACTTTAGGGTACAAATGTAGGGG